>NC_141163.1:65763774-66081466 GCF_053477565.2 Lygodium microphyllum
CAGAGACCCCTCTGCACCAGCCCAACCTGTTTATGCAGTGATTACAGAGACTCCTCAAAACCCTACTGCCAGTACCTCAGGAGGAGAAATCTTGAAGGATTACTTATCCAACTCAGTTGCAAATATCAAAAAGGAGTTGATGGATGTGATTACAGAGCAACTACAGATGCTGAAGGTGAATACCGCCAGCATATCCAATGTTGCAGGAGCAGGAAGAGATGTGATGTAGTCAAATACTTGGTGTGGTAAGTGTCATCAAGCAGGTCATTTAGCCATTGAATGTACACGAAAACCAACTATCCCTGGAGCCTTCTACTCCTACTGTTTGCAGAAGAACCATACAGAGGATATTTGCTCTCTAAAGGAGATGCATGATAGGAGAAGGAAGGAAGAAGACGCAAGATTTAACTTGCTGGAATCCAAAATGACAACACAGGATATTGGTCCCAAGCCTAGAGAGTTTGGTCCTAATTTCGGACCAAGAAGGTTTTCATCCCAAAGTTACAGAGGAAGATAGTCTGGCGGTGGTCAGAGATCAGAAGTGGAGTGTTATAGATGCGGAGAAAAGGGACACATTTCACCAAATCGTCCAAATCCTAGAAGGTCAGTGGATTACAAGCCCTTATGCAGTCGATGCAAAGGAGAAGGCCACACTGCAAAAGACTGTCCAAGCCTAGCCCCAGTAAAAAACAGTGCTACTGATAGTCCGGCCAAGGCCCAAGAGCCTACCTCCAATTTAGTGGAATTGGAAGTTGCTGCCATCACGCGTGTGTGGGAGCTTTCACTCAACCGCCAAGACCCACGGACCGCTTATTGATTCAAGCGTTCCAAGCCGAGCACTAATGGCTACCTCTCACATAGCCGACGCACCATCCATATCCACGGGTGTAGTGAGCTTACCTCCGTGCCGTTCGAGTTACCTCCTCTCCCGCACACTCCGGTGGCTCCACGATCCAAGTGCAAGCTTCAAGCAAGCTCCATCCTTAAGCTCCACGCTCCAAGCTCCATTGCCGCGAGCAAGACAAGAGAAGAGAAGAGAAGAGAAGAAGAGAGGAGAAGATGGAGAGCTTCTCCTCCTCTGTCCCTCACCCTCACACACTCACTCCCTCACACTCTCACACTCCCTCTCTCAAGCACAAGCTCAAGTAAGCAAGAACAAGAAGAAGAAGAAGAAGAAGAGAGCTACTTTTGGCCACACACAAGAATGAGCTTCTCATTCACTTTTCAACTTTATATACACCCCTAAATCCCTTTTGGGCGGTCATGCCCTTTTCCCCTTTTTACATGGTCGGCCGTAGCCTAGGCCCTTTTTCCCATTGTCCTTTTCTCTTCCTAGCTTCCTTTCCACCACCCATCTACATTTACAAATTGCACAGGTGAGAGCCCGGCGCTCCTTGAATTAAACCATGATGTGCTTGCGCTCTTTTACAAAAGTTTTGACTTGTGCCTTTCCTTGTGCGCCTTTCTCCCTTATTTAGGACTCTTCTCCTTGTGCGTCTTTGTCTTCCATTTCTTTTTTCCTTGGCCTTTGTCTTTGTCTTCTGCTTTAGCTTTTTCAGATTTTCCACCTTTGTTCGTTTGAGGGTTAACATTACCCCCCTCCTAGACGAGTGCCAGTCCCATGGCACTCACCGTCGTAGGTAGCAAGCGTTTAGCATGCACCGAAGACGTGGGTGACAAGGACGCCTGTGGTTGCCGTGGAGGAGTGTTGGTGGTGGTGTGGAAGAAGGTCCTGGGGGCCTGTTGGTGGCCAAGGTGGCTGGTGGAAAGTTGTTGGAGTTGGCAGTAGGGCTATTCTGTGTTGGGGATTGCATTGATGGCCAGCATCAGTGTTGGTTTGTTGGGGATTCTGCACATGATGATTCTGTGCGGGCTTGTCGAATGGTAAGGGATAAGCATTCAGATTTGGGTTATGATGAAGAGCGAACGACACTTTCGTTGGAGTCTTCATCACCTGCAATTGAAAACCTCTCATGTGGTCTCTCCCTAAGGGGTAGTGCTAGTCTTCTTATCGTGCACAAGACATATTTTGATTAGTTTGGGAGACAGGTCGAACTCTAAGAAAGCCTGGAGTATTGTCCTGCACTTGAGGACCCAAACCATGCATATACTTTGGTGCAGATATTATGTGAGTGCTCATGCATATTTAGGTATTACTTAGCTAGAAGACTGTCGGCCTGGTTTCCTGTATAGCAATGGGTTAGTGTAGCAAGGGGCTAAGTTGATGGAAAAATTTGTCGATGAAGACGGGAAAAGTATACTTGAATATTGCTTGAGACATCATTATGGTCTTGTCAAGGCCATGTAGCATAATTGAGCTCCTTGATATCTAGCTCTTGGTAGCTAGTGACTACCTGTAGTGCTTGAAAAGTATGGTGTACTTTCCATTGTCTTTCATGCCTTGCTTACCACTGTGGATTGTAATGGCATTGAGATGAGTGCAAAAGGATTGTGCAAGTGGTTCAGGGTGACAGGTCTAACCATAGGCGAGACAAGCTCCCTAGGTATGTCCTGCCCTTGATGTGCCCTGAACAATTGTGGGTGATGCTAAAGGGCTAGGGGACTAGGGACGGAGCCAGTCGATCAAGGTCACTGGACGTACCTAATTTGAGGACCCCTAGGTGATGTGATGTGATTGTGGGTGCTTCTTTTTGTTCATTTCTTTTCTTTCTTCTTCTTCTTCTTCTTCTTCTTTTCTCTCTGTCTCTTTTTTTTTTTAACATGCCTGAGTACAACCATTACAATATGTTGAGGCTATCAGCTTTTCAATGGGTTGGAGAATGTTAAGCTTCGAAGGCTCAGAAAATGGATAGTACAATGATGATTGTGCCCTAGCCTCATTGTTAGAGAAGCAGTTGGCGAAAGGGGGAGATACACTTGAGATATTGCAACCCTCCTTGCGGCACATGCGATGTGGGTACAATTGAGGCGACAACTGCCGTGAGCCAACTATAGAGCGTGACCCAGAAAGGGGGCGTGGCCCAGGAATGTGTTTTGGGCCATGCAATGTGGGTGGTTGGCAAGGGTGATTCGTGATTTCGACAGCGTGGCTTTGCCGCGGCTCCTTGGAGGATCGATGATCTTGCGGTGATCGGGCATTGAACACTTTCGCCCAAAGATCTGTCTCATCCTGTATCCACTTGTTGCATCATGAGAGTACATGCATGGCATATGCCGCAACTATAATAAACCGGTGCAATGCAAGGAGACATCACTGATCTGAATCCTATGGTGTTGACTTTGATAGTTATCACCTGCACTTGATTAGCTTTTTCTTTTGCTAAAGGCGTGAAATATATTAAACGCAGATATGAAAAGTTCATACAAGTCGGGAACATGTCAACACTTAACAAGTCGGGAATACTTAACCATTTAAAAACAAAAAGTTATGGCCAGTTATCATTTGATAAGCCCTTTATGCATCATGGGCTATTCGATTTATACGAGGCGGGGCGAGTCTGGGTGGCCGGGTGATTGGGACTCTACTGGTGTGGGGCTCCCGTGGGGTTGAGCAGGAAACATGTCGGCCGGAACATGAATGGTGTAGTCCCGGGCCGCTACCATTTCCAGTATGTCTTTAAACAATTCATCAAATTCCGCCCTCTCCGTGGCCGCTTTGTCACTTCGTGAGCACCTGGTGCCCGAGCGTGCGTTGGGGGTCTGTGCAACTGGCATTGCCACATTTTGTGTGCCTCCCTGAGCGCCCGCTCCCCTGGTCAGTGGATTCTTCGGCCTTCGTCTGGGGCGGTGTCGCTTGGGACCTCGCTTCTTGGCATACCTCTTGAGGGTGGGCACATAGCGCTCCGGTGGAGGGGCGCGTGCCACATGCTCCCGCCTTCTGCGAAGAGCATTTTTGCAAGCTAGCTGCCCTTGGTTCTCCATGTTTTCCTTGCGGGGGGCCTGTAAGATGCGAATCAAGGATTAGGATTTGTCACATGATAAGACCATTCATATGTAAGGGATTATAGTGCAGATTATCAAGCGCATAGGACAAGAAGGGGAGGGGTGGGGCATGCAGTGCTTGTTGTAGAGAGATGGCCCCCGTGATGTATATTTAGCCTCCTGCCATGAGCAGATCTTGGTTCACGCCGAGTTACCTCGGCTGGCAGTCATGGATTTAGGTAGGGCTCCTCCCCAGAAGGATAGACCGGAAAGGGAAGAAGGTGTATAGAAAGGGACTATACCCTGTCTACACCATC
The DNA here is from genome assembly GCF_053477565.2 of Lygodium microphyllum. Taxonomy (NCBI): domain Eukaryota; kingdom Viridiplantae; phylum Streptophyta; class Polypodiopsida; order Schizaeales; family Lygodiaceae; genus Lygodium; species Lygodium microphyllum. Next base: position 65,767,974 of record NC_141163.1, read on the forward strand.
AGAGTTATTGGTCAAGGCTTCCTATGGTGGTAATGTGGGTTGCATGCCCTTCACTTGGAGGTGGGGATAGTCACACAGCTTTTAAATGCATGATGAGAGGAGGACTCGAGAAGCTTAGCCTATGAGACCCAACTCTTCTCCCTGCGCTTGACTATCATTGCTTGTGTGTTGATATTGTTTATATACGGTGGCACAAAAAGCAGTGTTTATTTATATACATATTTATGAATCCATGTCACTTCACGAGGATAAGAACCAAGTGTAGAACTCGGGGTTGTACCGGAGCATGGCACACGCATCCAGTATTCGCGGCAGCTTACTTAATACTGATAGATATTTTGCCACATCGAGTAGCATGGAACCTTGTGCGAGTCTACTGGCTATATGTAACTCCTCCTCAGTGAGAACCTTATCAAACAGAGCGTTCTCTTGGCTAGTTCCAGCTAAGTCCATACCCCGAATGGTAGTCAGCACACTCGAAGGGAAGTTGGTGCCACATAGGTTGGGTCTCTTTGAGACCGCCACTTGGCCAATCGCTCCTCTGAGACTGTCATGATCTGAGCCCCTAGTTCGGCCATTACAACACGGCTTTCACACCAACACTGCTCAAATTGACTCTGGCCTGCTGACAGTCGCTTTAGTAGCTCTATGTCTACGAGATTCGGTCGGCAGAGCACTTCATTGAACGTGACGGTTAAGCGCAGTTCGTCAGCCTCCTCATCAGGGATAAGTCGCATGTGTTCATGCAGGAGCCTGTCGTAGTGCCCGTTAAGATGTTCTTGTTCTTCCCATGATAGAGGAAAGGTCAAGTAATCTCCAAGCTGCTCCTTGGGGATTGTGCCCATGTCCACAAGGACATAGACACGCGTGACCACTTTGAGCTTAGCCTCCAACTCAGTTAAGCATTCTGCGACACTTCTATGTTCAACGAGGGCTTGCTCGGTTGCTATCTCATGCAAAGTCCTAAGAGTTTCCTTAGGCTTTAGCATGGCTGGGGGCTCAGGTCTAGATGAGCAAGATTGGTCAATGCTAGGATTTCTTATGCTCTTGGGGTTCTTACGGTTCTCCTGAGGTTTTACTGCTATTTTGTCATGGTTCTCCTCGGATGTGACTGGTACAGATTGGTCACCCTGTTGTGACAACATTGTATCCACTCTTGATTGGTCAATGCGAGTTCTATTGTCAGTGGATAGAGTGTTGCAAGCAACTGTTGATGGCAACAGTTGCTTTGGTTTTTTAGAACACACGGATGTGTCTAAGGTTTCACCGTTATTAGGAGAGGCATCAGTGAGTTCATTGATGGATGGACTCGATGCTTTATTCATCAGCTCTCCAATGCCCTTCGTCTCAATGTTCTTGGGGTCCACAACCACCTGCAATTGTTGTTGTTTTCTCTGCTTTCTCCTCTTTTTCTTGGTCAGTGAAGGTGCCTCTCTCAACGACTCAGGACCCTGGACTAGATCAACTGTTGATGTGCTTGGTTGGGCCTCAGCCTTCTCTTCCTCTAGTGTGTCCTTACGGGACACAGCTGTGGCCTGCTGAATAGCAATGCCCGGTTGTGAGGATACAACTGCCTCCATTTTTGGAGAGTCTAGCTCTTCCCTTCTGTTCAACTCCTCTAGCCTAGGCTTTAGGCTCTTTGGAAGTGCTGGAGTTGTCAATGAAGTTGGTTGTGACACCCCCTCCATAGGTAAACCACTAAGGACACGTTTCGCAAGGGGCGTTGTCACGGCCAAAGATTGTGACTGCTGTGGTCCCTGATTGGCTAGTTCAGTGGACTGGCTACCATTGGTAGACTGTGGTGTCAAGTCCTTAGGCAAATCAGAAGTGGTCGTACCTTTTGTTGTCCTCAGAGCATTCACTTGCATAGATCGAGTATCCGTTGGTCTAGCCCCAGTGGATTGCACAGGCACATCCTTAGGTTGAGAGCTAAGGGTGATGTCGTGTCCTGCCTCTTGGACATTTGGAAGCTTTGATGTAGGTTGAGATTGGGATTGAGTAGCCGCACTTGACGAGTGTTGTGCTTCCTGTGTCCGTTTAGGGGAAGAGGGTGTAGGAGACTTGGGACTCCTAAGTGGCTTTGACACTGGCTTGGAGATTTGCTCATGGCTGTTAGATGATTTTGCTATTTGCTTTGTTGAGCATTTAACTTTACCATGAGCAATGTTGTGCCTATGATGCCTGCTATCCTCTTGGGGAATCAAAGGCTCCTTGGGCACTAGTGGCTTTTGCATATCCTCAACAATTACATCTGATGTCTGCTTGTCAAGCACACTAGGCTGAGGATCTACCCTCCGATTGATTTCGTTTGGTTTCTTGGTTTCGACTATGAGGGGCTTGGTCACTCCCCTGTTGTTGACTCGAGACTTGGTTTTCCATTTAGATCTCCTCCTACGCTTCTTTGCTCTTGATACGATCTGGCCTTCAGTCGACCAGGGAGGTTTAACAGAGGGTTTTGGTACCCAAATCCATCGGTTGCCTTCATAATACTCTTGAGCCCGAAGCAATCCTTGGATATCCATCGTGGCGTTGTGCTGGCTCTCCATCGACGCCTCCGTCTATAAGGCTTGGACTTCTTTTGGGGTCTTCTACGATATTTGTAAGTCCAAAGCCTGTCCTTGGCATTGTCTCTTGACCTTTTTGTTTCAAGCATGGCCTCACTCACTGGTCCTCGTTGTTCGACCTGTGCTTGTATCAACTCTTCCAACAAGTCCTTGCCCTCGTTAGTAGGCTTGACTGTTACGTCAGCACCTTCCTTGCCTTTCCCTCGAGGTTTGATGAGGTCACCCTTGCTAAAAGTTGTGATTATCCTCACACCTGGTAGTGTTAGGTGTATCCTCTGTGCTATATAGTCGGCTTCACACTTCGTTGCCTTTTTGAAGGGCCTTCCTAGGAGGATTTCCTTTCCACAATTCTCACTAGTTGGAGGAACATAGAACAAGACTGGCAAGCTTTCTGTTTCAATAGTTACAAGGATTCTGCACTTCCCTAGAAGTGCTTGTGGGTGTTCCCCGTAAGGGTTAAGAGTTGCATCAGTCGGTTTGAGCTTTGGTTGACCTAGTAGAGTCTATGCTTCGTAAGTCAAGATATTGAAATCTGCTCCTTCATCAATGAGAGCATCAACACTATGCTCTCTTTCTGTGGTGAGTTTGACCCTAAGATAAGCAGGTGGCACTATATCTTCATCTTCCGGGTCCTGGCTTGTAAATTTAAGCCTTTTGACAGATGTCCTTGAGTCCCCACTTGCATGACCAGACGTGGATTCTTCCCCAATGTCTTGGGTTGTCTGTGCAGTGTTGCTCAAGGCACATCTCTCGTCAAGAGTCTCATGTCTAGTCATCTTGGCATTTGTAGCTTGCTGATGTTGCATTTTGCCTTGACTAGACGTGGTCTGAACACAATGTCTTTGTGTTCTCGTGGTGTGGCCTTTTTGCCCTCGATGGCTAGATTGGCCCATTGATGTTCTAGGGTCTCTGTTTCTCTCTGTTTGGGTATGGGCTTTTGGTTGCTCTTTTGCAAGTGAGAATCCATGCTTGTATAGAGCCATTACTTCACTAGGGTCCAATTTGGAAGACCTGTCACAGTGCGCGTTTTCTCTCCAACCTACTCGGGGGAGGTGCGCGTTTTCTCTCCAACCTACTCGGGGGAGGTGCGGAGGGGGCAGAGCCCCCTCTGCGGGGGTCCGGGGGGGGGCAGTCCCCCCGGCCCGCAAGGCCGTTACGATAGAATCCATGCACAATTTGGAGGACCGTTTATAGCCAAATTTTGAACTACATGCTCTAAAATTTAGCCGAGTGATGGATCTGTGATGTGCCTTTAGCTCTACGTAGCCTTTGGGGTCAATCTCGGGGTTTAGATGCGTTAAAATTTGTATTCTCAATACCTATCCGATTTTGACAGTTTTCTATCCAATTCTCAGATGTCCGATTTTGGATTGGTCCGATCGGCCCAGTGGTCTGATTTTGGTCACGTCCGATTCTGGGAATCGGATCAAAAAAGTGGTCCGATTTTCAAAGTGGTCCGATTCTGGGAATCGGATCGGAGAGGGTGGTCCGATGGTCCGATTCTCGGTAGTCCGATTCTGACTGGTCCGATTCTGGGTGGTCCCAGTGTCCGAGTGGTCCGAGCGTCCGATTCTCAAAATCGGACGGGTTGGTCCGATCGGACGGTTGTCCGAACGTCCGATTCTCAAAATCGGACATCCGATTCTGGGACTCGGACGGCCTGGTCTGACGGCGCGGACGACGGCCTGCGAGTTGCATGCGATACCTCTAGGCTGACGTCTACTACATCGAATCGTCCAGTGCCTTCCAGATAGGTGCAGGACACTACGAGGGAATGCCAGCCATGCCTGGAACCACTATGGTGCTCGAATCGAATGGCACTCCAAGGATCTGTGCCCCTATTTCCCTGTTTTAGCCTGTTATACAGTAACAGAGAACCCTACTGTTTGCTTCTTTTTCTTTGTTTTTTCCTATCCTAATGTACCCAATCACAAAGTAAATTCCTACACTACTTCATTCCACAACATAAATCTCAAGAAAGCAAAACACCTACTTGCCAAGGAGATCGAATACCATCTTCAACCCCCTCGCTTCCTACCTATCTACCTCAAGCATAGGTTCGGGGAAAACCCTACTCCAGTGCTCGATTCGAAGCATGCAAGCGCTCAAGGCTTGAATCCGTTGGTCCCGGCAACAACGGAACCAAAATGTGGGAGCTTTCACTCAACCGCCAAGACCCACGGACCGCTTATTGATTCAAGCGTTCCAAGCCGAGCACTAATGGCTACCTCTCACATAGCCGACGCGCCATCCATATCCACGGGTGTAATGAGCTTACCTCCGTGCCGTTCGAGTTACCTCCTCTCTCGCACACTCCGGTGGCTCCACGATCCAAGTGCAAGCTTCAAGCAAGCTCCATCCTCAAGCTTCACGCTCCAAGCTCCATTGCCGCGAGCAAGACAAGAGAAGAGAAGAGAAGAGAAGAAGAGAGGAGAAGATTGAGAGCTTCTCCTCCTCGGTCCCTCACCCTCACACACTCACTCCCTCACACTCTCACACTCCCTCTCTCAAGCACAAGCTCAAGCAAGCAAGAACAAGAAGAAGAAGAAGAAGAGGAGAGCTACTTTTGGCCACACAGAAGAATGAGCTTCTCATTCACTTTTCAACTTTATATACAAAACCCTAAATCCCTTTTGGGCGGTCATCCCCTTTTCCCCTTTTTACATGGCCAGCCGTAGCCTAGGCCCTTTTTCCCATTGTCCTTTTCTCTTCCTAGCTTCCTTTCCACCGCCCATCTACATTTATAAATTGCACGGGTGAGAGCCCGGCGCTCCTTGAATTAAACCATGATGCGCTTGCGCTCTTTTACAAAAGTTTTGACTTGCGCCTTTCCTTGTACGCCTTTCTCCCTTATTTAGGACTCTTCTCCTTGTCCGTCTTTGTCTTCCATTTCTTTTTGCCTTGGCCTTTGTCTTTGTCTTCTGATTTAGCTTTTCCGGATTTTCCACCTTTGTTCGTTTGAGGGTTAACAGCGTGCAAAGAAGAAGGAACCACCTATCCAGAAAGAAAATAATCCTCCTACCAGAACAGTGAAGTTCAATCTTCCACCAGAAGAACAAAACAGAACAGAGCCTGACAGTGCCGTATAGAGCACTACAGTGCCACAGAGAGTTACAGAGACAGTTCCAGAGACAAGACCAGAGGTCCAGGATATAGAAGAGGAAGAAATGCCACAAGTGGCAGAAGAAGTTCTCATGATACCCTTGTTGGAAGAACAAAGGAAAATGAAAATGGGTGTTGCCCCATTCCCCAACCGGTTAGAGAAGCCAGTGGATCCTATTAAGGAATACGATCTAGTCAGAGATCTAGATACCTTTAAACCAAACCTCACATTCCGACAATTATTGGTGTTGTCTCCCAGTTACCGAAAAAGGTTCAAAAGTATACTGACAAGAAGACGTGGCTTAAGGATTGCTCCCTCAACAGCAACAAAGTCTGACAAAGCTTCAGCGTCTGTAAAAGAAGTGGATGTAGCAAACGCCTTCCTAGATCCGGGTACCCCAGAGACTGGCGTGTGGATTGAAGGCTGCTTCATTGCAAATGCACTGATTGATGGTGGTTCATCAGTGAACATTATGACAGATGTAACAATGAAGGATCTAGGCCTACAAGGTGTGCAACCAACCCAATGGCTCATCAAACTGGCGGATTAGAGCAGAATCAAGCCTTTGGGCATTCTCCCATATGTGAAGACTACAGTGGCTGGAAAATATTATTGGCTAACCTATCTGGTGGTGAAGCCAAACTCTTATGGTACATCCTACCCTCTGTTACTGGGTAGACCATGGCGTTTTAAAGCCAGAGCAAGGACGGATCGGTTCAAAGGAACCTTGACTTTGGGTAGAGGACCCAACAAAGTGGTGCTAAAGCTATATGGTGCTCAAAAAGGACATGGATCCATCTCCTTGGAATTATCTTCTGACTCTCCTAATGAGGCTACAGATGGAACATCAGCAGACGAAGATGTTGTCAAACAGATTCTTCCCAAGAAAACAGTGGCACATTCCTTAACAGTGGATACTGTAAGCCAACTCCCAAAAGATGCAAAGCCATTATCAATGGGTGAATACTTCCTGCCTGAACCAGAAACGATTTCCGAAATCACTTCTGACAGTGAGATAGAAGCATGGATGTACTGTTACTGTTCTCCCATGTTACATGGCCATAGCAGAGCCAGAGACAGAGGCAGAAGATGAAACAGAGAACCTGTTCTTCTCCTACAGAGCTCCTACAGAGACAGAGACAGAAGCAGAGACAGAAACAGAGACAGAGACAGAAGAGGATGGAGATGATATGGACGAAGAAGGTTATGAAAGTGAGCCAGAAGAATCTATCCCACCTGCAGAGGATACATATGAAGAAGAGGGTCCAGAAGCATCAGAAGCAGACGAGCTCATGCTGTGGGACAGAATGGCGATGGTACCATTTGGTCTGGTAAATGGATCTTCTCATACGCAAAATCTTTATAAGAAATGGATTAAGAAGAACAAGCCGTCTTTCAGCAGTGGCTCTTGCCGTCCTCAACCACCTTTGCCAAGAAAAGATGATGATGATACACCGTGCCAACAAGCACCAGTCCCACAAACCCAACAGGCATCAGAGGGTCCCTGTTATGTGATATTCCTAGACGTGTCATTAGAAGATGATCTTCAATCCAAGAGGTAATTAATCATGAAATCAAACCCGAAATGGCTCTAATCCCATTTCAATATCTCAAGGAGCAAATTAAGTCTCCATCAAAAGAAGAAGTTGGTTCTAGTGGGATATCGGATGAGGATACCACTCCCTTGAAGGAGTCGGATCTGTATCCAGAAGCAGTCCGTGGGACCTTCATCCGTAAAGTAAAAGGTGAAAGGCAGTTAACTTTTGTGGATGCAGATGGCACTGAACGCCACTTGAAGGAGTCGGATCTGTATCCAGAAGCAGTCCGTGGGACCTTCATCCGTAAAGTAGAAGGTGAAAGGCAGTTAACTTTTGTGGATGCAGATGGCACTGAATGGCACTTGAAGGTGGGTAGCAGCCTCCCAGAAGAGGAGTTGTCAACCTTGTACAACTTGTTGAAAGAAAATTTGGACGTGTTTGTGTGGTCCTACAAAGACCTAAAGGGGATTGATCCCACAATATGTCAGCATCATATTGACTTGGAGCCCGATGCCAAGCCAGTACGGCAACGACAGAGGCGAATGAACCCGAATTATTCCACATTGGTAAAAACAGAGCTGCTGAAGCTTCTGGAAGCCGAGTTCATCTATCCAGTGGCAAATAGTGAATGGGTTTCACCCATTGTGGTTGTACCCAAGAAGAATGGCAAGCTTCAAATATGTGTGGATTTTCGCAAGTTGAATTCCAAGACAAAGAAGGATCACTTTCCGATTCCTTTCACAGACCAACTGTTGGACACAGTGGCAGGACATGAGTTGTACTCCCTTCTATAAGGATTCAGCGGATACAACCAAGTCCAGATCGCAGAAGAAGACCAATCCAAAACAACCTTCACCACAGAATGGGGGACCTATGCTTACGAGTGATGCCATTTGGGCTCTGCAATGCCCCTGCTACTTTCTAGCGAGCTATGATGGCCGCATTCCAAAATCATCTGCATGATTTTATTGAGGTATATTTGGATGAGTTCTGTGTCTATACTTTGATCCGTGAACACTGGGGACATTTGGAATAATGCTTTGACCGATGCCGGGAGTATGGGATTTCCCTCAACCCCGACACATGCATCTTTGGGGTCTCTTCTGGAGTTCTGTTGGGCCACATTGTCTCTGCACAAGGGATATCAACAGACCCTGCAAAGATCGAAAAGATCACAGCTTTGACAGCACCCACCAACCTCAAATAGTTGAGGGGATTCCTAGGCCATGTGGGTTACTGCAGAAGGTTCATAGCCCATTTTGCAACAAAGGCAACCTCCTTGCACAAGCTTCTGAGGAAAGATGTAGAGTTTACTTGGACGGAAGAATGTGACAAAGCCTTCAACACTCTGAAGCAGTGTCTGATTGAGGCACCCATTCTGCAGCCTCCTGATTGGACGAAGGAGTTCCATGTACATACTGATGCATCTATTGAAGGCTTAGGCGCTGTCCTATGCCAAAAGGGCTCCTCGAAGCTGGATCAACCGATCCATTATGCAAGCCGAAAAGTCACTGATAGGGAACAAACTATACAGTGACAGAGCTAGAGTGCTTGGCAATGGTGTTTGCCCTAGAGAAGTTCCGCCACTACCTCCTATCTACCCACTTTAAGTTTTATGTGGATCATGAGGCCCTGTCCTTCCTGATGAACAAAGCGGATGTGAAAGCACGCATGATGAGATGGATCCTTCTATTCCAGGAGTTCTACTTTGAGGTGATTACTAAGCCTGGTCGTTCCCATGTTCTGGCTGATCATCTGTCGCGTATCCCACAGACTGCAGACGAGGAGCAGGATGATCCAGACCTCCCTAATGCTTCCCTATTCCTAGTAGAAACTCTAAACCCATGGTATGCAGACATTGCCAATCTGCTGGCAACCCAACAGTATCCTCCTGGTATTTCTAGTCGGGAAAGGAAGAAGCTCATGTTAGAATCAGCCCCCTATACCCTGTTAGGCGGTGCACTGTGTACAAGAAAGGCAAAGATGAAGTGCTCAGAAGATGTGTTGCAGGAGATGAGATTGGGATTGTTTTGAAGGCTTGCCATGACAAGCCAAGTGGAGGCCACTTTGCAGGAGAAGCTACAGCCAGGAAGGCTCTGCTAAGCAGGTTACTGGTGGCCTACATAAGGATGCCTATGATTACTGTAAAAGATGTGATGCTTGTCAGAGAATGGGGAAACCCACCAAGACAAGTGCCATGCCACTGCAGCCTATTCTTCCCTTGAAGCCTTTTGAGAAGTGGGGCATCGACTTCGTAGGTCCGATCGATCCTCCTACCAGAAGGAAGCAGAACCGATACATCCTCGTATGTACGGATTATGTCACAAAGTGGTGTGAAGCTAAAGCCCTAAAGCGGGATGATGGTAACAGCGTGGCCCTTTCATGTACGACAATATCATCACCCGTTTTGGCAGTCCCTTAGAGCTGGTAAGTGACAGAGGCACTCATTTCATTAATAAAGTCATGGAAGAGTTGACAGAGTTGTATAAGATCCGCCATCACAAGTCCACTCCTTATTACCCCAGAGCCAACGGCCAAGTCGAAGTCACAAATCGCATCCTCTGCTCGATTCTGACAAGAACAATTGCCACACATCGTCCTGATTGGGACGATCGACTTACAGAGGCCCTCTGGACGTACAGAACCTTCTATAAAGCAGCAACAGGACAGACACCCTTCCAGCTGGTGTATGGTATAGAAGCTATTTTCCCTATTGAACTGGAATTACCCTCTTTGAGAGTGGCTATCAAAGAGCGTTTGGGGGACGATGATTCACTACAATGCCGTCTCCTGAACCTGGAATGTTTAGACGAAACTCGCAGGATGGCTCTACAGTGCATGGAAGCCACGCAAGCTCGACGCAAGGCTTACCATGACAGCTTCATCAAGCACAAGGAGTTCAAAGAAGGTGATTTGGTCCTAGCCTATGATTCCCGATTTGGCAAGTTTCCTTGCAAGCTCCAACAACGGTGGATGGGCCCATATAAGGTACTTGCCGTCAACCCTAATGGCTCTGTCCACGTGCAGACCGTTGATGCCTCTGATGATCCCTTCCTGATCAATGGATATCGCCTGAAGAAGTACTTTCCTCCTTGGGGATCTTGACAATCATGGTCACCAGATCCTTTCCCTCGTTGGCGCGGCACTGTACTTCTTAGGATGCTACTTCTGATAACCATTCTTCAATCACTCCTAATGAGGTGGACACAACCCTCTGTCCCCTCAACCCTGCCTTCCAGCCTTGATCTCTTATCCTCTATTTTCCACCAGCGACAGTGGCGAGGTGGATTCTGACAAATGGTATTTCTACCATTCCCTTGCTTAATTCGAAAAAAAAAAGAAATACATATCGATCATGGGAGAAAAGGACTTAGGTCCCTGTCATGCCGACCTATTCTTCGAGAAAAGGTGGAAACACCCTAGGGAGTAGGAGAAAAAAAAAACAAACAAACAAAGAAAAAAAGACAAAAAAAGAAGAAAAAAAAACTGTTATGGGAGAAAAGGAAGCAATTCCCTGTCATAGCAGGCCTTGTTCTAAGAAAAGGTGGTAACCACCCTTGGGCGAGAAGCTGGCTGTGGAAAAGGTGGCAACACCCAGCAGTCCAGAAAGTGGATTCATCAATTGATATCCCCAGGATCCAATTCCGAATCTACCTCCCTTGGTACGCTGTGTCCTGGGTCTCTCTGCAAGAGCGTCTAACTGTCCTCTAGCAGATGACATGTTCTATCCAACACAATGTTCGATTTGATGGCTACCTCCCTGGGTACGCCTCTTCAACAACTGACGACGCGAGCTTTCATCCTAACCGGATGGGGAAGTGAGTATGGTTGCCCTGTGTAATTTTCAACAACGAGTGGGACAGAGGGTGGGGCGAGTGACCAGTCTTTCCCTTCAAATCAAATGAGATGTGAGATGTGTGAATGGAGTGTTGCATGCACGGGACGGGCCTCTCAATGCACAAAGCACAATTTGTTTCTGTGCACTGCACTATAAGGCTCCCTGGCCTTCCTTCTCGCACCATATGCCGGCACAGGGCGGGATGCACAGTTGCACCATCAAATGCGCACAAGGCATACAACCTTTGCACAAGTGACTGTGAGGATTACATCAATGGGTTTTAGGACAAGGTTGCCCCTCTGTATCTATCAGCAGAGCGTGAGACAGAGGGTGGGCTGAGTGTGACTGGAGTTTCTTCAATCAATTACCGAGAGGTGAGATTGAGGGACGTTACGACACTTGGAATCAGGTATGTTCCCGTCTCCTTATGCACCCACGGGGTGGGTCTCTACCGTCATCACAGGACACGTCACCCTGTTCTGTACACTGCACTGTAAGGCTCCCTTGCCTTCCTCCTTGCACTTATGCCAAACGGGTTGGACGCACTGATGCACCATCAACTGTGCACCCTGGCATACTCCCTCTGCACCATCCCCTTGTCGATTCCTAAACCGGGTACAAGATAGGGGTTTCAATCATTATTCCTCGAGTGATATTAGTCATTGGGCAAGTGACAGTTCTTTCATTCCATTTGAGTGACTGTGAGTTGAGTGCAACATCCCTCATCATCGATGAATTTCCTGCGATTCCTTCAATCAGCTACCTCCCTAGGAACTGCTGCATGGTCCCCTCCATGAAGGACGTGTGTTGTGAAGATGCCTTGGTACCTCCAGCAGCCAACAATACAGGACGTGCCATCGACAATCAACCTTGATCCTCAACAACATGGGCCAAGTTTTCTAACCCTACAACTTCTGTTTCTCAGTGGCGTTCATGTCTTAAGTGTGGGGATGTTAGTGGATGGTCTGTTATGTGGTCCTAGGTCCCTGTTGCTCGGTTCACCCTATCCGTTAAGGTTTTAAGTGTGGGGATGCGTCCCTGCGCGTCTACATTGCCTACCCCTCTGCATATGCCTCAACCTGCTAATGCCTCTATGCCATGACTTGCTGTTACCCTAATGGGGTCCCTTCCCACTTACTCGTTTATGTTCCACCCACCCTTGGGGCTGTTCCCTTGCAGTTTTCCTTCATTCAGTGATTTTGAGGTCCTGCCATGTGAACGTATCCTACGTTCACCGAAGTCCAAATACAACCTTATAGCCATGTTCCTCCCTCTGAACTGACCATTTTTCCTTTTTAGCTACCCCTGTTCCGGTGCACGGTTTTCGAGTTATTAATTTTTGAAGCATTTTATGCAAATTAGCTGGTTTTCCATGTGAACGCGCTTTGCTTGCTTCGGAACCGTGATCTGACATCATAGCCCTGACAACCACTTTTCCCCTGACATTTTTCCTTTTAGTCCATTATTAATTTTCTGGGTTTTTAAGACTTTTTCGTGCGTCTTTTTGCCATTTTTCCATGTGAACCTGCCTTGTTTGCATTGGAATTCCAATTTGATCTGACAGCCGTGTCCGCCGTGCCTTCCCCTACCTTTTTCCTTTTTCCTCCCCCTCTTTCGCCTTCTGGATTTATTATTATTAATTTTTAAATGAGTTTTCGGGCGTATTTTTGATTTTTTTGCATGTGAACCCCTCCTCCTTCCACCGGAACTGCGGTTTAACATGACAACCCTGTGCCACCCCTTCCTGCGGACATTTTTCCTTCTTACTACATGTCATTCCGGTAAATGGTTCGTCCAATATTAATTTTCAATCCCATTTTTGGGTTTTTCCCACGTGAACGTGTCTTATCTCAGTCGGAACTATGTTTTGATGTGATAGGCTTGTTGGGCACGTCTTTCTACACATTTTTTCTTTTTCTTGCACCTCGTTCCGATGCACGGATCTTTTGATATTAATTTTTAATTGCGTTTTTTGATTCGTTTTTTGTATTTTTTGCACGTGAACGCCCTGTCTTTCCCCTGGAACCCCCGTTGCATATTTTCCCTGTCTTCCCCCTATCGTCCTACCCACTTTTTGTTTTTACACCATTTCGTTTTGACGTCCAGATTGGGAGTTATTAATTTTTTTTAAATGTGTTTTTACGCGCCCCGTCCCGCGCGTGAACGCGCCCGTTTTTGATTTCACGCGTCTTAACGTGCCCGGGTCGCATCCGCGTGCCTCATCCCCGCATCTAGGCGCCCTTTCAATCCCGTCACGGCAAATTTTTTTACCCCGACCCTCGCACGCGCGCGGGACGGGGGGGTACGCCTCTCCTTTATGGGCCCCCCGCCCATTTTCCCCCTTTGGGCCCCTGCCCCTTCCCCTATGCCCACCCCACCCTATGACCCCCTTCTACCCCTACCCTAACCCATGGGCATAACCCTCCCACCCCTTTCTACCCCCCCCCCCCCCCCCCCCCCCCATGTCCTTTCCTATCCCCCCCCTACCCCGACCCCTTCCCTCCTCCAACTACCCCTCTCTCTCCTTTCCCTGCGTCCTCCCTCCTCCTCCTCTGCTTCTCCCTCTCCTCCATCTTCTTCTCCCTCTCCTACCCTCCTCCACCTCTCACATCCCTCTCCTCCATTTCCATCCTTGCCCCCCTCCCCTCCTCTTCTTCTCTTCTTCCCCCCTTCTCCCTTCGTCAGCGCCGCCAGGCAGCCGACCGTCAGCCTCCTCTGCGCAACCGTCGCCCGCCGTGCAGCACGTCCGTCGCCCTCCAGCAGCCCACCCTGGACGTCCGACGCGTCGCCCTCCAGCCTTCGCCCGAGCCGCCCCGCCGTGCAGCGTCCGACACCCCTGGCCCCTCCTCTGCAGCGCCCCGTTGACCTCCCCGCCGCCCTGTCCGCCTCTGCAGTCGCCCTCAGCCGCCCTGCCTCTCCGCCCTGTGATGCCGTGGGCCGCGCCAGTCGCCCGCCAGGCCTCCTGCCTTCGCCCGCCGCCTCGTCCTCCAAGTCGCCCTGCCGTTGACCTCCTCCCGCCCTGTCCGCCCTGCCACGTGCCACCATTCAAACACTCTCCCTCCCACCCCACACAAGCCCCCAGCTAACACACATTCCCCTCCACCTCCTCCCTAACCCCTGTTCACACCCCCCCAGCTAACACACATTTCCCTCCACCTCCTCCCTAAACCCCTATTCACACCCCATTCAAACACACTTCCCCCCCACCTCACACAAATCCCCATTCACACCCTACCATAACTACCCCATCCCCACCCAAGCCCCTAGTCCCACCACCAACCCACCCTACCTCCACACAAGCCCCCCTTTCCCCCCCAGAAACCCGCCGAACCGCTAAACCGCAGAAAACTCCCCGTAAGCCCCCTGTCACCCGCAGAAAACCCTCTTTACGCCCCCTTTCATCTGCCGACAACCAGCAGTCCCACCCAGAACCCGCAGATACCATTTTCCGTCCTTTGACATATGCGCGGGTGTGTACGCGCCTGTGGGTGATTGTTCGTGATTGATCGTGCGATTGATCGTGCGCGGGTGCGGGACTTTGTTCGTCGGCAGCTGCCACGCAGCTTATTTCTGTGTATTTTCCCAGATTTTTAATTCAAACACCCGAACCCTTTAAAACACTTTTAAAAAAACAATAAAAAAATAAAAACTAAACACAAAACAACCTTTAAAATTTTGAAAAAATTCCAGAAAAATCTAAAAAAATTCCTATTATTTTTGCAACCCATGGCCATATTTTTCTAAACCTGTAAATTTCAGAAAAAACATTTCTGACCATTTTAAAATTCTAAATTCTTTTAAAAATACCCAAAAATTTGAAAATTTTCATTAAAAATGCTTTAAAAATTCCAAATTAATTTTTGAAAAATTCCTACCACTTCCATTAATATTTTTCCTTATTTTTGGCATATTTTTCTCAGCTATCACAATATTTTATTTCACACCTAAATTCCTTAAAAATACAAACAAATAACAAAAAAATCTTTTTCATCCACACACCAACTAAACATCTAGAAAAACAATCCAGATATTTTTGGATTGAGGAGAGCGCATTCTTTGCATTTCCATACACCCACTACCAGGTATTTTCCTTTTTATTTGTTATTTTTTTTCAGCTACCCCAAAACCCACGGTTAATTTAAAAAAAAAAACAACCAACACAAACAAACAAAACAAAAACAAACAAAAAAATAATAATTTTTAAAAAATGAAAAAAAAATGAACCCTAAACACCACCATGGCACGCGCATTCGCGCTAAACACACAATTTTTTTAAAAATAAAAATAAACCCGCCGTTCACTTAGCGCTACAAAGGCACTTTAATATTTTTAATTAAAATGAACCAGCTATCACAAAAGCACGTGCTGGCAAAAAAGCGCTCCACTTCACCTTAATTTGTAATCAATGAACTTGCATTTAGAGACCCAGTCTGGGTATCGAAGTCCGGGATTCGAATTAAAGCACCGCTTTAACCTAATAATTGGTAATTAAATTTTTAAGAAGGAACTGTCGTTTTCTTGCTAAGGTTTATCACTTAATAAAAATTCACCCATTTCTTAATAATTTCTTAAAATGAGCCTTTCATTAAATTAATTTCCCCCTCACTGCACTTAATTCCCCTTTTTAACGAACCCGTTTCGTGGGATGGGTATGCGCAGTCTTTGGAGTTATTTCCATGGTCAAACACTGGTTTATCAAAGTTGTGGTCTTGATGTGTGTACGTTGTGGTGATGTTTTGGTTTAGTGTCTTTGTTACGGTTAAGGATACGGTGTGTAGTTTTTTTTCTTTATTGCCTGATACGGGGTTTTGGGTGTTGGTATGTTGCATAACATGAAGCTTTCGGTCGCATAAGTCTAGAGGTCATGTCGAATTTTTTCTAGGCTGTGGTTTGCTTGGGGATAGTTGGTCGAGTCACGTTTTACTGTTTTGGTTGTTCTCTTATCCTTGGTTTTTTGTCTGTTGCTTTGCAGACATTCTCCTTGATTGTCTGTGTTTGTGGTGTGTGTGTAACCATCTGAATGGCGCCTTCTCACGCTCCTCCCCCTATCCAGTATGTCCCACTAGTTAGTAGGGATTACTCTTCCCTACTCACTTTTGAGCCTCTCACGAAGGCGGGACTCGCTGCTTTTGTGGCTACCTCCTTTCCATTGCTTCCAGAGGATCCATTGTTGTGTGATGAGTTTCTGGCCTCCTACAGTAAGAAGTCGGGACTGGTCTAGGGAATTTCTATGGCTTTGACACCTCGAGGCCTAGGGAAGGCTCTTTCTCTTCCCTCCAAAGGTGAACCTTTTGTTACCACTCGTCAGCTTTTCTCTAATGAAGAGATTTTGAAGCTGTTACAAAAGTAGACAAGGGAAATGCTGGATGTTAAGAAGGTGATCAACTCTTCAGGAGTTTCCTTTTCCATGATCACTGATCCCGTGTGGAAGATGGTCTGTCAGTTTCTCCAGGACAGGTTTATGCATGCCAAAATGCCATCCCAGTACTTGTCCAAAGAGCTTTTCACAGCTTCAAGGATGGTGTTGAAAGGAGTCGCTATTGATTGGAGCACTTACCTCCTCACTAAAATGGATCAACATTTCGTCAAAGTCACTAGGGGTAATGTTACCAATGTCACATATGGATCGTATTTGTCTGCCTTCTTGACTTATTCAGGTTTACATAAGAGTGTGCGTCCACCTCCTCCATCAGATCCAGTACCTCCTCCTCCACCTTCAGATGAGTCAGAACCCATTGATATAGAGGATGATTCTCCGCCTCCCCTGGTCATACAGCGCAAACGCTTGAAGCGGGTAGCGGATAAAGCTCCTTCAGTTCTTCCTTCAGTGCCCATTCCTGCTACCTCTGGCAGTGATCTCCCTGGGTATCTCACTTGTAATAACCTGTTCAGAGCACATCGCGAAGGTTCGTTGGACATCTCAGTTCCCTCACTAAATAGTCTAGTCTCAGAAGATGCAATTCCTTTTCTTTGTAAAGACATTCAGAGTTCCATTGAATTGTCAGTGATGACAGCCTATGTTCAACAGCTGTACGCTTCCTTTTATGAAGAACTCATGCAGTCTAAGGACCAGTTGCATAAGGCAACATCCGAGTTAGCCTCTGCTAAGGATACCCTAGCAGATTTGTTTAAGCAGATGGAACAACAAACCCAACTGGTTGCAACCCAAAGAGATGAGATATCTTCTTTGAAGATCCAGTTACTAGAGGCTCAATCAGAGGTTACTAGCCTTTCAGAGGAGAAGGAGAGGATGTCCAGAGAAGCGCAGGAGTTCCAAACTCTTTTCGATGACAAACTTTCAGCCTTACAGACTGCTAATGACACAGTGGAATCACAAGCCTCCCAAATCAAGCAGTTGCAAGATCAATTGGCAAAGTCCCGGTCTGTTCCTCCAAGCCCTAATGTTCCCTTGATTCCTTCTCTCTCACAGCAGAACTTGGCTACTCTTCAGAGACAGGCTACCTTGTGTCCTCTATTCCAAGATAAAGTGGAAAGATTGCAATCCAGAATGGACTTGTTATGGTCTACCTTTGAGCAGTTTCAGGAATATGTTCCTCCAGATCATTCTTTCTTTGTCCCCTACCACTTACAGAAGTTGGCCTTCTACATGAAGCTTTCCACGATGGATTTACCTCTTCCAGAGGATGGATGGAGTGGGGCTTGGTCTACTGAGTTGCTGACAGAGGTGGTCAGGATGGTGTTTGAAGATTCTGTCACGACAGATACCATGTTGATGTCCTACATGTATCTACGAGGGGACTTGTTGATTCCAGATGAGGTGGATATGGCATGGTATGTGGGAGACGTGGTTCTACAAGCTGTTTTGTATGTCAACCATTTGGAGTTGCGCATACCTGACATGTTCCAGAGTTACTCCTCTAAAGTGGTTAATTGTCCTGATAATTCCTGGCATACCATGATTGATTCTGTGGTCTTGAATCAAAGACAGAACACAGCCCCTACCTATGCCCAGAGTGCTAATCAACTGAGGGTGGATCTCTTAGCTTATCTTTCAAAACATAATCCGTTTGATTCTACCTTCTTTGATGCCTATCATAGAAGATCTCTCTTAGGACCTTCTGTTCCTACCCTCCTATATTACCAACAAATGGCTCACCGATATCATATATATCTTTCCCTTTGTCAATCTAATTCCACAACTATTTTACCCCTTCTTTTCCAACCTTCATCTTTCCCTCAAATTCCCATTTTTACATACTGTTCCTTTATTGAGGATAGAGTATTTTCCCCTTCTCCACCATGTCCTTCTCCATCCATTCATGTACCTTCCACCTTTCCTATTTATCAGTTAACACCCTTCTTAACTGATTCCCTACAAATTTCTGCCACTCCTTCTTTAAACTTTTCTTCCTTTTATGATTTTGCCTATCCCTCACTTCATCCACTTTTCCTTATTCCACTTCCCTCTCCTAACACTTCTATATCTCAACCACCTCAGTTGGTTAGTGACTATGACGGGTTTGATCATCAGATTTCTAGAAGAAGGGGATGGAGCTCGCATGATTCCCTTACAGGACCTCAGATAAATTGGCCAGTAATTCCAGGAGAATGGACAGCTGCTAGTCAAGCTTATCAGAACTATATTCATTTTGCTCAGCAGTATTTACAGCCAGCAGATCCTTCAGTGAGATTAACTGCTCACTTTGCTTGGTACTTGGCGTATATGCATAGGCACTCTCATAATGATTCCAAGCCTATTCCAAAGTTGTGCATGAATGTCAATGTGAGCATTGATTCCCAGCAGCTGGATATATTGTATTTTCATGCCCTTTGTTTGCCTAGCCGATACCTTGTCCTGTTGGAAAGGATGTGCTGTCTTCAGTTTTTTCAAAATCCTCCCAAAATATTTGTAGATGAATCCTTGTCTATGGATCGTTTCCGCAATCATCAATCTTTCAAGAGGGATCATCTTCATTGATACCTTTTCCATTGTATGGTGGATGCTTTTTAATGAAAATCTCTTTTTGGAGGAGTCATTCAGATGGTTGTGTTGTGTGTAGTGTTTGTGTTGTGGGTTACTTTATGTAATAAGAATGTGGTGGTTTCCTATTGGATTGGATTTCGTGCGAGATGGGGTCGTGGTTGGAGAGTTGAAGATGAAGCAGAAGAAGACGAAGAAAACTCTTATATCCTTTACAAGTTTGTTGTAATTTCTAGTTTGATAAGAAGTGTTAATGTATAAAGGGTTTTCCTTTCGTTGTATTTTTATATTAGATACAAGTTATAAGTTGGGGTCGTGGTTGGATGGATTGTTTTTTAAGAGATATTGAAGATCAAAATTGAGCTTTTGAATGAACTTGTATTCTCTTTTCCTGGGTCGCGAGGACGCTTCCTTATTAAGTGTGGAGATATGTTGAGTGTTGAAATGACTTGTTTTTTGGCTGATTTTTGTTGTTTTTGAGAGCTGAATGGTTGATTTTATGAGATGATTGATTGGTTTGGAAGTGGTTTGAGAGTGTTTTGGATGATATTGATTGTGTTTTGAAAGTTCATGATGTTTATTAGTAGAGATGTGATGTTCTGATAGGTTTTGATTGGTTCTATATATCTTCTGTATAGTTTCTGTTTTGTTCTGTTTTGTTCTGATTGTCTTCTGTAAGGAGGGATGGAGTATTGATTGATGAAGATTGAGATCTTGTGAAAGCTTATTGAATGATTTGTGAGAGTTTGGAATGGTTTGAGTATGAGTTATGTGGTTTTGATGACCTTCTGTAACCTTCTGCAGGTCTTCTGTAGAGCTTCTGTCTCTGTTCTGTTCTGTACTGTAGCTGTTCTGGTACTGTTCTGTAGACTGTTATGTATGCTTCTGTATGTGTTCTGTTGGATGAGAGTGTAGCTTGGGAAAGTTTTCTAGCCTTGGAAAGAGGTGAATACAAGTGCAAAAGAGCTGAAAGAAGTGAAAGAAGTAGCTGCTGAAGACTCAAGTGAAGACTGGAGTGAAGTGACAGTAGTGAGCTATGAAATGACATTGTAGTGGCTCTGGTGACTCTTCATATCAGACATACCTCTTGGGAGGGGTATCCACGACCTAAGAAGGATTATTGAGAGTGATTATGAGATATTGTAGTGAGGATATGATGTATTATTGATAGAGAGAGAGAGAGAGAGTCAGAGATAGCCAATTCTACTGAAACAGAGTGATTGTATGTGAGAGATTGAGAGAGAAGACTATGAAGATATTGAAGATGAATACTATGTGATGTATTTCCATTCAAAGATGGTGTATTCCTTTGCTTTCTTTGTTCTATTGATGGATTTTGTGAAGATATTGAAGAATATGGTTGATTCTATCAAATCCGTGGGAGATCTACATGATGCTGTATGAAGATTTGTTGTGCCTAGTGTTCTTTTCTTCATTGTGATCATATAAAACATAATAAACAAGCTTGTTGATGTTACAAGATAGATTTTCTTGCAAGAGAATTCCCTTTTCCTTGGTGTTCCTCTTGGGGCTCCAACATGCAAAAAGCAAGTGGCTTTTTAGCTAATTTTGGGAGATCTCATGCAAAAAGAAGAGCTTCCAAAATTATGCAATGCATGATCACAATTTAGAGACAAGAAAAAACACTTTGAAATGGGAAGAAGAAGAAGGAGAGATCTAGGAGAATTCTAAACAAGGGTCTTGAAGTTTTCCCCCCTTTCAAAGTCAACGGAACCATTAGATTTGTTGTTTCAGTAGCAAAGAAGAAGCAAATTGTTTGGTATACGTTTTTGGTCTACCAGGGAGCTCCAAGATGTGCAAGTGTTCAGAGGGGGTGGATGTCATGTCATTACGTAGATATAGTGTGAAAAGCCCTAGAGTGCATATTATCTGGCTTTCTTATGAATCTAGAGATTAGTCAATGTCATCTTAGTCATTAATGCTAGTGTCCATAGTATGGTTAGTTCCAAAATATGGGATTTTTGGACAAGTTTAGACTATTTTTGATATTTTGGGTATTATTTCTTATAAATATCCTAAAAAGATATATAAGACTTCAAGAATAGAGTGACATGCAAGAAGCAAGTGGCTTTTTGGCCAATTTTGGGAGATCTCATGCAAAAAGAAGAGCCTAGTGGATATGTCGTTTTGACTAAAACCCCTCCAACACTATATGCAACCTTCCTACTTAGATATTGGTTAGGTACTTGTAGGTGAAAGAAAACATGCTTAAATTGAGCCCTAGTAGATTACCTTTAGGAGAGTAAAAACTATTCAATATTGTTTGTCATCTAGACATAGGTAAAAGTTTGGTAAATTTTTGGATATGTTTCACAAATAAGCTGCAAATCCAATGTAGTAACCAATCAATCCTTAAGTAATTATTTTATTGAGTTAAAGAAAAAGACCAAGAGTTCTGAATTTTATTGATTACATTAAACCAAGTAGAAATTTCAATTTTAGTGCTTGCATTAAACTAAGCATGATTTCCACTATTCAACTTTACAACCCACCACTAACTACAACTACATGCTTTTACCATTATGTGCCTTTTTTTCATGTGCAGCTAATCCCAACTTTTCATTGGATATAACTAGTATATATGTTGTGTAATAAATGTAGGTTGTTTACAACTCGGTTTATTTAACTAATGGTTGGTTGAAACCATGCACTCACATATCAAGAATAAGACCATTTAGGAAATTAGATAGACTTATATTGGTACCCATGATCCTACTATCTTAGGCATAGTGAGAAGCTATGGCGACCATAAAGTTACAATTTGTAGATTAAGAGTTTTACGAAATTGAAAATAACAACATCAAAAAATTGGCCTTGTGTATGTAGCAGCCTTGAATTAATAATTTGATCAAGCCCAACTATGTCAACTACTTGTATTTTAAAAATTAACTTATGTAATGATATCTTTATGGATTTTCTTTTCTTGATGGCAACCTAGGAGTAAATCAATTGATGAAATTATAGAAAGCAAGGGACAACACCTTTCCTAGTCATTGTTTATTGAAATTAATTCTGGGAAGTAAATGGATTTTGATCACGACACTACTATGCTCAAGACTATGTACCTTTTTCTAATCACTGTAGAGTGTCTTTGAGACCCGCAAGTGGCCTCTTCTAAACTCAATTTTGAGTTTTTCCAGTCCACTTTCAAAAATTTGATGATTATTGGAGTCCAAATTCAATATGGTGATGTGGCCTCTCTTAAATGGTTTTCATTATATTCAAGCTCATCGTTTTTTGTGGCACAATTGTTGACATGGCACACATGTATTGGCCACATTTAAACACATGAACCTCCATGCATCAATGGCCCTCAAAAGCAACTTGCTTATTATATTTTTCCCACAGGGGATTCATTAGTAGTAATAAGGAGACGTCACCTGCGTGCAAGAAATATATGAAAATACCTCTTATCTACCCCCTATTTACGATACCTTACCTTATAAAATGTACCTTTCTTCCCTTTAATAACCCCCCTCCCTTACACTCACGTGGTACCATACAGTAAACCCTAGTGGATCCCCAGGGATTTTTCCCTATTCTATCTTCTATTCTTATCATGGCCATTTCATACTCTCAATGCACTTTGTTTGTTTTTCCTTCTTCTTCATTGATAGCTTCTTGTTGCCAATGTCAGCCATGTTTACCTCCTATCTTTGCCTTGACATGGTAACACCACTACTTCTTGTTTGAGAAAAAAAAAGCTATCAAGCCTTGGGTGCACAACCTGTGCTTTACTTCCCTCCTTGCTTTTCCCTAAAAGAGCACTCATGTCCACCTTCAAGCTAAATAAATCCTTTGCAATTGCATCATGGCTCACAAGTCAAAGTGGCAAGGCGAGGATATGACCTCACCCCCCAATCTGTGTAGGAGTAGTTAGACCTCCCCATGGATAGCACGTAATCATTTGTTAGATTCTTTTCAGGCATTTCAAGTTCAGCCTCATCACCTTGTACATAAGTCTCAATAACCTCTGCCAACCAAAAAATTATTCATACGGAACTTCCATAAAGAAAAAAAAAATTGTCTAGCTTTTCTCCCACAATTTGAGTGATATTGTCAGTGCCTTGAGCATTTGCCATAGTTGCAGCTTAGGTATTCAGTTATGTATACAACCTGTAAGTATCTGACTCCTTTTCCTACAATTCAGGACTAGTTTCTTGCTATTTATAACAGTTTCTTGCAATTCAGGACAGTTTCTTGCAATTTAGGAGAATTTCCTGTAATTCAGGACAGTTTCCTACAAATCGAGATAGTTTTATGCAATTCAGCACAGTTTCCTACATATCAGGACAGTTTCCTGCAATTCAGGACAATTTCTTGCAATAATTTTTTGCACCAAAGAAATAGGGTATTTCAGCCCTTTACAACCTCAAAAACAATCACAACCATGTGGCATAACCCGTAGGTATTTTAGTCAATACATAGACTCTGCAAGTAATGTATCTCTGTCTCATGTATTCTTACAATAGTGAAGAGAATATGCAGTCGAAAACCTACAACTTGACATTCAGGCACCTTCCTGACGTTCAAAAAATCAACTCCTTTGAGATCCTGAGTAATAAATGATGCTATTTTCTTCAAGACAACACTAGATTTTAGTTGCTCATATGTGGTTCTATTGCTATGTATTTGTGTTCTGAATATTTACGATGTGTGTTTCAAGTTAAGATCAGGAGTGTAGAGAGGCAATGTCATAGACTGCATTAACTGTAAATGACCAGCCAAGTAGATGTCAAGGCATTTGTTTCATCTCCAAATTTCAATCCTCAATTATATTTAGTGCTCTCTTTAGTCTTCTAAGCATTCAACATACATATGTTAGGTCGTCATACAAATGACAGGAGCTCCAAAATGACATATAATGCTTTAGTAAGAGACAATGCTTGTTGTCTACATTCAGTGACAGTTTCCAGCCATTAAAATTTTCCAGATCTAAATATTTGACAAATGATTTTTTATGCCGAGAAGTGCTTAAAAATAGCCAAAAATTCTGAATTTTAGGGGAAAAATAGACTTCGTCGAAGGCAGCAGTGGCAATCAGTACGATTTTAAGTGGCAATGCCCGAAAGTGCTTAAAAGACCCATTGAATGATAGTTGGATAAATTTTTGGCGTGTTAGACGAGACCCTGGGAGATGCCTAGCAGTGCGGGACTTCAAGACGAATGCCCAGGATTTTTCAGAGTGAATTGGATACCGGATGAGGAAACGGGAGTGCCGAGAGCCCAAGACCCAAAAGGCCAAGTGGAAATAGGCTTTAGGGAGCCCAAAAGTCATGTGAACCTAACAAACTCAAAAATCGTGCGAGGGGGGAGGGGGGGTCCCTTTTTTTTTGCGTGAGCAAGGAGGAGGCACCCTATGGCACTTGCAAACAACCCCCCCAAATGATCTCATGCCTGAGATGCATCCTATGTTCTCTCCTCATCGCCGGTCTTTGCGTGTGGAATGGCTGCCCGGTTGTGGAGATGCAGATTCAGTATTTCTCTCTCCTGCATAAAGGTACTTCATGTGGCAAGAATCAAGAAGAGAATCGGGAGATGGATGCTTGTTAGGGAGGCACCAGATTGTTCCAAGAGACTGAGGAGGCTAAAGGCTGAAGATCTATGCTAATATCCATGGCTGGTTGGTCGATGCATAGTCCCAATTAAATATTCAAAAAACTCAAAACACGTAAAAAGGCGGTATGCTCTATTTTATGAAAGAATTTTGCTTGTTTTTTATCGTTCATGGTCTAAATGGTGTGCACATAAGCTCAAATTTTACTTGAATGTTCCTTACATTATGTTTGAGGGATAGAATCATTGTTATGCAGAACCCGTATTGATTTACAACAATTATAAATTTTCAAAACCCGAAAAAACACAAATTTTGATGGAAATTGATAGTTTCTTTGATTTTGAGTAGGAAAAATGAGTGGACATGGGATAGCTGATTGCCATGGCCCCACTGTGACCCTCCTACACCTTGGGGATTGGCCCCTTGATGCGTCGCTAACACATATAACACATACGAAACAGACTCCACTCTTGGTACCAATATTATATCGTTCAGGAATGTACTAGTCCTCACTTACTTGTCCCCTTGGACCCACCATCTAGACCTACAGCGCTTGGGTGCCTTACTCTCTCCAGCGTGGGTCATTTATCATTTAACCAATGGCCATGCATGCCAGGAATAGATACCATGTGTATCATTCATGCAATTGTGTATGCCTTATTGTGCACAAACAATTATGGTTTGAAATCAGCTTATGTGTCGTGCAAAAACAATCCTTTTAATAAATTTCCGCTAATATGCAATGCTTCATTGCAGGAACCTAGCACCAAGGCGAACCTTGTGCTGGTAGATCTATTATTTCTAAATAAACTGCATCCTAAATGTTATGCATAAAGAGAACAATCAGACTTTGTATTATTACAGCGCTTAAACTGTTGTATAACATCATCCTCCCCCGCACCGTTTAAATTGTGCTCCGTATCATATGTGTAGAGGTTCTTTTATGTCATTTTTTGTATGTAAAAGCAATAAATATGCACTTTAACACAAATAAAAAGGACCAAACTAAAGCTTAACCTCATGCTTTAGCCCTATCAGACATTCACGTACATAGATCTCATTTTTTCATTTTTTTCGAACGTAAAAAACCCATTTTTTCCCATTTTTCTCTATTTTTTCCTATTTATTTTTAGTATAAAATAGGTATTTTTCGGTTTTTTTCTGATGATTGATCATTGGAACTGAAACTTAGCCAGTTAATCAACCCACTTCAAGTGGGGGTATAGTTGCACCTACACAAACTCACGTTGTCAATCGAGTTTACAACCCATCGCAATTCTAGTGGGTACACTGGATTTACTAGCATTAGGAGCACCTTTGCCCATTTTTCATGGGTTAGCAGAAGAATATGGAGAACTCCATATTAAGGAGTTTCAAATGCTCATGTTCAACTATCGAATCCAAGATGAAGGACACCTAATGATGTTCTTCAACATGACGTTAAAAGGAAGAGTAGTAGTATGGTATCTTGGTCTAGAAGTCGAAACCATAACTAGCAGTGCCCAATTCTTTACGGCTTTTCATAGAGAGTTTGCCCCTGAAAGGGGTGGGCAATATTGGTTGTGTGTCTTGAATGTAACACGTCAAGAACCAAATGAGAATGTCTAGGCCTATGCCAAGAATCTAAAGCAAGTTCTTCGCAAACTTAATACTTATATTCCCATTCCAGTGGCTGCACAGTTGATATTTTCTACATGGATTGGATTTCAATATCCAAGTGCATCTTAGTAGTGTCACTTTGGCCGACATTGACACTAATATTACCCACACAGAAGGAGTCAATTTTGTGGGACCTATTACCCCGTCGTCTACTACTCAGAAAATATACATTATAGTAGCAATTGATTACTTCTCCAAGTCCATAACTTTATACTATAACTCCATATTTTGCACGTGTGTAGCCTGCATAGCATCTTCAATGACAGACATTGCTTGTTGTAGGCTTGGCTCTGATTCTCCCTATCCTTCTCAGTCAATAATCTATCATTTTCCATTAAAGGCTGCATATTCCCTTGTAATCTTGTTTGCAGATTTATCAAGGCTTGATGAACCCCTACTGATCCTTGTGTGACAAGTCTACATGTGTGTCCATACAATCCTTCATTGCCTTCACAAATGAACTTTACAAATGATGTAAGCCCTTCAAATTGTGGTGGCCTTTGAGTGACTGGATCGGGTGGATAAATGCACCCATCAACCCAAAGGTCCACATTTTTTTCCCCTGCATTTCTTTCTTGTTGCATCCTGTATCTTATTACATCATCCCTTTCTACAATTCTTTTGAACATTCGTGCATATTCATCCTCCAATTGAAAGTGAATATCTCTCTTTCTCTTGGTACGTCCTACACCTACAATCTATAAAGAAAAATATATACCAATTTTAACAGTACACAATTACACCCCTTTGATTAATAGTAAGCTAAGGAGTCGATGCCAATTTTCTAATCAATAGCAAGAACGTCTAAATATCTGGGAGCTGTAGGCTAGCATCAATCCAGTAGAATGCAACTAATTCTCAATTGGCTCAAATCACACAATTACACCCCTTTGATTCACTATGTCTATGTTCTTTTTTACCCAGTTGGATCTTGTCTCTTTCTCTTGATTTTAGTCATGATAGACCCTAATCAACCCCTAATCTGCCTATAATCTTAGCTTTTAATCTACCTCTAATCTACATCCAATCTTATCTTCTGTTCTATCCAAAATATTCTCTCTCTCTCTCTCTCTCTCTCTCTCTCTCTCTCTCGCTCAAGAAGAATTGATCAAAGATATTTAAACACATTTATCTAGAAGCTTGGCTAGTGGAGAACAATAATATCATCTTTTTTTCTAACCTAATTTACTCTCTGTCACTCTATCACTTATTTTCTTAGTTCATCTCACACAGTTCTCTCTCTTTCTCCCCTCCCTTCTCTCTCTCTCTCTCTCTCTCTCTCTCTCTCTATGAATTAACACTTAAGGATTAAGCAACAACTATGAAGAATAATAACATCACAGAGATTAAAAAAATAAAGATACCTCCATTATCACTTGATTTCTTGTAGTATAGAGTGTTGAAGAGGAAGATATATTATAGCACAGTACTCAATAGGGAGATTGCTTGTAGTAAGGTAGAGAGTGTTGTAGATAGAGATTATTTGATTTTAGAAAATGCTATCAAAAACACTCTTGAGATTGCTTGTAGCAGGGTAAAGAGTGTTGTAGATAGTACTGAGTATTTCTTCAAAAGAATTCATATGCAAGAAACCATATTCTGGAGGGAAGGAGAAGAGTACACAAAATTTTGGAAAAAACTAGAGCTTTGAGAGGGAATTAAGAAATGCCTAGAAATAGGCATATACTTGTCCAAAAATGATAAAAATTTACAAGGAAACTCTTGAGTCAAAAAGGTGTTTCTAGGTAAAAAAATAATATATCATTTTTTAACTTCTGCCCTTTTAAGAAGTAAGAATGAGAATGATTCTAATATATTTTCATATTGAAAAGTCATGAGGGTATTAAAGAGTCGTATATTAATGATTGGCTCTGTTTTTATAGAAAATAGAATTGTATTTTTTTATTTATGAGGATTTTGAGAAAAAGTGACCTTATCCTACAGTTTGAGAATAAAATAATAAGTGAAATCTATTGAAAGTACAAATACGAGTTTTTCTTGATTGTAGAAGATATCTTATTTGAATATTATTTTGGAATCTCTTTTTAGAGAGAGAGAGGTAAGAGAAACCCCTTAAGGGGCAGAAAAGAGAGTCTGTATTTCTCCTAATGTATCCCTCAATTGGTGATATTCTATAGCAAATAGTTTCGGGTTTTTCTGAAAATTTGGTGAATATTCATCTCTTTCATCATAAGTCAAGTCATTTCCTAGCATATTCATAAGCTTAGGCAATCTAACATTCATTTCAGGTTGTTGATCACATGTTTCCTACATGAAGTCCGTACTTCCTGCAATGATATTTACAACTTTTTCCTCTCTTTTTGAACCGTGGATTGACAACCCAAAGAGGTCAACATTCCTAGAGAGTATGCTAGCTTCCCATTCTCTATCTTCCTCATCAAGGCTCCAATTTTATGAATCACTACTTTCATTGCCTCCAACATCACTTTCACGTTCACTTTGAATGACAGACCCTGTTTTCATGTCAAAGATCACCCTCTTATGAACTATGGCTTCTCTAAATAGAGCTCCAATTGACCTCTATACCAATCTTGTCTAGATCTCATACCAATCAACCACAGACATCCCAAAATGAGTGGATATGCCCCAAGTTTTGCAACCATACCATGGAAATATAAACATGCTCTTTGGCCTCCAATGTTGATCTCCAAGTTATCAATGACTCCCAAACATCTCACATTTCTAAAGCAAAGTCTTCAAGTTATCAATGCTCTTTGGCCTTTCTACCTTTTAAGCCTTCAAGTAGGTTGTAAGGAACTTGATTGACTCCTAAAGCAAAGTCCCCCATTTGAATCTTCCTTCGTGGTCTAGCTTTCCTGCTAGTTTCTGGATCATCTGCAACATGTTTTCCCTTTTTTTTCCTTACTGCCCTTTGAGTTTCAATTTCAGTATCCCTCTCTCTGACTCTCTTGTTAGCAAAAACATCTACATTTTCCCCATCATCAGACATGTTGGTTTCGATCAAATTCATACCCAATGTGCCTTCATTAGGTCTTCTTTCAAACTCTTGCCTAGTTGGTTCAAGTGGCCTTTGTTCCTGTTGAGGTCTACCATCTTGCCTAGGATTCCCTTGTGGCATGGGATACATCTCCCCTCCTGTTCTTCTTGGATAAGGGAAATCAGGAGCAATACGACTTCTCTCCCTACAATTAAAGCATTCCAAATTTTCCCATATATTTCTTAGAGGTCCTCTAAATCTAGGTTGCATTCGAGGTTGCCTTGTGTGCAATAGGCTCATATTCAAACTCAGATTTGCCAACTATTCTTGCACTTTACTAGTCACATCATCATTAGGTTTCCTATGGCCTTGTTGAGTCCCATTCTTCGCTCTTTCAAATGCCCCATGAAGATTCATAGCTTGATGTCCTGCATTTCCTGCAACAGTGTCAACCTGGTTAGGCCGTAAAAATGCATGCACAGCAATACCTCTTGATTGATCCAACCTCAATTGTGTTCTCCTTTTCTTTTCCTTGGCTATTTTGATTGCTTCTTCATATGTATCAGGGTCTTTGATCAGAATCTTTTCTCTAATTTTAGGTTTAAGCAATGAAAAAACTTGTCCTTTTTCAAAAACATCATGGGAGGTTGCTCCATACTCTATGCAATTTCTATCCATTTTGATCTCATTGCAAATTTAGACACTTTCTCATTTTCTCCCTGAAACATCCTTTCCAAAGATTTCCATAAACTCTTAGGAGTTTTCTTAGATGCAAACTTCGCAAGGAACTCATTTTTTACTTCATTCCAATTTGCCCTTTTCTCTTCATTCAGTGAGTTCCACCATAATCTTGCAGAACCTTCAAGCAGCATGCTGATCATTCGAAGCTTATTTGCATCAGTGTCTCTTCGAACTTGGAAAGCCATCCACTCCAATCTCTTGATAAACTGATTAGCATCCTCATTTTCAGTACCAAAGAAGGTTTCATATCTATAACGTGTCCGCCTGTCCACTTGTAGGACACGTCTTAGCAGCCCATCGGGAAGAGAGTCTAGAAAGCACCGCCTGGCACTCCCATGGAATGTCACGGGGTTTGCAATCTAGGTCTTCCCAAGTCTTCCAAAAAGCGGAAGCATTCCGGCCGTTCCCACTTAGGATCGACCTGAATCGGGGTTTCCCTAATGGTCAAGTTCCTCGAAGGTGACTAGCGTCGAGCCCCAGACGAACTACTTTACGTAGAAACATCGGGGTCGAAGCCGATTTATACTGCACTTGGTTCAAGGAGAATGGGAAATGAGAGGGATGCGAAGCTTGACCTCTCTGCCCATAAGGCAAAGTCCCACTCCGTTCCCCTAAAACAGTATAAATCGGGGCTCTAGCTTCCTAGATTCTAGGTCACTGTTACCTTGTTGTCCATTCTGTTGAGAAAAGTTCCCGGCCAACCGGGACCACCCTTCCATAGGACGGACCCAGGGTCACATCCACCGCACTTTCCTCAGGGTTGCTTTAGTTATCTAATTACCTACCACATTTAGTTTGACATACAAAAGCAGCTTCCTTAATTAGCCCATTTAATCACTGGTTCCTTCACATAACTTAAGCACTGACATAGAAAAACAATGTCAGGCAAGTTCCTTTTCAACAAATTATCTTATTTATCAGTATTTGGAATACATCCTATAATCTAGCCCGAAGGCTATTCCATAATCCACCCGAAGGCAATTCCATAATCCGCCCGAAGGCAATTCTAGCAATCCTAAAGGATTGCTATTTCAAGTTTTCGCCTGTAGACTAGTATGCGGACCTCGAGATCCAATCTTGAGTCATGTCGGCCTCTTGTGCAAGGTCCGGAGGCAAGGGATTTACGGCCAGAGCTCCCCTGGCACCCAAGCATCCTCCTGCTCCAAGTAGCATCCACGAAGAGACCTCTCGCGGCGGGTTCAGTCCATGATCTCGGCGCAGCTAACAACCCCTTGGATAGGGTTAGGCAGACAGTCAGGGGTAATTGATGCTACCTCTCCCTCTAGGCCTTCAACCTGAAGCATTATTTATTTTTTCACTTTTAGTTCCTTGAGCAAAGAAGTATAAACAGTGCTCCTAACTATACAAATGCAATCAATCCAGTGGTCGTTTGTACGGCAAACTGCTAAGGTGTGAATCCTTCCCTCCAAATACATCCAGCATTTAATCCGCGATCAATTGCGACTTGGCAAGATCCCCACGGGTTTCATAAGCTGTGTTGCTTGTTTTCCCTTTATCCTTGGGCTAGGGTTTATACCCTATTGACCCACATTGTTTCAACCTTAGGTTTCCTTAAATTATAAACAATAAATCCTCGGCAACCTCATCACCCTAACTTGATTGGTCAATTGCTTGCTAGGCAATTCATAATTACCCTAACTTGGCAAACCAACCTCAAAGAAGGGTGATGTTGTAGGATGTCTACTTATCCTCTTGCAAATTAGACTTGTACGTAGAACTCACCAACCTTGTTCTAAGGAGTAGCAATATCATTTTGTGATTTAGATACAAAATCATGCGATGTTGCAACTTGTTGCACGAGACAAGTGTCACACCTAACTTGTGGGATTATTTCTCCCATCACATAGTATTCCTTGGTCAAGAATACCTTTGGTCAAGATGTAGGGTTTGAGAGTTCTCTTGACTCAACCCAATCCTAACCTTACTAGGCCGATAACGTTTTGGCCCTAGGGTTCCTAGCTTCCTTGCAAAAGTCTAGCATTTGGTCATCCGATCATTAGGGTGAGAACCCTAGTGTAACGTATCCACGTGTATCTTCAGGACACGTCTTAGCAATCCATCGGAGAGGATGTCTAGAAAGCTCTGCGCCTAGCACTCCCATGGAATGTTACGGGGTTTGTGATCTAGGGCTTTCCGCGTCTGCCACGTAGCGGAAGTATTCCGGCCGTTCCCACTTAGGATCGACTTGAATTAGGGTTCTTTATTGGTCATTTCCTAACGGCAACTAGCGTCGGACCCAAGCGAATTACTTTACGCAAAAGGCCAGGTCCGAAGCGGATTCACACTGCACTTGGTTCAAGGAGAATGGGAAACGAGAGGGATGCAAAGCTCAACCTCTCTACCATAAGGCATAGTCCCATTCCGTTTCCCTAAAACAGCGTAAATCGGGATTAATCATAACTCTAGGTCAACGCTTTTGTTGTTCGTGTTCTTTGACGATCTTCTTGTTGTCCATCGTAATTTGAGAAAAGTTCCCGGCCAACCGGGACCACCCATCCGTAGGACGGACCTATGGCCCATCCTCCGCACTTTCCTTGGGTTGTTTTAGTTATTTAAATTACCTAACACATTAGTTGGACATGTAACAACCAACTTCTTTAATTAACCCATTAGGCACTAGTTCCTTCACGTAATCTTATCACTTGACATAGAAAAACAATATCAGACAAGTTTGTTATTAACAGGTTATCATATTTATCTTTGAAATACAAAGAGTCCAACCCATAGGCTTATCCACAATCCGCCCGAAGGCTATCCAGCAATCCACAGGGATCACTAATCCAAGTTTTCGCCCGTAGACTAGTATGCGGGCCTCGAGATCCAATCCCGAGTCACGTTAGCCTCTTGTGCAGGGCTCGGAAGGCGAGGGATTTACGGCCAGAGCCCCCCTGGCACCCAAGCGTCCTCTTGCTCCAAGTAGTGCTCAACGGAGAGACCTCTTGCGACGGGTTCGGTCCACCTTCCCGGCGCGGTCAATAACCCCTTGGTTAGGGTCAGGCAGGCAGTCGGGGGTAATTGAAGCTGCCTCTCCCTTCAGGCCTTCAACCTAAAGTATAGATATCCATTTATCTTTTAATTCATTGATCAAACAAAGCCAAACAGTGCTCTAAAATCTGTAGCAAGCACAAACATTTCCATTGATCGTTTTGTTGGCAAACTGCTAAGAAATGAATCCTTCCTTTCGAATGCATCCAACACTCGATCCGGGATGACTTGCAACTAGGCAAGATCCCCTATATCCTGGGTTAGGACGTACCCTATTAACCCGACTTGGTCAATCCTTAAGTTCATTGGTTATGTCAGTTTATCGGTTGGTCATTAGTTTCCAATCAATCTTCCTTACTCAAGAAGGATACCAAATTAGGATGATTATTCATTCTTTTGCAAGATAACTTGCGTCAAGACCCGCCAACATCATTGCAAGAATTTGGCCATTTTCTTGTGATCCAATCACAAGATCATATGACTCGGCACTTGCAGTGCAAGTGTCGCATCGAACTATGAGATTTATTCTACTCATTGAATGGAGTCATGAACCCATCTGTTCCTGATTATATTAGACTGACGTCGTTAGACCTAGGGTTTCCAAGTTCCTTCTTGTAAGAATCTTAGGGACAAACCCTAGTTCACCTTCCAAATATGTTGCACTATCCCCTCATTTCGGCGAAAAGTGGCCAAGTATTTAAGGTATAGGAGTTTCAAATTTAGAAATACGTAGCGATTAGGTTACGTATTAATTTCTAGTGAATTTATTGGAATTTAACTCATTCTAAATGAGTACTTCGCGGTTTTTAGGTTCATGCCAATTTGTTTAACTCTGGAAGATAGCTACGTTATCATTTCATAAACATATGACTCATTGTCTACGCATAAATTACTCTTTCAACCCTAACTCGTCTATTTAAGTTTAGGCATAGATAAGGTTAATTTCAACTAATCTTCCTATAACTTGCGAATAAAAATTATGCTAAACAGGCAACCTTTTTCTTGATAATCTATGCAGTTGACAAACGATAATTCCTAGAGTTTATGCATCGTAAGAATCATTTCATGCTTGCACTTACCATGATGATTCATTGCAAAGAGGATATGGGTTGCGAGATGCAGTTTATACTTCTAGGCTTAACCGAAGTATACTATTTTAATGGGTAATAATCTAGCTTATAATTCATTTCAATGCATAAAGCTATTTGCTAGAAATGCGTTTATGCTTTCTTTAATTTGCATGTTTCATTTAAAAGTATTGATGATTAAGTTCCTTTGTCGTGAACAACTAGGACAAAAATATATCCTATTTCTAACAATCAACCTTGCATGATTGAATTACAACAATATCAAATAAAAATTAGGAAGGAAAACTTGGGCTTGGGGTGAGATATCCACGTGGATGCTCGGAGACAACCCTCTCGCGGCAACACCTTGGACTTTCTTAGGAGGCATCACAATTGTGGTCTTTTGGACGTGGAAGTAGCTTTGCAATTCCTCTTTGGAATTCCACCGTTCGCTCCCTTGCACCGTCCGTCAAAAGTAGATTTAGAAGGCTTCCTCGAGCCTTTTGAGTGAAAGGAAGGTGTCAAATGACCCTCAATATTCCTCTTTGTTTTACGTGTGGGAAAAGAAACAAGGTGCGGGAGAGTTCCAAGGGGTATTCTTGCATGGGCCAAGGGAAGGACTAAGGTAAAATTCTCTTGGGGGAAATGGGCCCTATAGAATCTTAAGGGAGAACTTCAAGGAAAGAAAGAAGAAAAGAAAACAAAAGTTGCCTTTAAAGCTATACCTTTTGGAATGAGGGAAAGGCCTAAGGGCCTTTAAAGACAAACTCGGGAGGAGGAGGGGCAAACTTAAAACCCATAAGAAGGAGGCTAAGGGAAATTAAACACGGGGGGGAGGGGGGGGGATTCCAATATCCACGAAAAAGGGGGCTTAAGGGTTTATAAAACACAGAGGGGGGTGGGTTCCAAGGCCCAAGAGAAAGGGGGCTTATAGGTGGTTAAAACCGGGGGGGAGTTTCAAAAGGCACAAGAAGGGACCCTTGGAAGGTTTTTACGACACGGGGAGGGGGGGGTGAAAGGGGTTTCAAGAGGCATAGGAAGGGGGCTTATGAGCTTCAAAAGGGACATTCGGGGGGGGGGGGGGATAGTAATCCCAAGGAAAGGGGGCTTTAGACCCACTTAGAAGCTTTAGAGCTTCAGCAGACACGTGGGCAGGGGGGTATCTAGCCGTTCGACGGTGACTTCAGACGACAGCGGCAGTTTGACAGCTCTCATCCGTGTAGAGGCGGCAGAAGCAGTTCACTCAAGCCCTCTCTCTCTCTCACGTCGACGGCTCAGTGTGGCGGTAGCACTCCCTTCATCTTCTGTCCCTCCTCCGTCTTTTCGTCCCTTCACGGCCTGGTTTAAATAGGAGGGGAGGGGGATCCTCCCTCTCTTACACGGAAGCACGCATGGCCCCAGCACCTACATGAGCGCCAGCGTGCTGCATTCCGTGGCTTCCCTCCTTCCCCTCGAGCGCGATGTCGGCTGGGGGAGGAGGGGATTAAATTTTTTTTTTGCTTTTATTTTATTAAAAGGGTTTATTCGTTTAGAATTGTTACACCTAGATCATTCTTGCATGGGCGTTCAACTAACCCTAACATTCCGTGAATGTGGGTAGGACCTTTGAGGTTGAAAATACTAAGTCAGTTTTCTCAGTGGGATACTAGGCAGAATTTTATCGCGACTTAACTCTACCTAGCGCATTGAGGTGATCATCATTTGAGTTACACCATTACAAGCGATTTACCTAATTGATCTAATTGTCTTGCGACAAGAGGTGATCTTTCCTTAGAGATGCAAATACTTTCCCTAAAGATGTAAATAACTACAAGAGAAGTGGGACACATCATTCCATGTGAGTGTGTAAATTCAAGATCGTAGACCTTTTTCCAACTAAAGGATCTTTTAGTGATCTTTTATTTTCCTTGTCTTATGTGACGTTGATTTACATTCAGAACTATGCTTATAAACCCTACGTTTAATGCATTGAATTCAAGCTTTGATATGAAGATTCATCCTTTCCTAAATACAACTTCGATAAAAGAACTCCATGCATGAGCGAATGCCATGAGACCATTATTGATTTAGTTCGTCCTTCAACACTTAGCCCAACCTAGGATGTGATTATCATCGCATGCAATTTGCAAGGTACACAAATCCCTTTCATGCATTGCAACTACTTGGACAACATTTAATGGACGTCAACAATTATCTCATACGAATCACAACTAGGAAATTATTACCTAAGTGCATTATGCATTGTTCTTTTTTCGCGAAGCAATCAAGGATGCATTTAGACAAATCCACCTTTTAACTTATGCAATATGCGTTCAAGATTGCAACTTGGAAGTGCAAGCAATTTCAAATGCACGACATGGAACTAAATCTTGTAAATCGGCGAGAAATTAAAATTTCCAAATGTTATTAAGCTTTCCTATGAGAATTTGACATGCCTAGTGCATTCTTTTCATGCGGAATCAATTTTTAAGAACTTGGGCATTGACGTTCGGAGTGTTTCCACATGTGTACTCTGGT
Organism: Lygodium microphyllum; assembly: GCF_053477565.2. Classification (NCBI taxonomy): domain Eukaryota; kingdom Viridiplantae; phylum Streptophyta; class Polypodiopsida; order Schizaeales; family Lygodiaceae; genus Lygodium; species Lygodium microphyllum. The sequence continues at coordinate 65,804,486 of NC_141163.1, forward strand.
TGGAAGCTCCCGCGTGTGCGCCTCGCGACTTTTTCTTTGGAGCCATCGATAATGTAGTGGACTTGGACTCTGCGAATTCTCCTTGCCCTTTTTCTCGATCTCCGAAACTGCCTATTAGGCCAATAATTCTCTCCCGCGCAGAAACTGGGGCCTTTGAGTTACGGTTTTGAAAACCCAAAAGCATGGGTTGAACAAGGATTATGGAAAGCTCTAATAGAAGCTTCCAAGCTTCTGATTCAAGATTAAAGACGTGGAGAGAGAATTATTGAAGAGGAGGAAGATGACGACGATGCTAAAGAGGATGATGATGGTGATGGTAATGATGATGAAGATGATGGTGATGAGGACGGTAGGGCGCACAGCGTGGTGGCAATGGACTGGTGGCGGCAGCGTGGAAGACGAGCAGGGCAGCAGCTCCACGATCTTCTCTCCCCTCCCCTCAAGCTTGGGGAGGGGTACTCTTATAGTGTGGAAGGGGGGGGATAGCCATACACATGGCTGGTTGCATGCTTCCTCCTCCCCCCCGTGCTCTCTTATTCCTCTCACACTCCCTCTATGCTCCCTCTCCCCGCCATGCATCAGATGAGGGGGAGGGGATTATTTAAAAAATTTGCCAAAATTTAACCATTATCCCCCTTTTTTCCCCCTTGAAAGGGGTGTTCTCGTGGGAGCTATGGGTTTTTAGCCACGGTCTTCCATACATGACGCGGGCTGGAGTTCGTTGATACACATGGAGTAAGCACTTAGCCACCAACATTTATCGATGTGGAAGATTATTTTGAAGCACTTTTTGCATGTGGTGTGCGGGGTCTGGGGTCACTTAATATTTCATTATGGAAATATTACATTCTCTCCCCCTTAGAGGAATCGAGATGTCCTCATCTCGAGAAGAACTGGGGGTATTGTTGGTTGAGAGTACTTTCATCCATCCAAGTGGCATACTCTTCAGGATAATCTTTCCACTGGACGAGGTATTCTCTCAAGGTTCTGGGTCTCAAATGCCTCTCCCTAACATCTAAGATCCTGTCAGGCCGTAGCTCAAGGAATCCTTGGCTAGGCATTACAACTTGTTGATCATCAAGCACATGACTAGGGTTAGGTACATACTTTTTCAGTAGGCTGATATGGAATACATTATGAACCTTTAGGTTCTCAGGGATTTGAAGTCGGTAAGCATTAGGCCCTAGGCACTTGAGAATCTTGTAGGGCCCACAATACCTTGGACTTAGCTTTTTTCATTCACCCAAGGATAGGGAACTCTTCTTTGGACGTACGCGAATGAAGACCATATCTCCTTCAATGAAGGATCTGTCTTGACGTTTCATGTCCGTGTAAGCCTTCTGCTTGTCCTTGGTGGCTTGGATGTCCTGTCTTATTGACTTGATTTGGTCATCCATGTCTTCCAACATCTGCTTTGAAGCTTCAACCCTTAAGGTTGGATCCAAAAAGCTTAAAGGACTACGACTATCGTGCCCATACAATGCTTGAAAAGGGGTCATCTGAATGCTTTTTTGGTAAAAGTATTGTAGGCAAACTCAACCAGTGGAAAATATTGAATCCACTTTTTGGGTTCATGACAACAATGTGCCCTTAGCATATCCTCAATAACTTGGTTGACTCGCTCCATTTGACCATCAGTTTGCGGATGGTAAGCTATACTGAAACAGAGTTGAGTCCCAATGGCCTCAAAGATAGCCCTCCAAAAATGTGATGTGAAGAGAGAGTCACTATCACTAATGATTCTTCTAGGTAACCCATGTAATTTGAAAATCTCCTTGATGAATAACCTTGCGATGTCCGAGGCTTTATAGTTTGTCTTAACAGGGATAATATGTGCAACCTTGGTGAGCATATCCACCACAACCATAATGGAGTTGTATCCTCCCTGAACTTGGGGTAGGCCAACGACAAAGTCCATGCTAATGAATTCCCATTTCATTTGGGGAATATCAACTGGTTGCAATTTTCCTGGCATTTTGACATGTTTGGCCTTAATGCGTTGACAAGACAAACATTCAGTGACATGTTTGAGAACGTCACCTTTGAGCCTCTCCCAATAATAGCTCTTTCTGACTGCATTGAGGGTCTTAGCATAGCCAGGATGTCCTGAGAAAGGGGAGTCATGGGCTTCCCAAAGTATCTTCTGCTTGAGTGATTGGCTTATCGGTATACATAACCTCGTTCTATAGTAGACAAGTCCATTATTGATAGAGAATTCTTGATACTTTGCCTGTAGCTTCGGGTCTTGATCTTTGATGGGGATCTCCCTTAGCAATTTTTGATAGGTTGGGTCATGGCATGCTTCTTCTTTAGCTAGCTCAAGAATGGGTTGTTTGGCATGGATACCTTTGTGGCTAGAGATCTGGCTGTTGATGGATCTTGCAAAATTAGAGAATTCAAAAATGCCTTGCGACGACTGAGTGCATCGGCAACTACATTCTCCTTTCCAGGCTGGTATTTGATTTCAAATTCATATTCCTCCAGCACTTCAATCCATCAACATTGCCTCATATTGAGCTCATTCCGGGTAAAAATCCATTTAAGACTTTTATGATCCATCACTAGGGTAAACTTGTTACCCAGCAAGTAGTGTCTCCAAAGCTTGAGAGCATGGGTGGCAGCTAACAGCTCCAAATCGTGAGTAGCATAATTCCTCTCATGGCTCTTCAGTTTCCTTGAAGAGTATGCTACAGGATGACCTTCTTGCATAAGCACACATCCTATGGCAAGTGTGCTAGCATGAGTTATCACTTCAAACTCCTTATTAAGATCCGAAATTTTCAGGATGGGTGCTGATACCAAGCTTTGCTTAAGTTTTTCAAAGCTGGACTGTTCAGCAAGTGACCATAAAATTGATACTTGCTTCTTCAGTAGATCGGTCAGAGGTGCTGCAATCAAGGCATAGTTTTTGATAAAGACCCTATACCATCCTGTCAATCAAAGAAAACTACGTATTTCTTTGACAGTTGTTGGTGTTGGCCACTCCAGAACGTCTCTGACCTTGGCCAGATCTATCGAGATTTCTTCCGCTGATACAATGAATCCCAGATATTCAATCTGTCGTTTGAAAAATGCACACTTCTTCTTCTTGGCATAAAGCTTGTGTACCCTCATTGTTTCAAGAACAATGCGAAGCTGGGGTTCATGATCTTCTTCCTGTTTGGAGTAGACTAGGGTATCGTCAAAGAAGACGAGTACGAAGTCATCAAAATAGGGCCTAAAGATATCTTGCATTAGCCTGCTGAAGGTAGCAGGTGCATTTGTCAGCTCGAATGACATGACTAGGAACTCAAAGTGTCCATATCTTGTGCTGAATGTCGTCTTTGGGATATCTTCTTCCTTGATCCTTATCTTATAATACCCAGACCTGAGATCAATCTTGGAGAAGATCTTCGCACCTTAAAGATGGTCAAGAAGTTCATCTATTCTTGGAATGGGATATTTGTTCTTAATGGTTGATTGATTCAACCCTTTGTAATCAATACATAGCCGAAGCGTTCCATCTTTCTTCTTCTAGAATAGCACTGGAGCTCCCCATGGTGAACTGCTAGGATGGATGTAGCCTTGGTCTAACAGTTGCTTGAGTTGCTCCTTTAGCTCAATCACTTCTGGGATGGACATTCTATATGGCCTCTTTGCGATTGGTGCAGCTCCTGGCGTTAGCTTGATTTCATGATCGACTTTTCTTTGAGGAGGAAGCTCTGTCAGCTCTTCAGGAAATACGTTTGCATATTCCTTTAGCCACGAAGGTTCTTCCCTTGACTCCTGATTCTGATCTAGCTTATTTAGCTTAATCAAAAAGACAAGTAGCCCCTTTCTAACTCCTTTTATTATCCGAGATGCTTTGGCCAGTTGAATTCTTGGCTTCCCAGCCTCTCCTGGAGTTGTGACCAATTTCCTTTCCGAATTTCAAAAGGAGACTTGGCCCTTTCCACAGTGAATGTGGTCATCATTAGGTTTAAGCCAATCCATTCCAAGCAAACAATCGTGGACACCTAGGTTCATAACCCTGAATTTGACCGAAGTTAACTTTCCACCCAATAGGAATTCCACCTTACATTACATGCCCAATTCAGCTTCTAGCCAAGTGACCTAATCACTTAACTCCATTACCAACACTCATAGCCATGACAAATAGTGATAAAAAGTCTATTTCATTCATGTGAGCATAGCCCTTTCGAGTACAATTATTTTAGGAAAGGTAGAACAAGGTGATACATTAATTTGGGGAGAATAAGATTGTGTTACATTCAGCTACGGGAGCTGAGTAATAGTATTGATTGGGGTCTTGGATTTTCAGGAATCGATAGGTCATAGGAAGATTATGGTATCCTTTTCTTTGATACCCGTTCTTCTCATAACGTCCCAACACCTTGATTCTGTCGGGCAGGGATTATTCAAGTCACTTCCTTGTATACATACGTGTTCTTCTTGACCTCTTGACCACCGACATGTAGGGCTGCATTTGCATGAGCCTCAACAAAGATGAACAGCTTCACGATCTTTAAGTCCTCCATCCACTTGATTCTCTTCAAGTTGGTTCGAAGGTACGCAAGTTAGTGTGGGCAGCTATGTAATAAATTCCTGAATCACCCGTCCATCTTCGTTCCATGTATAGGGGTGAAGGATTGTAGATGTAGTCTAGGATATTCATCATATCTAGCCTCTTTCAATAATCGAAGCATGCATCGCAGTCATAAACATAACCTGGAACACCAAGAATTTGTTCCATGCTTCACCACTATGCAAGCCAGCATCGATAAGTAAGTAAAGAAATGTTCTTAACAGCAACATTTGCTCAACTTCTCCTCATTAAGTTTCCTTGTAAATATTAGATCCTCATTGGTTGGCTCTGATACCAATTGTAACGTGTTCGCCTGTCCACTTGTAGGATATGTCTTAGTAGCCCATTGGGAAGAGAGTCTAGAAAGCGCCGCCCAGCACTCCCATAGAATGTCACGGGGTTTGCAATCTAGGTCTTCCCGAGTCTGCCACGAAGCGGAAGCATTCCAGCGGTTCCCACTTAGGATCGACCTGAATCAAGGTTTCCCTAATGGTCAAGTTCCTCGGAGGTGACTAGCGTCGAGCCCCAGATGAACTACTTTACGCAGAAACATCAGGGTCGAAGTGGATTTATAATGCACTTGGGTCAAGGAGAATGGGAAATGAGAGGGATGCCAAGCTCGACCTCTCTGCCCGTAAGGCATAGTCCCATTCCGTTCCCCTAAAATAACATAAATCAGGACTCTAGCTTCCTAGATTCTAGGTCACTATTACCTTGATGTCCATTCCATTGAGAAAAGTTCTTGGCCAACCGGGACCACCCTTCCGTAGGATGGACCCAGGGTCACATCCACTGCACTTTCCTTAAGGTTGCTTTAGTTATCTAATTACCTACCACATTTAGTTTGACACACAAAAGCAGCTTCCTTAATTAGCCCATTTAATCACTGGTCCCTTCACGTAACTTAAGCACTGACATAGAAAAACAATGTCAAGCAAGTTCCTTTTCAACAATTGATCTTATTTATCAGTCTTTGGAATACATCATATAATCCAGCCTGAAGGCTATTCCATCATCCGTCCGAAGGCAATTCCATAATCCTCAGGGATTGCTATTCCAAGTTTCCTCCCGTAGACTAGTATACGGGCCTCGAGATCCAATCTTGAGTCACATCAACCTCTTGTGTAGGGTCCAGAGGCAAGGGATTTACGGCTAGAGCCTCCCCTAGCACCCAAGCGTCCTCCTGCTCCAAGCAGCACCCACGGAGAGACCTCTCACGGTGGGTTCGGTCCACGTACCCGGCGCGGCTAACAACCCCCTTGGATAGGGTCAGGCAGATAGTCGAGGGTACTTGATGCTGCCTCTCCCTCTAGGCCTTAAACCTGAAGCATGATTTATTTTTTCAGTTTTAGTTCCTTGAGCAAAGAAGTACAAACAGTGCTCCTAACTATACAAACACAATCAATCCAGTGGTCGTTTGTACGGCCAATTGCTAAGGTGTGAATCCTTCCCTCCAAATACATCCAGCATTCGATCCGAGATTTATTACGACTTGGCAAGATCCTCAAGGGTTACATAAGATGTGTTGCTTGTTTACCCTTTATCCTTGGGTCAGGGTTTATACCTTGTTGACCCACATTGTTTCCACCTTAGGTTTCCTTAAATTATAAAAAATAAATCTTGGGCAACCTCGTCGCCCTAACTTGATTGGGTCAATTTCTTGCTAGGCAATTCATAATTACCCTAACTTGGAAAATCAGCCTCAAAGAAGGGTGATGTAGTAGGATGTCTATTCATCCTCTTGCAAATTAGACTTGTACGTAGAACTCACCAACCTTGTTCTAAGGAGTAGCAATACCATTTTGTGGTTTAGACACAAAATCATGCGATGTTGCAACTTGTTGCATGAGACAAGTGTCGCACCTAACGTGTGGGATTATTTCTCCCATCACATGGTATTCCTTGGTCAAGAATACCTTTGGTCAAGATGTAGGGTTTGGGAGTCCTCTTGACTCAACCCAACCCTAACCCTACTAGGCTGATAACGTTTTGGCCCTAGAGTTCCTAGCTTCCTTGCAGAAGTATAGCATTTGGTCATCTGATCATTAGGGTGAGAACCCTAGATTGTTCTTGCATGGGCGTTTAACTAACCCTAACATTCCATGAATGTGGGTAGGACCTTTGAGGTCGAAAATACTAAGTTGATTTTCCGAGTGCGATACTAGGCAGAATTTTATCGCGACTTAACTCTACCTAGCGCATTGAGGTGATCATCATTTGAGTTACACCATTACAAGTGATTTACCTAATTGATCTAATTGTCTTGCGACAAGAGGTGATCTTTCCTTAGAGATGCAATACTTTCCCTAAAGATGTAAATAACTACAAGAGAAGTGGGACGCATCATTCCATGCGAGTATGCAAATTCAGGATCGTAGACCTTTTTGCAACTAAAGGATCTTTTAGTGATGTTTTCTTTTCCTTGTCTTATGTGACGTTGATTTACAATCAGAACTATGCTTATAAACCCTATGTTTAATGCATTGAATTCAAGCTTTGATATGAAGATGCATCCTTTCCTAAATATAACTTCGATAAAAGAACTCCATGCATGAGCGAATGCCATGAGACCATTATTGTTTTAGTTCGTTCTTCAACACTTAGCCCAACCTAGGATGTGATTATCATCCCATGCAATTTGCAAGGTACACAAATCCCTTTCATGCATTGCAACTACTTGGACAACATTTAATGGACGTCAATGATTATCTCATACAAATCACAACTAGGAAATTATTACATAAGTGCATTATGCGTTGTTCTTTTTTCGCGAAGCAATCAAGGATGCATTTAGACAAATCCACCTTTTAACTTATGCAATATGCGTTCAGGATTGCAACTTGGAAGTGCAAGCAATTTCAAATGCACCACATGCAACTAAATCTTGTAAATCGGCAAGCAATTAAAATTTCCAAATGTGATTAAACTTGCCTACAAGAATTTGACATGCCTAGTGCATTATTTTCATGCTGAATCAATTTTTAAGAACTTGGGCATGGAGGTTCGGAGTGCTTTCCACACGTGTACTCTGGTTGGAAGCTCCCCCGTGTACGCCTCCCAACTTTTGCTTTGGATCCATCGATGACGTAGTCGACTTGGAGTCCGCGAATTCTCATTGTCCTTTTTCTCAATATCCGAAACTACCTATTAGGCCAATAATTCTCTCCTGCGCAGAAACTGGGGCCTTTGAGTTACGGTTTTGAAAACCCGAAAGCATGGGGTGAACAAGGATTATGGAAAGCTCTAATAGAAGCTTCCAAGCTTCTGAGTCAGGATGAAAGATGTGGAGAGAGAATGATTGAAGAGGAGGAAGATGACGATGATGCTGAAGAGGATGATGATGGTGATGGTAATGATGATGAAGATGATGGTGATGAGGAAGACAGGGCGCATAGCCTGGCGGCAACGGACTGGTGGTGGTAGCATGGCAGATGGGCAGGGTAGTAGCTCCACGATCTTCTCTCCCCTCCCCTCAAGCTTGGGGAGGGGTGGTCTTATAGTGTGGAAGGGGGGGGGGATAGCCATACACATGGCTGGTTGCATGCTTCCTCCTCCCCCCCGTGCTCTCCTATTCCTCTCACACTCCCTCTATACTCCCTCTCCCCGCCATGCATCGGCTGAGGGGGAGGGGATTATTAAAAAAATTTGCCAAAATTTAACCATTATCCCCCTTTTTTCCCCCTTGAAAGGGGTGTTCTCGTGGGAGCTACAGTTTTTTAGCCACGATCTTCCATACGCGACGCGGGTTGGAGTTCGTTGATGCATGCAGAGTAAGCACTTAGCCACCAACATTTATCGATGCGAAATATTATTTTGAACCACTTTTTGTGCATGGTGTGTGGGGTCTAGGGTCACTTAATATTTCATTACGAAAATACTTTTAATATCCAAAAGCCGCCACGCTTGAGTTTGTGTACAGGTTGGTTTCCGAACCTTACACTTCCCAACTGATATGATCAGTAAGAGATCTTCAACATGGGAGATCCTCAGTGGGGCACCAATCTATGGTAGGTGAATTGGGTAGTCGGCCTCTAACAACCTCCAAGACAACACCATAGGATAAAGACCAAGGATCTTCCCTTAACAAAACCCATGAATTAACACCACTGAACACATGATCCAAAACTCCTGATCAATCACTCCTACTGAGATTTCAACTTAACACTTAAACAGTTCAAACCTTCAAGCTCAGATTTTACCACTTTTAGAGAAGATCTGACACTCAAACAACCATGACATAGATTTTGACAACATGAGCTTTCAGATTTAGACCACTCCTATTTTTTAGGGATGGCAACCCCACACAACAAACTACCCCACAAAGTGTGGTTGCATCAATTAATGTAAAACTAGTTGTAGACCCTCTCTGTTCTTCTTTCCTTAGAGCACACATAAATACAAACCAAATACACAAGTAATCAAAGCTTTATATGGCAAATTTTTGTGCCCATTCAACGGCTACAAGCATTTCACTGTTGTAGACATATTGCATCAAAACAAAGCTTGCACTGATATAGAAATGGAAAATATGATGACTTTCATGGGAAACCAAGCTGGTGACGTACATGCTACTAAATTCACTTGTTTCCTCATAGAGCACAGAAATTGCCTCCTAGAGCATTACACATAACAATTTATAACTTTCTAACCAAACCTTCAATAGCCAAACTTTAAAAAGGAAAGTTGTAGCTCTTTTTCCAATCTATAACTCTTTAGAACAACTTAGAGTCAAATTCCTTGATCTGCTACCCTGAAACAACTCTGCACAGCCTGCAGTCCTAAATTCTTGCATGCTCTATACATCAAACACAACTTCTCTGTTCCAAAAGCACAATCTTGCATTGATGAAGAGTCGCAGGAGCTTCAAACTTTATGAACTCTGATCCATTATTTTCTTGGCAGCAAATCCTTTTAGATTTCCACTAACTCGAACTCGTGAATTCAACACTTGCTCATAATACATATTTCGTGCCTCATACCCAGTTTCAGATATAGAGGCCCTTTACTTCTATTCTTCTCTGCTGATGGGAAGCCTCACGCAACAACTAACAAACATCACTCTCATCATGAAGAAGAACAACCCTCTACTATATTTCACTCATATCCATACACAAGAACTAATCTGCAAACTCTCTGCCTCACAAAGTAGTGGAAGAAAACAAGACAAAAGAAAAACTTTTATTACCATCATCTGAAAATTGAGAACTCCCATCAGCCCATTGACTTCAACAACCTTGCCATCATGCTCCACAACTCCAATTACTTCAGCTTTGCACTCTCTTTCTTCTGACAATTTGTTCTTCTTCTTCTGAGCATCAGATTTCTCCCTTCTTTAGCCTGCAAGATTCTTCTTTCCCTCTCTCTCTCTCTCTCTCTCTCTCTCTCTCTCTCTCTCTCTCTCTCTCTCTCTCTCTCTCTCTCTCTCTCACATTGATTGTCTTGTGTCGAACAACACTTATCTTTTGTTTTTCCAAAAAAACTACTCACATTTTTACTTTTTCCCTTAATTTTTCAAGCAGCCCCTTGCTTCCCCTTAATTGCTAGATGGCACACATGCCCCTTGCCACATAAAATTCCACTCTGAAACTCAAAATTAGAAGCGAGAACACATTTTATTCTCTTCCTTTGTGAAACATGTGTCTCAAAACTGAAATATTACAACCACATGGCAAACATGCATGGTACCACTTGGGGATTTCCATTTATCAACCCGAGTCTTGCTATGGGTAAGTGACAAAAAAATGATATTTGCATGTGTTACACTACTTGACTTCACGCCGCATCATGTCACCAGTTGCTCATTTTCCCTCACCAATGTGAGAGAGAGAGAGCCTTTGAATCCTACATAATGACTTTACCATGTCTCTTTTTCTTTTAATGCGGCCATCATCACTCTCTCGAATGAGGCATGGGTGTTACATAGCCCAAACAACATCACTCTATAGGCATACGTACCCCATTCTATTTTAAATATTGTCTTGGATCAATCTTTGTTTTGCTATTTGAACATGATTGTACCCACTGGATTCATCTAAGAGGGACTAGAGCTCATGTCTAGCCACTATATCCAATAGTTATTCTATGAAAGGGATACGGAAATATTCTTTCTTTGTTTTCAAATTCAACTTATGAAAGTCCACATATATTTGCAACTTTTTATTCTTCTTGGGTACTACCACGATGGGTGAGACCCATTTACTATTGGGCATTGGATAGATGAACTAAGCTTCTAAGAGCTTCAATAACTCTACTTTCACCAAGGCTGAGTAATTTGGATTTATATGCATCTATCTTTGCCTTATAGGCTTAGCATCAAGCGTTAGGTTGATGTGATACTAACACACTATGGGATCAATCCCCTTCAAAACTTTGTATGACCATGAAAACATGTCCAAGTTCTCCTTCAATACATCACTCAAGACCAAAATCTTGTTAAAGATCACAAATCTAGAGCATGGGAGCTATGGAGGTTGGAAGATGAAGACCAGATTCATAGTGACATGGACAATGAATAGACCAACTCTTACACAAGTGAATTAGGTTCCAAGATAGGATCTTGGACTCATAAACACAATCTTCTGTAAGAGACTGACAATAACAATGACACTAACTGAAAGTACAAAGCGTCATGATATTGCATTACTCACCCTGAAAGTGATAGCTAAGTAGAATGCTTTATAGTAGTTGGGTTGTTCCATTCTCCTCACTCTTCTTATGGGATTCAAGAGATCTCTTCTTGGAGCATACATCATTTGTCATTTCTCAACACCCCCCTTCAAATGATGAGTTCCTACACTTGTTGGATTTTCCCCCCCCTACATGATAACATGGCCCGGGAGACTAGCTCATAGGCAGCCTAGTCAAGTTAAAGCTTGAAACTTTGCATCTCTAGTAAGGGTTTTGTTTTACAAAGCAAATCCACTAAGGGAAACAAAAAATCCACTATGGGAAAGATAAGGATCCTTATTTACACTTGCAAGCAGTAGGGCTATTGCTTCATCTTCATCAATATTGTTCTTAAGAGTTTCAAGTTGGGTTTTAAGGCTCTTGAACTTGTTAATGTGTATGGTCATGGGAGCACTGCCTTTTATATCATGTTTATAAAACTACATGAGTAATTTTACCTTTGAATTCTTTGCTTGGGTACCAAACATCCTGTCAAGTTCCTCCCAAGTAGTTCTAGCATCTCTGATGCCAGAGATATGATGTAGCACATCATCACTTAGTCCCCAAGTAATGATTGCTAGAGCCTTGTTGTTCATCTTTTTCCACTCCTTTGTCTTGAGCTAGTCTTCTTCAACGAACCCGTCTTCATCATCTTCCTTCTTGCTATCTACATCATCCTCAAATAGGTCCCACAAGTCCTTTCACATAAGGTGGTACACGGTCTTCTCCTTCAAGGCATGAAAGGCTTCTCTATTGAACTTGGTTATTTGCTCAAGTTCAGACATTTTGAAGGATGTGTTACCACGAGTGTACTCGGGCAGTGTCTACCCTTTTACAATGGGACACTGAATCTTACAAGACATTTAACGAGCTGGGCATTCCATATTAAAAATCTTTATGTTTGTCATTGCAAGAACTGAAGTAAAACTAGTAAATGAATAGTCTTGGATGTGTGAAGAAACACAGGTGCCAAGAAACACTAGGTTAGTATCAAGAGATACTAGCTTGATTTCAGGCTTGATGTTCCTTAATTTCAGGTGGTCTTCTTGATCTTCAGGTGGACTGCATGAATTGAGGTGAGTTACTCTAGATCTTGTTCTTCAAGTTTCACTTGCTGAAATTGATCAGATTTGAATGACATGAACTCTAGTTGACTGAGAAGGATGAGAAATTGAAGAGATTTTTGAGCTTGAAGTTCAAGGCTATGGAGTCTTTGTTTTAGGGTTTCATGCAGATCTAGTTTTTTGCTTGTAGCATGAGCTACGTTGGATCATTTGCTACAATATTTATGTGGGAGATAGCTTATGTATAGGCCTTCAAAAGCCGTATATGTGCAAGGTGAATCGTGGCACACAAAGGTAGATCAGGCCCTACAACAAGAATCTGGTGCAAAACTATAGCGGCGATAAAATCATGCAATGCTAGCTACTCCATGCATCAATAGGCTCTATTTGACAACTTCTTCGCCTACTAATGTACCATTTGTAACTTCATTGAAGGAGTCTATTAAGACTTTGATAGAGGTGGACCATTACTTTTTTATGAGCCATACAACTTCACTACCACCTTGTTGGGTCCTCTGGTCAAGGTCAATCTATATGTGCTCTTCCTTCAAAACACCATGGTCTTCCCAATGCCAACAAAGGATATGAAGTCCCACACAAATTCAGTTTCACCACTGGGTAGGTCAACCAATATAAGTCTCTTCTCTGCTAGGGTTGTCTTCACATATGGGAGCATGCCCAAGGGCTTAATTTTTCTCTAGTTTTCTAGTCTAATAAGTCATGTGTAGGTTGCACACCTCGCACACCTAGATTATTCATTGTCACATCTATCATTATGTCATGGGGGATTTACTAGTAGTAATAAGGAGACATCACCTGCGTGCAAGAAATATACAAAAATACCCCTTATCTAACCCCTATTTATGGGACCTTACCTTATAAAATGTACATTTCTTCCCTTAAATAACCCCCCTCCCTTACACTCACGTGGTACCATATGGTAAACCCTAGTGGACCACCCAGGCATTATGTTCACCAATGAGTTTCCATCAATCAATGAATCTAGAATAAAACATCCTTCAATCCAAATGCCAATCTTTGGGATGCTTGGGATCCAAAAAGGCGTTAGCCACATCCACTTCTTTTATTGGCCTTGGGGCCTTATTGGACTTATAGGTAGTTGTGGGAGAAATCCTTAGGCCAAGTCTCCTTGTTAGTATGCTTTTAAATTTCCTTTCGAAGTTGGCAAAAAGTATCAGTAAGCTGTCAGCATACTAGGTTTAGTTTGAAGATGTCTAGGTCTTTAACCAAGTCATACTCTTTAATAGGATCCACTGGCTTCTCAAATCGACTAGGGAATGGGGAAACACCCACTTCATCTTTCCTCTTTCTTCTAGAAGCAATAATATCTGAACTTCTTCCATTACTAGGGGTACTTTTGCATCCTCTATCTCTTGGACCTTTGATCCTAGCTCTTGGACTATCTGTGTGTCTCTCTATGGAACTGCAGTACTCTATAATACATTATTCTATTCTATATTGTTTTGTATCTCCATTGTGTATATTCAATGTCTAAATGTCCTATCTGATGGCACTTACCACACCATGTGTTCGATCGCATCACATATCTTCCATCACTTGTAAAAGTAGATATGTTGGCGGTATTTACCTTCACTGTCTTAGTTATTCTATAATCACACCCATCAAATTTTTTCTGATGCTTGCACTTGAATTGGACAAATAGTCCTTCAAATTTTATCATCTTGGAGTACTCGCAATAGGGATTTGGAAAGTCTCAATAATCACTGTATAGGCTAGTTGGGTTGGTTGAGAGGTGTCCTATGTTTTGATTTTGAGTTAGAGCCCTTGTTGGGACTATTGGTTTTGTTGGTTCCAATTGGTAGGGTTCCATTGTTGTTGTTGAGTTTCCATTAGGGGAATGGTTGGAGGCCATTGTTGTTGTGGTTGAAGCATCATTTGAGGCACTACTGTCTATAACCATTGTGCATTTGGTGCACTTTACCATGGCATTGTTTACATCTAAGGGTAGGGGTAGGGAATAGTCCCTAGGACTACATTTGATGGGTATACCATTCCTCACATGGGAGGAGGTAAGACTTCTCTTCTTGAAGTGATTGGTAACCTTGCTTCAACTTCATCATACAAACTTGCACCTTCCACTGTAGTTTGTAGATTGATTGGTCTTCTTAGCTCCACAAACTTACAAACTTCTAGTTGTAGGTCTTTAGGGAAAAATCCATTTTGCATACCTTCATCCAAGTTACGATCGGTCCATCTCTTCAGTATAGATTCCATTCTAGAGACATAAGCTTCTGCGAGATTATCTCAAGTAATTAGACTCCAACAGGCCTTGCCTTGAGCTAGAATCTAGTTCTTCTTAATATTTGGGCTCTTAGGCTAAGTACTTTTGAAGTATCTAAACTAGTACTTTCTATTCATGATTCTTAATGTCATATTCTTTTAGCAATTATGCTATTTATAACCCTTGACTATGCTTTAACCTAGCACTTGTATACACAATCTTTTAATGTCGTTCTTTTAATGACTATATCCCTCATAACCCTTGCCTAATTCTTCCTTGTAATTGCTCTATCAACGAATAAGCCATAAGCAACTAGGTGCAATTAACTTTCCTTGATATATACACTTCGCAAGCTCCATCTTACAAATATGTGAGATGAAATGATCTATACTCGTGTATCATAGTATGGGCCTAACGTATCTCATACAAGAATCAAAACAAGCATTTATCAATTTGAAAATATATTAATTGCCATCTGCATGTGACATTCTTTGCTTGGGGGCCATCATCCATAAGTAGACTCAAGAGATTAAGAATGCGGAATAGATTCGAGATGGGAGAGTGTAAGAGAAGATGGTTAAGTCCAAGGATCGAAATAGAGGGAATTGAGCTCTCTCTCTCTCTCTCTCTCTCTCTCTCTCTCTCTCTCTCTCTCTCTCTCTCTTTCAATATCTCTCTCACAATATCTTGGAGGGGTATCCTTCTCTCTAAACACCATATCGAGGAATATGGGAATTCCCCATAAGTTTGGGACATGTGGTCAAATCTATGGATTTTTCATAACTTGAACACTATAACTCCAAATTGAGCGCTCTATAGCTCAATAGATTCCATTTTTCAAGCGCTTTCCAATGATAGGTCGCATCATATGGTATTGAGAAACTTATGGGCATGTTATCTGAGTACCACCTTTTTAGTATTCAAAAAATGGGAATTGGGATATTCCCAAACTCACTAATATTTTGTTTCTACCTCTCTCTCGCAGCCTCTCGAGGTCTCCTTATGCTCTCTTGTGCCTCCCCATGCCTCATACTGATAGTGAATTAGAGGAGAGGGCTTGTGGCTGAGAAGTGAAGCTCTTTGTGGAGAGGGATCTTGGAAAGATCAGTGATTTGATGCTCAGATCATAAATTTGATGGTTCCATTGGCTTCGAAAGGAGGGTAAAACTCCAAGACACTTGATTAGAAAGCTCTTAGTTCACTCCTTCTTTTCTCTGTTCGAAAGTGTTATTTTATGTCTGTAGACTGCGATCGCGACGCGCGCGATTTTGCGAATCCCTCTCTTTATTTAAAAAAAATAAAATCTCCAAAACTAACTAAGACATCGCTTGTCTTTTCTTTTGAATGACATCCAGTTCTAGAAATCTCCATATTATTTTTAAGATAATATCTAAAATATACTAGTTTTGTCCAAAATCTAATATTTTTGGGCCATCCAAGCTATACACATTAATATTAGTGATTAATATAGCTCATAAGTCTCATTCATGTTGTAACTTTCGTGAAGGGTGGCTACAGTCCTTGTCAATCCGAGAAAAATATCAGATTTATGACTTGATTTTTTTAAATTAAATATTTTTACTTAAATAAAAATCCTTAACTATTAATGTTAGTTAGTTTTTACCTTAGTTGGTATTTAGTTAGTAATCTTACTAACTTATTATTTGACTAACTAACTTTGGAACTAACCAACTAACTTTTATTGCATGGAAATATTACATCCTCCTCCCCTTAGAGAAATCGAGATGTCCTAATCTCGAGAGAAACCGGGGGTATCATTTTGGGACCTGTGGGTTATGGTCCCACCACGCTTTTGCTGTGCTACTCAGATCATTCACAGGCATGTGGTCTTTTGAAACAACAACCTATTGTATTTGATATATTCGAGTCTTGATTACAATAGAAATTTTATTGTAGTTACATCTCATGGATATCTTCTAAGTTTTTCCTAAGCATATGGTATATTCTGGATTGTGAAAATACGCGGGATCTAGAGCATGGATATGGAGCATAGACTAAACTCATGATGACATTGACTAAAGACCACATCTGTTACACAAGTGAATTAGGTTCCAAGATGGAAGCTTAGATTCATAAACACAATCTTGTGTAGGACTAACAAGTACAAGACTGACACTAACTGATAAAGAAAAGCATCATCATGTATTCATTCATCTATCAAAAATGGTAGTCAAGTACAATGCTTTATAATTTTTGGATGGGTATAGTTTTCCCTTTATGTGCATATGGGATTCCTGCAACGTGCATGTCTTCATCCCAAACTGCCTCATACAAAGAGGCTACATTAGGTGTGATTGCTAATATATAAACATCCCTCCTTAGTCACAACCAGAGAGTACAAAGTGTGTAGAGGCTTTAGTGAAAGTAACACCTGCAAAGTGTGGGCACACCATAAACATGGCAAAACACCAAAGGTTGTCGCAGAAAAGACTAAGTGTGGATACCACAAACATGATGGACATCCAGAGGCTGTAGTAGGGGCCTTACAGAGGCTGTAGTACAAGGCTACATGAGGAGTTTTACAAGCTTATGATAAAGACATTTGGGCTAGACATTACATGGCTAAAAAAGTCAGTAAAAATAAGGATCAAGGACCATGAGACCCTTGCGGTGTTTAGCATTTCTTTTGACATAGATATTTGATTCATTGCAGTTCTTCTTGTCTAGCTTCATGTACTTGTACTTCACTTTGTTTGCCACTTCAAAGTCTTCATGATTTTTCTGCTTCTTCTTCTTATTCTTGTTCTTTTGGTCCTCTTGATCTGCTTCTTCATTGACTTTGCTTGCAATAGTTGCATCACTCTTTATGTCCATGTCCCCCTCAAGCAAATGTATCATTTTCTTTGAGGTAGCAGAAATGTCTTCAAAATCTTCAAATAAATTCATCGATTGCTCTTCAAAACAAGTAAATACATCCATCCCTGCAAGCGGAATAAACAAGTCTTCCATGTAATTAAATTGAGCAACAAGAGTAATGTTACTCTTCATGAGAAGCATCTTCATAAAAGACTTGATTTTGGTCACTCCCATGATGGAAATCAGCTTCAAATGACTAAGAATAACCAACAATGAGTTGATCTTTGTATGTGTCAAAAGACACAAGCAATGGCAGTGAAGTATCAAAAGATACTAGTTTGAAATTTGATATTTGTTGCTTGAGTTTGACTTGATGATCTTCAAAAACTCTTCATAGCTTTCCCTCCTTGCTAATTTGATGGTTGAATACTTGCTAAAAAATTCAGATTAGAGTGGCCTTGGCTTGGTTTAAGTGGCAAGAGAGAGAAAATGAAGGAAAATTTAGCTTGAAGGTAAGTGGCTATGGCTGTCGTGTCAAAACAGGGATCAGAGACTGGTAAATGAGCTCCCACGAGCTCCATAGGTTGAATCTGCTCAAACCCTTTAAGATTGAGGACCCTCACTAATGGATCTAACTCCTCCTAAGAGGGTTTGTACTCGTTTTTCCCGATTTGAGAGATCTAAGCCTTCAAAGTAGTCCCTATCAAAACTAGGCCCAGATTTGGAAAAATGCAAATGCTGGGCATGGTGTGCATCAATCTCTTTGATTTTTGTGCCAAGAAGTTGCTCCTTGACTTGAGGAAAGATGGAAGAGATATGGCTTGGTTGATGAGATATGGCTGCTCCAATAGAGGTAGATAGGTGTTGTCCACAGACACAATCATGGCAGTGACTCTGAAAAGAGGCAATGTTGAAGCTATAGTTTCCCAATCTCAATGATTGAAGTGGCAGGGAGGAGCTCTGAAAGTAGAAAAACACTTCTCTAGAAGGAAATTTAGAGATATTTGGCCTATAAAGAGAGATATGAAAGCTTCAAGCTGATAGGGTGTTGTTGGCAGAATGCAAATGAAGTTGGAGATAGGGTCCAGTACTCAAACTGAGCTGAGAAAAGATGGAAAGGATCTAAGAGGAGTGAAAGGAGAGTTGGGCCATGCTCAGCTGAGCTCTAATACCATGTGAAAATACACAAGATCTAGAGGATGGCTATGGCAGCTTGTAAGCATAGACTAAACTCATGATGATATTGACTGAAGACCACAACTGTTACACAAGTGAATCAGGTTCCAAGATGGAAGCTTGGACTCATAAACACAATCTTGTGTAGGACTGACAAGTACAATACTGACACTAACTAATAAAGAAAAGCATCATCATGTATTCATTCATCTATCAAAAGTGGTAGTCAAGTACAATGCTTTATAGTTGTTGGATGGGTACAGTTTTCCATTTTTGTGCATATGGGATTCCTGCAGCCTGCATGTCTTCATCCCAAAATGCCTCATACAAAGAGGCTACATTAGGTGTGATTTCTAATATCTCAAATATGGAGCACTAGAGCTTGTACAACTTCATTTCTTGTAAGCTCAAGTTCTCTTCGAGTTTGGTTGGGACAATTGATGTAGTTATGTCCAATGTTGTGGCACTCAGAGCATCGGTTTTTAGGGTACTTTGGACACTCCCTTTTTAAATGACATAACTCTCTGCAATAGAAACAACGTGGAGCTTTATCACTTGCGGTCACAAGGTTCTTGGTTGTCCTTGGCACAAGTTTCTTTTTTAGACCAAATTATCCTAGGATTCTTTTAGCAAATTGGAGTGGTCCTTTATCTTGGAAACTACGTTCCCAGATTGTCCTCTTCTTAGTTCATAACTGAGCTCCATGGACAATTGGCTTTGCTTTTGTAATACTAAAGAATACTTCCAAGCTTCGACATTATGGTAAGACCCAATCTATATTAGTTGAGAAGAAATGACTTAAGAGACATTCATTGCACATTATAACTGTCATTTCTTGCCAAAGTATCTCTAATCATTAGCAAGTTCTAGGCTCAAAATAGATGCAACTCATATTACTCAGGTTAATTGTAGTTACAAGAGTAAAGTTTATTCCAATACAAGTTGTATTTCATGTCGATAAAATTTCTAGGATTTCTAGTCATCCTGAAGAGGTGTTGTCGGTTCTAGGTCTTCGTCTTCATCTAATTCATCTATATATCCATAGACTGCACCTGTGTAGCTTTGTTTTCTTGGAGGTTCAATGTCTTCTAGACTTAGATTAGGACAATGTGCTTGGATGTGTCCTAGCTCATTGCAATGGAAGCATTGATGGTAGGGACATCTTCTACGGATGTGCCCTATCTCTCCACATGTGCGGCATCTCTTACCCAGATCTCGGGACTCATCTTTGCTACAATTGCCCAATTTAAGTTCTTGGACGATTGGATTCGCTCCGAGTAATGCATCTTGGAAGTCCGTTGGGGTAGACGCATTGCTTCAAGATGGTGGTTCAGAGGAGTGTTTAGGCCATGGCAAAACTTGAATACTTGCTGCGCAATATCCATAGGTGGTGCATATTTTTGTAGGGTTACAAACTTTGAGTTGTAAGCATCTAAGGTTAATTCTAGCTACTTTAGATTAAAGAATTCATTCATCTTCAAAGTCTGGTAGGTTAGCGAAAGGTATCATCTACATACAGCATCTTTCAGCTGAGCCCAAAAGACAACGACTTCGAAAATACCTTGATCCTTGCACCATTGCTTCCACCATAGCTGAGCTTGGCCAACTATCTTAAGTTTGGCTATCATTGCTTGATTGGTAGAAGAAGTTTCCGAAGCAAGGAAATAATCATCTATCGACTGAATCCATATCTCTGCCTCTACTACGACGTCTATTCCTTCTCCATCAAACTTAGATGCCTTAATTTGCTTGAGAAGAAATTTCTTCTCTTGCATGTCAGCATTTGTGGGTGCAAGAGGTGCCTAGCAATCAATCCATACCACTCAAGTTATTTTTGTTTAGGATATGTCCACGAACCAAACATTAATCAGTCACGCATCATCATGAAGTTTCACTCTGATACAAACTGTAACATTCCTTTAAGGAAACAGGGTCTATGCCTTTAAGAAAATAGCCTTTAAGGAAACAGGTTTCATTCGCATAACTTATAGCATAGACACAAAAACAAAGCAAGCAATCTTTTGACAAAAAAGTTCAAACAAGTTCCTTAACTTATCTTCAAGTTAATCTTTGTCTCCCGCCCATACATGAGAAATTATATATCCCTTCTGTCCAACAGAAGTATCCCTTCTGCCCTGCAGAAGTAATTGGTCCAAATCTCATGGCACCAACAAATTCAATCCTTTATCTAGACTAGGATCTCCCAACATACCCAGACGTTGGGGGCCACGGAGGTCTTCAACTCCATTCTAGACCTAGCAAGGGGTGTCTAGAGCTCTAATTGACCCACAAGCTATCTAGGAGTGAAACATCATTCCCGTGGTTGGCCTTTTTACCACTCGACCTTCGGCCCATGAATCCAGTAGTGCCCTCTTTGGGTTAATCTGCGGTGTGATCATGTAGTTGATCCACCCATGCAATATATCCTTCCTTAATTAAATCCTTTAAAAATCAAGCACAAATAAGGCATTCAGCCCTAATATCATTTTCCAAGAAAATTTTATTTTATTCCCATGGCGACTTGTCATCACAAACCCTTGCCATGCATTTACCATAAATCACAAGCACTTGGAATAATCATCCAAACAACAACTAACAACCAGTTGAATGTAAAAGCATTTAGGATGTTGTTTGATCAACCAACAAAACCAAATGCATTCTTTCCAAACAATGCAAGAATAGATGATATAACATTTTCATTGTATATTTGCTCTCTCCCTTGGGATCTAAGAGCAATACTATGCAAAAATGTTTCCTAACACTTCCTTCCTTTCGCTAGGGCATATGTTAAGGATTCAAACACTATTCATGATATAAGTTCTATAGGTCACTTACCTTGATTGATAACCCAACCCTGAATTTGGATTGGCAAAAGTTATCGTTATCCGACGGATCTCAAGACATCTTGGTTTTAACCCTTATGATTGATTTCTTGTACAGGCATAATGTGTAAATACTTGATAAGATAAGTGTGAGATTATCTCAAGCAATTAGACTCCAATAGGCCTTTCCTTGAGCTAGAATCTAGTTCTTCTTAATATTTGGGCTCTTAGGCTAAGTACTTTTGAAGCATCTAAACTAGTACTTTCTATTCATGATTCTTAATGTCATATTCTTTTAGCAATTATGCTATTTATAACCCTTGACTATGCTTTAACCTAGCACTTGTATACACATACATCTCCCCAGATGAGTTGAAAGTATTTATTGATGACCTGGGGGCAGCCACTGTAAGGGAAAGGATATTGATTATTTTAAGAAAGTGCTTTGAGCATTGTAGACAATTTTGTATCGCTCTTAACCCACGGAAGTGTGTCTTTGGAGTACCTTATGGGCTATTGCTGGGCCATGTGGTTAGTTCAGTAGGGATAGCAACTGACCCTGAAAAGATCAAGGTCATAGTTGCTATGAGTCCACCGCGCACTCCGAAAGAAGTTCATAGCTTTCTGTCATCGATAGGGTACTATCGAAGGTTTATCAATGCCTTGGCAGAAAGAACGTTGCCATTAATGAATTTATTATCCTTTAGCTGTTCATTTGAGTGGAGCGACCCTTGTAGGGTAGATTTTGAGGATGTGAAATAGGAGCTAGTAAAAGCACCTGTTTTAAAAGCACCTAAAAGAGGCGAGGTGTTCTATATATTTTCAGCAGCCACTATGCATAGTATCAGCTGCTGTTTAGCCCAAATCTGGGAGGAAAAGTGGTATCATGCGATAGCTTTTGCTAGTCGGAAATTAGGTATTTTAGAGATCAATTATACCTACATGGAGAAGTTGTATCTTGCGACGGTCTTTGGGACTAAGAAATTCAGGCACTACATCCTCTATGAAAATGTAGTATTGTATACGAAGGCAGAAGGACTTAGATTGCTTATGAACAAGCTACAGCCGCCTGATCGTTTGGTGGCAAAGTGGTTAATCACTTTGCAGGAGTTCGATTATGAGATTAAGAGTAAGCCACCGAGGTTGCAGGGTATTGTAGAATGCCTTATGGATTTCAGGGAGTCGAAAGAGATCTTAACTGAAGGAAGTGATATTGAGGAAATGTTTAAAATCGATACAGCTTCTATTCCATCTTGGTATGATGCTATTACGCATTATCTATCAACAGGAGAGATGCGAGCTGGTTTGTCAAAGTCTGAAAAGAGGAAAATCAAACAACATGCATTGAAGTTTTCCTTGATCACAGGCACACTATATCGGCAGGGTGTTGATGATATCTACCGTCGATGTGTGATGCCTAACGAGGTTCCTTTTATCTTAGAAGAGTGCCATGACTCTGCATGTGGAGGGCACTTTGCGAGACGGTTGACAGCGCAGAAAGCTTTACGAGCTGGATATTGGTGGCCATCCATCTTCCAAGATTCCTTTGAGTATGTGAAGAGATGTGATACCTGTCAAAGACATGACAGTAGAGAGAATAGGAAACGCCCACTTACGCCTATTATGGCTATCCTTCCATTTGAGAAGTGGGGCATTGACTTTGTGGGTCCTATTACCCGTCGTCTACTACGCAGAAGAGGTACATTATAGTAGCCACTGATTATTTTACAAAATGGTCAGAAGCGCAAGTGACTAGGCAGGACAATGCAAAAGAGACTGCAAGTTTCCTTTTAGAGCAGATTATGTGCCGTTTTTGTCGGACCGTGGAACTCATTTTTTGAATAAAGTGATCAAAAGCCTGACAGAAGCTTGGAAAATCAAGCATAATAAAACGACTCCTTATAATCCGCAAGCAAATGGGCAAGTTGAAAGTACTAATAAGCAGCTTGTGGGGATCTTGTCTAAGATAGTCTCTGAGAAGAAGTGAGACTGGGACAAGAAGTTGTATGTGGCAGTATGGGCGTACAATACAACGTTCAAGCGAGCTACCGGCCATACTCCATTTAAATTGGTTTATGGGGAAGAGTGTGTGTTACCCCTCAAGATCGAATTGCCAACCATACGATTTGCAATTACCTATTCTTTGGGGGATGAGGATTCCCTTTTTGAACGTTTCACGACCATAGCCCACCTGGATGAGCTGAAGTTGCAGAGCTTATTATACCAGGAGGTAGCTAAACGTCGGATGAAGCAGTTGCATGATCTTAGAGCGAAGAAATATACCTTCAAAAAAGGGCAATTAGTCCTCTATTATGATGCGCATAGAGAGCTGTTTCCAGGGAAGCTAGAACCTAAATGGGATGGTCCCTACAAGATTGTTAGGTTAGGTAAAAATAGGTCTACAGCCCTATCAGCTGATCTACAGGGAGTAGAGTTTAATAATAAGGTTAATCTTAATAAGATTAAACCTTATTATTTCTAAGTATGCTAATACAAAGAAAATGCATTGCAGGTCCATGCTGGGGATGATTTGAGACCTGCAAAAGAGCTTAAAGCCGGTTGATGGGGCGGTTAATTCCTTATTTGGAGCACCCATATCTGGAGCAGAGATACCATCAGGGGAAACTTATCTGGTGGAGCAAAGGATACAAAGTGACTGAGCAGGAAGACGGAACCTTTATATGGGAGATTAAAGTCTTTTGCCATCACTATTTACGACTGTTGATGAGTATCCCTATTGAGCTCAATGAAGAAAGTGGGATGGAGCCTTTAGTTCATCCTCTCAACATGCTAAACTTTGATTACCATAATTACGAATAGAGGAGTTCGTGATGGCAGGCTGTGTAAACCCATTGTGGATGTACACATTATATTTTGACGAAGCGTCCAGGGTTCCTAATAAAAAAGGGAGTGTTGGAGTAGTAATCCGAGATCCCCGACGTAGAGTTACGATGAAGTTAACTGCTTATCTCGAGGTAGGATTCACTAACAATATGGCGGAGTATAAAGCCTTGATTATGGGACTACATATTGCCAAACAAGGTGGTATTCGTCGGTTGTTAGTAAAAGGGGATTCCCAATTGATCCTGAATCAGCTAGATGGAACATACACAGTGCGAAATCCCATTCTTTGTATGTATCATCGGACTGCGATGACCCTACTTGAAGAGTTTGAGAGAGTGTCTTTTCAGCTGATTCCACGTTATTGGAATCAATTTGCGGATTCACTGGAAAATCTTGCTTATGAGGAAGACCTCTTCCTTAATTGTGGTCCTAGTTTGGATATTGGGATCAATGATGAAATAGGACCCGGTCGCTTGTGGGGAATGTTATCAGAGCATGCAATATATGGTAGACGATGTTTGATATGGGTGATACAAAGAGTAGTCAAGACCAATCTACCGTTATTATCCCGGACCCATAGGTTGATTAGACAACATGTTATGCATATGCCTCTTGCTATGTATGCAGGAGGGATGGGTCATGACCTTATGCATTTAGTTTAGGGCTACGAGCCGTGTGGTTTTCCTCCTTGGAAAGGAGCTTATTATTGTATATCTGTGCTATTCCAGGGAAGGATGTGTAGGTGCTATTCTATTTTATCTCTTTAGGCCACGAGGGCCGATTAAGTTTTGTAGTGAAGTGCTTTATTTCATTAGGCCAAGAGGGCCAGTTGTCTATTTAGTGCAGGTATGGTTAATGGTTTCTTGCTTTAATTTTGTGCTAGACAGGTTCGGAAGAAGAGCTTGGAAGGAGCCTTTGTTGCGCAGAAGCTTCTCGTGGCCCTATCCAGGTGATATCTCTCCTTTATGAGTACTGCGGTTGTTATGTTATATGTGTCTGTGTACTTGTTAAGGGATTTTTCTTTTCTTATTGGGGACCGGCGTCCAAGGCATGAAGTCCCAAGTTTAGGTTCAGTGTGTTTGAGGGAGGTCTGAGTAGTTGTTGCCTCCTGTAAAGACATTGTCAGGCATTGAAAGACCTGTTTTAGAAGTAGTCCTAGTGACCCTGTTCTGCTAGCCTGCTAGGCGGCCGTTCTAGGAGCTCTTGTTAGTTGTGAGGCAGTTAGAGAAGCCTGCCAGAAGGAAAATAATGATGATAAAGGGAAAGAAACCCTGAATATCTTAAAGACAATAAATATATACAGAGGTGTGTAAAAAGGGGTTCTAACTCCTAAAATGGAAAAGAAAAGAAAGAAAAATTTATAAGCAGTTGATCATCGCCTTGCGAGGGCTTGGTAGGTTCCTGGGGACGAGTCAGACCCGAGGCCGATGCCTTGTCTTCCTAGGGGTGGCGTCATGCTGGAAAAAGAAGAAATTAAGAAAGTTTAGAGCGAAAATAAAAGTGAGCATTAGAAAAGGATTAAGTGTCGCCTTGCGAGGGCTTGGTAGGTTCTTGGGTACCGAGATAGGTCCTGAGGCCGATGCCCTGTTCTCCTTGGGTCACTACGCTCAGCTCCCTCCTTTTTACATACCCGAGTATGGAAAAATAAAAACCCTAGAAGAAGAAATGTGTTAAAAGAAAATACTTCTTGATCAGGCTATAGGAGTCCTCGCCTAGTAGGAGCTCCTAGTCGTGTTGTCCTTAGTTAGGTAGGTAGTTCAGACCACCACTTAGGGCAACCTCTTTGACAGTCCTTTTTAGTTTGGCCATGTTGAAGCAGTTGGTTAGTGACTAGCTTCGGACCTTTTATCAGATTATGCTA
Source organism: Lygodium microphyllum (assembly GCF_053477565.2). NCBI lineage: Eukaryota > Viridiplantae > Streptophyta > Polypodiopsida > Schizaeales > Lygodiaceae > Lygodium > Lygodium microphyllum. The sequence continues at coordinate 65,830,563 of NC_141163.1, forward strand.
GGCCTACTCCTTGTGGATGTCATGCCTTGGTTCTATCAGGGGGTAGGGTGAGTGTTGTGCTGTGTTTAGTATGTATCTATTTTGTATCAGCTTGATGCTTCCTTTGGTTGTTTTGTGCAGATCTATTGTGGGATTCGATGGGTTGAGTCGCCCTATCCCGTGGTCGCCAATGAGAACGGAGTTTTGATGCCGAGAAGTGCTTAAAAATAGCTAAAAATTACGAATATCAAGGGAAAAATATTCAACGTCGAAGGCGGCAGCTCCAGCTAGGACGATTTTAAGCGTCAAAGTGCTTTAAAGGCGCCCGAGCGACACTTGTTGATTTTTGATAATTTTTCAGACTACCGTGCGGGTTTTCAGGAGTTGTCGGCCAATGCGGGATGTCAAGCCGGACGCCCAGGATTTTTCAGAGCTCAATTCGGACACCGGACGGGGAAATGGCCAAGAAACCGGTCAAGATGCGAAGGGGTGGACCAAAGTTTGGCCAAGTGGTCATGACCCTTGGGGGGGAGATGTGGAATTTTGATGTAACAACAAATCATGGGCAAGATGAGATGAAAAAAAACGTGGGAAGATAGCGCATGCGCTCAATCCTTGATCATGTAATCTTCTGCCTGTGAGCAACCTACCCAACCGACATTACCCCCGAATTACTCCTTCCCTGCTGACTCTATCGCCGTGCTTTGCCCGGCCTGGATGGAGATCTCTGATTTCAGTCTTTCTCTCTCCTCCCTCTCTCTCCCTTAAGGGGATGTTCTTGTGTGGAAGAAGACAATGAAGAATGATGGAGGAAAGCTTGTCCGGATGAGACCGGATTGCTTCCGAGTGGATGAAGATATGAACAGTGCTGATTTTGAAGATGTTGGACATTGAATGAGGGCTGACACGCAGTCCCATAGCAAAACCGAGATCCCGAGGCACAAAGCCTAAGCTGTAATTCAATTTTTATGAAGAAAAAATGAGTTTTCATGCTATTTGGTTGATGAAATATTGTTCCCATGGGCTGATTATGCATTATGTTGTTGTTTGCTATGAGTTTGATTAGATTATGCTCAGAAAATCAGAAAATCATAAGTGTTATGACTGAAATTAATGGTATAAAACCCGTAAAACACGCGTTTAAGAGGCAAAATGGGATTTTTTTGCAAAATAAAGGGGAAACATGAGATATAACATCAATAAAACCTAAAATTTTGCTATCAAGAAATCTAAGGGCCACACGCCATAATCAATCTCAATTTTTAGTCATTTTTTATTGAAAATAATAGAGAAAAAATACCAAAAAATGGTAAAAAATGGGTTTTAAAGGGGAGAAAATTAGGAAACGATAAAAGGAAAATTCCAAAAAATTACATAAGTGTTTGTGCAATGTATAATGAAGGTAGAGCACGAGGTTAGCCTCAGTTTACCCTCATTTCTATGTTTTTGTCCGTATTTATTGCTTTCTCTACAAAGAAATACACATAAAACGACTCTTACACCTATCAACGATTGCAAAAACATTAAACAGTAGGGTGAGAGGAGAGTTTGAGCGTCAAAGTACAATCTTAAATCTGATTTATGTGTTGCATCATGGCTATAGGATGTTGTTTTAAAATAAAGGAAAAGGCAGCATGAGCGTAAGGCTCGGTGTCTCTCCTCGTTTCAATACATAAACGTTAGCATGGAAATCATGAAAAGTTGGTTGCGCACGATGCACAATGCTGATTTTCTATTGCTTTTGCACTAAACCATTCACATTATGCACTATGCATGGTTCATGGTATCGAAGGAAAATCTCGTGGACTGCATATCAATTGTTTTCTTAGGACTTTGACCCACGATTGAGAGTGTGAGATTATCCCTTGCCGTAGGATAGAGGGTCGGTTTCCTAAGGGACTGTGAAGTGAGGAAGCATGGTATATCTCCTAGAAATACGAGAAATATAAAAGAGAGGAGTTTGTGTTCGTTTGTGTTATATGTTTAGTAGCACATCAAAGCGCCAATCCTTGAGATGTAGGAGAGCTGCAGTGGGGCTCCGACTATTAGTCGGTGGAGTGCCTCCTATATGTGTGTGACGAGGCGTTATGCCTACGTACGTTGGGATCTCCCTCTGAGGAGTTTAAGGAAAATGTTGGACTATAAACTATAAACGCATGAATTAAGCTTTAGGGCGGTTTGTCCTTCAGCATTAGATTGACGCTCCTGGTCCACGAGGCCGTGAGGGTGTTTGTGTGTCACGAGCATGAGATCCAGCTAGTGCTATAGCCAGTGCCGGCCCATTTGAGGTCCCATCACCTATTTTTACTCATGGACCATTCATGGTGGATCGTATTTTCTCCCCTGCTCCTCCTTGTCCTCTACCATCTACCACATTCTTTTCTACTTTTTCCACGTATTTCTTAACTCTTTTATTATCTAATTTAGTTAAATTACCTAAGTCTCCATCTTTAACCCTTTCTTCTTTTTATGATTTTGCCTATCACTCACTTTATTCCTTGATGCTTATTCCTCTTTCTCCATCCATATATTTTATTCTTGGTCCCCCTCAATTGGTTATAGCCACTCATGTTTTTATTTGTAGATACATAGACGCAGAGGGTGGAGTCAAACTGATTCATTGATAGGTCCTTAGATTAATTAGCTTATGATTCTAAGGGATTGGTAGACTCGTATACATTCTTATTAGAACTATTTGCAGTTTGCCTAGATCTATCATCAATCTAATGATCCTTTAGTTAGATTAATTGCTCATTTTTCTTGGTACTTAGCATATGCACATTGTCATTCTCATAATCATCACAAGCTAGTACCAAAGTTGTGCAATAATGTCAATGTGGATATTGATCCCCAATCTGTTGGATATCTTGTATTTCCTTGATCTTTGTCTTCCAAGTAGATATCTTGTTATTGTGGAGAGGATGTGCTATTTCCAATTCTTTCAGAGTCCTCCCAAGACATTTGTGGATGAGTCCCTTTCCATGAATAGGTTTTGAGATCATCAGGTCTTTAAAAGATATCTTCATTGATGGTTTCTTTCTGAATGTCATTGGTGGTGGTTGAGCTTTAATTGAATCTCTTTTCATTCTCCCTTATTAGGGTGTCATTCAGATTTCTATGTTTTATGTGTTTGTGTGTGGGTCTATTTGATTTATGTTCTTCTAGAGATATGGTTCAAGAAAGCAAAAAAGATTCAAAGATGTTGATTTATTGATATGGCTCAAGTTTTAAGGACTTGCAAAGGAATGGAGGAACTTCTTATATCATTTACTAGTTTTTTTTGTTGTAGTTTGTTTATTAAGAATTGATTTATGCTTCAAGGTGTTTTTCTTTTGTTGATGTTTTTGATAGATCCACATTATTTTGGAGCTAGATGGGGTCAATGCTAGTTTGTGGATATTAATTGATTGATGTTCAAGATAGCAGTGTCGAGCTAGTTTTTGGACTTAGTATTCTTTCTTTTTCCAAGGTCTTAAGGATGCTCCCTAATTGAGTGTAGGGATATGTTGAGCACTGAAATGACTTATTTTTTGGGATATTTTTGTGAGCTAAATGGTTGATCTTGCGATGGAATGATTGGTTTTTATTGAGTTTGGAAGTTTTTTGGATTAGATTGAGTATGTTTGAAAAGTTCATGATGGTTTTTGGTTGAGATATGATATTCTGATTGGTTTTGTGATATGTCTGTTTGGTTTTGATAATGTTTGTTTTAACTTTGATTTGATTTGTTTTCTTTCTATTTGCGATGTTGGAATTGTGAATGAGTGAGTTGAAGATTGGTTCAGAGTGTGCTGGATGGTTTTTGATGGTTTGGGTTGTATGGTTTTATGCCTTCTGTTAACCTTATGTAGTGTTTTGTAGAGATTTTGTATGTGGTTTGTAAGCCTCTATTTACTTTTGTATGTGTTATGATGGATGGATGTTTAGTTTGGGGAATTCTTTTTAATCTTGGAAGAGAAAGAATATAGGTTTGAAATAGCTCAAAGAAGTAGTTGATGAAAACTTAAAGTGGCGATTGAAGTGACAAGGACACTAATGAGCTTCAAAGGATCACTGTATTGTCTCTAGTGACCCTTCATATAAAGCATACATCTTGGGAGGGATATCCACAACTAAGAGAGGATTCTTGAGAGTTATTCTTGATTATTCAAATTTATTATTAAGAGAGAGCATATGTGAGAGAGATAGTATATGAGAGAGTTAATTTCCTATGAAGAAACATTGTATTTACATGAGAGAAAGACCATGAAGACTATGAAGATGATGAAATATGAATACTATGTAATGAGCTCCATTCAAAGTTGGTCATTCCTTTGTGTTCTTTTGGTCCTTGGATGTTTTCTATGAAAAATATGTTAAATATTTGTAGTGATAAATTGTGACGTGTCCACCTGTTATTTTCAGGACACGTCTTAGCAGTCCATCCGAAAGGATGTCTAGAAGGCTCCGCCCGACACTCCCATGGAATGTTACGGGGTTTGCGATCTAGGACTTTCTGCGTCTGCCACGTAGCGAAAATATTCCGGTCGTTCCCACTTAGGACTGACATGAATTAGGGTTTTTCCTATTGGTCATTTCCTAACGGCAACTAGCGTCGAACCCGAGCGAACTACTTTACGCAAAAATGCCAGGTCCGAAGCGGATCCACGCTGCACTTGGTTCAAGGAGAATGGGAAACAAGAGGGATGCGAAGCTCAACCTCTTTGCCATAAGGCATAGTCCCATTCCGTTCCCCTAAAACAGCGTAAATCGGAATCAATTATAACTCTAGGTCAACGCTTTTGTTATTCGTGTTTGTTGACGATCTTCTGGCTGTCCATCATGATTTGAGAAAAGTTCCCGGCGAATCGGGACCACCCATCCATAGGACGGACCTATGGCCACATCCACCGCATTTTCCTTAGGTTGTTTTAGTTATTTAATTACCTAACACATTTAGTTGGACATGTATCAATCAGCTTCTTTAATTAGCCCGTTAGGACCTGGTTCTTTCGCGTAATCATATCACTTGACATAGAAAAACAATGTCAAACAAGTTCCTTAACAAGTTATCATATTTATCTTTGAAATACAAAAAGTCCAGCCCGTAGGCTTATCTACAATCCGCCCGAAGGCTATCCAGCAATCCACAGGGATCACTAATCCAAGATTCCGCCCGTAGACTAGTATGCAGGCCTCGAGATCCAATCGTGAGTCACGTTAGCCTCTTGTGCAGGGCCCAGAAGGCAAGGGATTTACGGCCAGAGCCCCCTGGCACCCAAGCATCCTCGTGCTCTAAGTAGTGCTCAACGAAGAGACCTCTCAACCAGCGCGGTTAACAACCCCCTTGGTTAGGGTCAGACAGGCAGTCGGGGGTAACTGAAGCTGCCCCTCCCTTCAGGCCTTCAACATGAAGCATTAGATATCCATTTATCCTTTATTTCATTGATCAAACAAAGCAAAACACTGCTCTTAAATCTGTAACAAGCACAATCATTTCCATTGGTCGTTTATTGTTGGCAAACTACTAAGGAATGAATCCTTCCTTTTGAATGCGTCCAGCACTCGATCCGGGATGACTTGCGACTTGACAAGATCCCCTATAACCTAGGTTAGGGTGTACCCTACTAACCCGACTTGGTCAAACCTTAAGTTCATAGATTATTCCAGTTTATCGTCTGGTTTTTTGCTTCCAAACAATTATCTTTACTCAAGAAAGATATTATATTAGGATGATTATTCATCCTCTTGCAAGATAACTTGCGTAAGGACTTACCAACCTCATTTGAGAATTTGCCATTCCCTTGTGATCCAATCACAAGATCATACGACTCCGCACTAGTTGCACAAGTGTCGCATCGAACTATGAGACTATTCTACTCATCAAATGGGGTCACGAAATAATCTATTCCTGATTACATTAGGCTGACGTTGTCAGTCCTAGGGTTCCAAGTTCTATCTTTCTAGCATAAGATTCTTAGGGACAAACCCTAGGTCACTTCCCAAATATGTTCCACTATCCCTACATTCGGTGAATGTGGGCAAGTATTTAGGGTATAGGAGTTTTAGTTTTAGTAATATGTGTGACTAGGTCATGTATTAAATCCTAGTGAGTTCTTTGAAATTGAATTAACTCTTTCTAGAACGAGTACTCCGTGGGTTTTGGTGTTTAGGATATTGCCAATTTAGTCTATCTATTTTTGGCGATAATTATACGCTATCCTTTCTATAACCATATGACTCATTGTCTATGCGTAAGTTGATTTTTCAATCCTAACTTATCGATTTAAGATCAAGCACAGGTTAGGTTATAACCTAATTCCAACTAATCCACTTGTGAACAAGATTCACGCTAAACAAGAAACCTTTTACTAGTAATTATGTAGTTAAAAAACGATAATTGACCAATTTATGCAACCTAAGAATCATTTCATGCCTTGCTTTTTTTCGCATGGATTATTAGCACTTCCCATGATGACTTATTGCGAAGAAGATATGGCCTAATAATATGACATGCAATTTTATACTTCGATGCCTAAACGGAGTGCGCTATCTTAATTCCGTTTTTGTAAATATGGACTAAATGCATATCAATTTTCTAAAGCATTTAAGACAAAAAATGCATCTTTATTTCCAACAATTATCCTCACACGATTATAACAATACCAAATAAAAATTAGGAAGGAAAACCTGGACTTGGGGTGAGATATCCACGTGGATGCTAGGAGACGATCCTCCTGCGGTTGCGCCTTGGGCTTTCTTAGGAGGCATCCTGAATGCAACCTTTCCGTCGTGGATGCAGATTTGCAACTCCTTTTTGAAATTCCACCGTAGCTCCCTTTGCGATAACTTGCACCGTCCGTCGGAAGCGGTTTTAGAAGGCTTCCTCCTTGAAGTAGGGATTTTGAAAAAGGGGTGTTCAAAGTCTTTCACAAATAAGGCCTATTAAAGCCATGGGAAAGGCTTAATGGCCTTTTAAAGACTCACATGAACGGGGAATAAAAGGTGTAGAAACCCTTACAAGGGCTTTTGTATGGGGAAAGAAGGTGTCACAAAAACAAACCTTAACATCCTCTTGTCTTTTACGTGTGGGGGGAAAAAAACAAGGTATGAAAAGGGCTAAAAAAGGTATTTTTGCATGGGGAAAAAAAAAACTAAAAGGGCCCTTAGGGGGATTTGAGATACGGGGGGAGAAAAAGGCCTTTTAAGGTAAAAGCTTTTGAGGGGGTGGGAAAGGGATTAAAGACCTCTTAAAGGCCCTCCAAGGAGAATTTGGGGGGAAAAGGGGCCTAATGCCCTAAGGGGGAAATTCCAGGGGGGAAAAAGGTAGCCTTAAAGGCTATAGGAAACGGGGCCTAGGAGTTTAAAAATACGGGGAAAGAAAGCCTTTCAGGATAAACCTTTTTGGAAGAGGGGAAAGGGGGCTTATAGAGCCCCCCCTTAGAAGCTTGGAAGCTTCTAGAAGCACGTGGGGGGGAGATTTAACGGCCAAGAGGTAGGGTGGCGACGGCCAGGGCTCTTGGCGGCATGCAGACTAATGCGGCAGCTCACGGCTCCATGTTTAGCAGCGGCACAGGTGGCGACCTCTTTAACCTCTCCCTCCCTCATGATTCCTACAGAGCCTCCTCTCTCCCTCTTTATGCCATTCGGCAGCCTCCCCTTATGGCATTAATGGCAGTGCCTCTCTGTCCTTCCGCTTGCAGCGCCCCCCCCCCCCCCCCCCCCCCCAATTTATATAGGTAAGGGGAAGGGGATTCTCCCTCCCCTGCATGTCAGCGGACGGGCATGGCCACTAGCCTAGGCAAGCTCCCGCGAGGAGCTTGCCTACACATGCTATTCCCCTCTTCCTCCAACTCGACAGTCAGCTGGAGGAGAGGGGAATTTATTTAAAAAATTTGCCTTTTATCTAAAGAATTATCCTTACAAAAAGAGGGTTCACACGTTGTTGGAAGTTTGATATGTCACATTCTCTCCCCCTTAGAGGAATCGAGATGTCCTCATCTCGAGATAAACTGGGGATATTGATGGTTGAGAGTGCTTTCATCTATCCAAGTGGCATCTTCTTTGGGAAAATCTTTCCACTGGACGAGGCATTCTCTCAAGGTTTTGGATCTCAGTTGTCTTTCGCTAACATGTAAGATCCTGTCAGGCCTTAGTTCAAGGACTCCTTGACTAGGCATTACAACTTGTTGGTCATCAAGTACATGGTTAGGATTAGGTAAATACTTCTTCAATAGGCTGATATGGAATACATTATGAACCTTTAGGTTCTCAGAGAGTTGCAGTTTATAAGCATTAGGTCCTAGGCACTTGAGGATCTTGTACGGTCCACAATACCTTGGACTTAGATTCTTGCAATCTCCTAAGGATAGGGAACTCTTCTTTGGGCGTACGCGAATGAAGACCATGTCTCCTTCTTCGAAGATTCTATCTTGACATTTCAAATCCACATATGCCTTCTGTCTATCCTTGGTAGCTTGGATGTCCTGTCTTATTGACTTTATTTGGTCATCCATCTCTTCCAACATCTGCCTTGACGCTTCAACCCTCAAGGTTGGATATGAGAAGTTTAGGGGACTTCGACAGTCATGACCATACAATGCTTGGAAAGTGGTCATCTGAATGTTTTGTTGGTAATAAGCATTGTAGGAAAATTCAACCAAAGGTAAGTATTGAATCCACCCTTTTGGCTCATGACAACAGTATGCCCTAAGCATATTCTCGATGACTTGATTGACTTGCTCTGTTTGGCCATCTATTTGGGGATGGTAAGCTGTGCTAAAACAGAGTTGAGTCCCAATGGATTCAAAGATAGCTCTCCAGAAGTGTGATATGAAGAGAGAATCACGATCACTAATTATTCTTCTGGGTAACCCATGTAGCTTGAATATCTCCTTGATAAACAATCTTGCAATGTCTGAGGCTTTATAGTTTGTCTTCACTAGAATAAGGTGTGCAATCTTAGTAAGCATGTCAACCACAACCATGATGGAGTTGTATCCTCCCTGAACTTGGGGTAGGCCAACAACAAAGTCCATACTAATGAATTCCAATTTCATTTGGGGAATGTCAAGCGGTTGTAGCTTCCCTGGCATCTTGACATGTTCGGCTTTGATACGTTAACAAGACAAACACTTGGTGACATATTTGAGAACATCACCTTTAAGCCTCTCCCAATGGTAGCTCTTCCTAACTGCATTGAGAGTCTTGGCATAGCCAGGATGTCCTGAGAAAGGGGAATCATGAGCTTCCCACAATATCTTCTACTTAAGTGACTAGCTTGCCGGTATACATAGCCTCGTTCTGTAGTAGACAAGTCCACTATTGATAGAAAATTCATGATACTTAGCCTGCAGTTTTTGGTTTTGATCCTTGATAGAGATCTCCCTTAGCATTGTTTGATAGGCCGGATCATGGCATGCATCCTCTCTAGCTAACTCAAGTATTGGGTTGTTTGGCATAGATACCTTTATGGCTAGAGATCTAGCTGTTGATGGATTTTGCAAGATTAGAGAATTAAGGGATGCCTTGCGACTGAGTGCATCAGCAACTACATTCTCTTTCCCTAGCCGGTACTTGATTTCAAAGGCGTACTCTTCCAGCACTTCAATCCACCGGCGTTGTCTCATGTTGAGCTCATTCTGGGTAAAGATCCACTTGAGACTCTTATGGTCAGTTACTAGTGTAAACTTGTTACCCAGTAGGTAGTGTCTCCAAAGCTTTAGAGCATGGATGATAGCTAACAATTCCAGATCATGGGTAGCATAATTTTTCTCATGACTCTTCAGTTTCCTTGAAGAGTATGCTACAGGATGGCTTTCCTGCATGAGCACACATCCCAAGGCAAGTGTGTTGGCATTAGTTACTACCTTGAACTCCTTATTGAGGTCTGGAAGTTTCAAGATAGGTGCTGATACAAAACTCTGCTTCGACCTATCAAAGCTAGTTTGTTCGGGAGTTGACCAAGCAATGGAAGTTTGCTTCTTCAGTAAGTCCATCAGAGGTGCTGCAATCAAAGCATAGTTTTTTATGAAGACCCTATACCATCCTGTCAATCTAAGAAAGCTGCATATTTCTTTGACAGATGTTGGTATTGGCCATTCTAGCATATCTCTGACCTTGGCTAGGTCTACTGAGATTCCCTTCGCTGATATGATGAATCCCAGATATTCAATCTGACGTTTGAAGAATGCACACTTCTTCATCTTAGCATACAGCTTATGTGCCCTCATTGTCTCAAGGACAATCCAAAGTTGGGGTTCATGATCTTCTTCTTGTTTGGAATAGACTAGAGTGTCGTCGAAGAAGATGAGTACGAAGTCATCAAGATATGGCCTAAAAATATCATGCATTAACCTGTTGAAGGTGGTAGGTGCATTCATAAGTCCGAAGGACATAACTAGGAACTTAAAGTATCCATATCTTGTATTGAAGACTGTCTTTGGGATATCTTCTTCCTTGATCCTTATTTAATAATAACCTGACCTGAGGTCAATCTTGGAGAAGATCTTTGCACCCTGAAGACGATCAAGAAGCTCATCTATTCTAGGAATAGGGTACTTGTTCTTGACAGTTGATTGATTCAGCCCTCTGTAATCAATACATAGCCGAAGCGTTCCATCTTTCTTTTTCTGGAACAGTACTGGAGCTCCCCATGGTGAACTGTTAGGATGGATGTAGCCCTGATCTAGCAGTTTCTTGAGTTGTTCCTTCAGCTCAATTGCTTCTGGTATGGACATTCTATAAGGTCTCTTTGCAATTGGTGCAGCTCTTAGTACTAGCTTAATCTCATGATCCACTTCTCTTTGAGGTGGGAGTTCTATCAACTCTTCAGGGAATAAGTCCGCGTATTCCTTTAGCCAAGAAGGTCCTTCACTAGACTCTTGCTTCTGATCTAACTTGTTGAGCTTAATTAAGTAGACAAGTGATCCTTTTCTAACTCCTTTTATGATTTGAGATGCTTTGGCCAATTGAATTTTTGGATTTCTAGCCTCACCTTGAGTTGTGACTAATTCCCTTTCAGAGTTTCAAAAGGAAACTTGGCCCTTCCCACAATGAATGTGGGCGTCATTAGGCTTAAGCCAATCCATTCTGAGTAGACACTCATGGATACCTAAATTCATGACTCTGAATTTGACCGAAGTCTTCTTTCCTCCCAGAAAGAATTCCACCTTAGCAGTTTGCCTGGTACAAGTAACCTCACGACCATTTGCCAATTCCACAAGCAAGATAGGTGCTTCTACTGTGGCTATTCCTAATCTTTTTGCACAAGCTGGTGAGATAAAGGAATGTGTACTGCCACAATCAATCAAGGTCTTGAAATTTTTACCTTGATAGTCTGACGGTGTCTGAATCACCAAGAACTGGCGATTCGGGCCTTTCTTGTGTAGAGCGGCATGGACTATCGCCCTTTCAAACGCTGCTTCCATGGTCGGATCTTCTTCTCCTTCTTCTTTGCACATTTGCCTATTGGCAACGCAGGCGGTTCTTCCTCTGCCTCGAGTAGCGGCTCCTTGACCACGGCCCGTTCCTTGGAAAGGTGCTTGGCGATGTCCTCCTCCAAGCTTGGGACATTGCCTCTTGAAATGACCGGGCTCGTTGCAATGGAAACAACGGAGGTTTCGGCCATTGCCTTGAGTAGGAACAAAGTTGTTGACATTATTAGTCCTTGCTTTCTTTCTTTGTCCCTGATTCTGACCTTGAACTCTCTTCATTTGAAGCTTGAATGCTCCTCTTTTTGGGTCATTATAAGACCAAGTTTTGTTACCCCTTGGTCTAGACTGCACCTCTTGAATTATAGGCACAGCTCGAATGAGTGCATCCTGAAGATCTGATGGACGTATAGATTCAAGATGGGTATTCACTGGTGGGTTTAAACCAGCACAAAATTTGGACACCTGCTGTGTCATGTCCATCTGCGGCGCATACTTAAGAAGTGAGACAAATTTAGAATAGTATGCATCAAGGGTGAGTCCCAGCTATTTTAGCTCGTAGAACTCATTCATTTTCTGCATGTGATATGTAGGTGGTAAGTATCTTCCCTGCACGGCTTTCTTCAGCTTCTCCTAGGTAATGGATCCTTCCGCGATTCCTTGATCCCTGCACCATTTCTTCCACCAAAGCCTGGCTTCACCGGTGAGCTTTAGCTTGGCGAGCATAGCCTGATTGGCATGTGCAGTACCGACTGCTTTGAAGTAATCGCATGGATTCAATCCAAATTTTAGCATCTACTTGGACGGATCTGCCTCTCCCGTCAAATTCGGGTGGCTTAATCTGCTTGAGAATAAACTTCTTCTCCTGGATTACAGCAGTACTTGATGTAGGAGGCGAACTAGGAACCTATACCTAGGGTTGTGCCTGGATAAAGGTTTCTTAATGTTATTACACGATAATCGTTATTGATTTATATTACATCTCCAATTCCGCTATCAACCAAGCAATCTAACCACTTAACTTTTTATCAATTCTAATGCACAATCAGACATTGATAAAAAGAAGTCTTATTTGTATTTATATGGGCACAGCCCTTTCAGAATACAATATTTCTTGCGATGATAAGCCAACTGTTACATTTAGTTTGGGGAGAATAATGTTGTATTACATTTATCTACAGGAACTATATAATAGTATGGTTTCGGGTCATGGATCTTCAGGAATCGGTAAGTCATTGGAAGTTCACGGTATCCTTTCCTTTGGAACCCATTCTTCTCATGGCGCCCCAACACTTTAATCCTGTCGGCGGGGATTACACGGGTTACTTCCACATATACATATGAGTTCACCTCAACCCTTCGACCTCGAATATGTAAAGTTGAGTTTACGTGAGCTTCCACAAAAATGAATAGCTTCACGACTTTCAGGTCTTCCAACCACTTGATACTCTTTAGGTTGGTCTATAGATATGCAAACGGATGGGCAGCTATATAGTAGATTCTTGATGCACCCGCCCATCTTCGTTCCATGTACAAAGGCGATGGATTATAGATTCACTCTAGGATGTTTATCATCTCAACCCTTTGTCGCTAATGCGGGGAATGCATCGCAGTCATAAACATGACTCGAAATACCAAGAACCTGTTCCATGCTTCATAGTTCTGGAAGACAGCATTGGAAGTACGGAAATGTTTGAACAACAACATTTGCTTTACTTTATCTTATTAATATTTTATAAAACCAATTCTGTTGTTGTTGGTTGGCTCTGATACCAACTGTGACGTGTCCATCTATTATTTTCAGGACACATCTTAGCAGTCCATTGGAAAGGATGTCTAGAAGGCTCCGCCCGGTACTCCCATGGAATGTTACGGGGTTTGCGATCTAGGACTTTCCGTGTCTACCACGTAGCGAAAGTATTCCGGCCGTTCCCACTTAGGACCGACCTGAATTAGGGTTTTCTCTATTGGTCATTTCCTAATGGCAACTAGCGTCGAACCCGAGCGAACTACTTTATGCAAAAACGCCAGGTCCGAAGCAGATCCATGCTGCACTTGGTTCAAGGAAAATGGGAAACGAGAGGGATGCGAAGCTCAACCTCTCTGCCATAAGGCATAGTCCATTCCGTTCCCCTAAAACAGCGTAAATCGGAATCAATTATAACTCTAGGTCAGCGCTTTTGTTGTTCGTGTTTGTTGATGATCTTCTGGTTGTCCATCCTAATTTGCGAAAAGTTCACGGCAAATCGGGACCACCCATCCGTAGGACGGACCTATGGCCACATCCACGCACTTTCCTTAGGTTGTTTTAGTTATTTAATTACCTAACACATTTAGTTGGACATGTAGCACCCCGCTTCTTTAATTAGCCCGTTAGGCACTAGTTCTTTCGCGTATTCATATCACTTGACATAGAAAAACAATGTCAAACAAGTTCCTTGTGAACAGGTTATCATATTTATCTTTGAAATACAACAAGTCCAGCCCATAGGCTTATCTACCCAAAGGCTATCCAGCAATCCACAGGGATCACTAATCCAAGATTCCGCCCGTAGACTAGTATGCGGGCCTCGAGATCCAATCCCGAGTCACGTTAGCCTCTTATGCAGGGCCCAGAAGGCAAGGGATTTACGGCCAGAGCCCCCCTGGCACCCAAGCGTCCTCCTGCTCCAAGTAGTGCTCAACAAAGAGACCTCTCACGGTGGGTTCCGTCCACTTTCCCGGCGTGGTTAACGACCCCCTTGGTTAGGGTCAGGCAGGCAGTCGGGGGTAACTGAAGCTGCCCCTCCCTTCAGGTCTTTAACGTGAAGCATTAGATATCCATTTATCCTTTAATTCATCGATCAAACAAAGCAAAACAGTGCTCTTAAATCTGTAACAAGCATAATCATTTCCATTGGTCGTTTATTGTTGGCAAATTGCTAAGAAATGAATCCCTCCTTTTGAATGCGTCCAGCACTCGATCCGGGATGACTTGCGACTTGGCAAGATTCCCTATATCCTGGGATAGAGCATACCCTACTAACCCAACTTGGTCAAACCTTAAGTTCATAGATTATTCCAGTTTATCGGCTAGTCTTTTTCTTCCAAACAATTATCTTTACTCAAGAAAGATATAATATTAGGATGATTATTCATCCTCTTGCAAAATAACTTGCGTAAGGACCTGCCAACCTCATTGCGAGAATTGGCCATTCCCTTGTGATCCAATCACAAGATCATACGACTCCGCACTTGTTGTACAAGTGTCGCATTGAACTATGAGACTATTCTACTCATCAAATGGAGTCACGAAACAATCTATTCCTGATTACATTAGGCTGACGTTGTCAATCCTAGGGTTCCAAGTTCCATCTTTTTAGCGTAAGATTCTTAGGGACAAACCCTAGATCACTTCCCAAATATGTTCCACTGTCCCTACATTCGGTGAATGTGGGCAAGTATTTAGGGTATAGGAGTTTCAATTTTAGCAATACGTGTAACTAGGCCACATATTAAATCCTAGTGAGTTCTTTGAAATTGAATTAAATCTTTCTAGAACGAGTACTCCGCGGGTTTTGGTGTTTAGGATTATGCCGATTTAGTCTATCTATTTTTGGCGATAATTACGTTATCGTTTCTATAACCATATGACTCATTGTCTATGTGTAAGTTGATTTTTCAATCCTAACTTATCGATTTAAGATCAAGCATAGGTTAGGTTATAACCTAATTCCAACTAATCCACTTGCGAACAAGATTCACGCTAAACAAGCAACCTTTTACTAGTAATTATGCAGTTAAAAAATGATAATTGACCAATTTATGCAACCTAAGAATCATTTCATGCCTTGCTTTTTTTCGCATGGATTATTAGCACTTCCCATGATGACTTATTGCGAAGAAGATATGGCCTAATAATATGACATGAAATTTTATACTTCCATGCCTAAACGGAATTCGCTATCTTAATTCCATTTTTGTAAATATGGACTAAATACGTATCAATTTTCTAAAGCATTTAAGACAAAAAATGCATCCTTATTTCCAACAATTATCCTCGCGCGATTATAACAATACCAAATAAAAATTAGGAAGGAAAACCTAGATTTGGGGTGAGATGTCCACGTGGATGCTAGGAGATGATCCTCCTGCGGTTGCGCCTTGGGCTTTCTTAGGAGGCATCACGAATGCAGCCTTTCCGTCGTGGATGCAGCTTTGCAACTCCTTTTTGAAATTCCACCGTAGCTCCCTTTGCGATAACTTGCACCGTCCGTCGGAAGCGGTTTTATAAGGCTTCCTCCTTGAAGTAGGGATTTTGAAAAAGGGGGTGTTCAAAATCTTTCGCGAATAAGGCCCATTAAAGCCATGGGAAAGGCTTAATGGCCTTTTAAAGACTCACACGAATGGGGAATAAAAGGTCTAGAAACCCTTACGAAGGCTTTTGTATGGGGAAAGAAGGTGTCACAAAAACAAACCTTAACATCCTCTTTTCTTTTACGTGTGGGGGAAAATAACAAGGTATGAAAAGGGCTAAAAAATGTATTTTTTCATGGGGGAAAAAAAACTAAGAGGGCCCTTAGGGGGATTTGAGATATGGGGGGAGGAAAAGGCCTTTTAAGGTAAAAGCTTTTGAGGGGTGGGAAAGGGCTTAAAGACCTCTTAAAGGCCCTCCAAGGAGAATTTGGGGGGAAAAGGGGCCTAAAGAGCCCTAAGGGGGAAATTCCAGGGGGGGAAAGAGGTAGCCTTAAAGGCTATAGAAAAGGGGGCCCAGGAGTTTAAAAATATGGGGAAAGAAAGCCTTTAAGGATAAACCTTTTTGGAAGGGGGGAAAGGGGGCTTATAGAGCCCCCCCTTAGAAGCTTGGAAGCTTCTAGAAGTGCATGGGGGGGGGGGGGGGGGGGGGGGGGGGGGGGGGGGGGATTTAACTCCCAGGATGTAGCGTGGCGACAGCCAAGGCTCTTGGCGGCATGCAAACTAATGCGGCAGCTCATGGCTCGATATTCAGCAGCGACACATGCGGCGAACTCTTTAACCTCTCCCTCCCTCACGATTCCTACAGAGCCTCCTCTCTCCCTCTTTATGCCCGACAGTCGCCTGGAGGAGAGGGGAATTTATTTTAGAAAATTTCCTTTTATCTAAAGAATTATCCTTACAAAAAGAGGGTTCACGCGCTGTTGGAAGTTCGATATGTCACATAAATCCATGGGAGACTTGCTATATGATGTTGCGTGAAGATTGGTTGTTCTTGGTGTTCTTTTTCTTCTTGTGTTTGATTAAAGTGTTAAGAACATGCTTGTTGGTGTGACAATATAGATTTTATTGCAATAGTTTCCCTATTTTCTTGGTGTTCCTCTTTGGGCTCCACTCTCTCACTATTGTCTATACCCAAGCAAGCTTAACTACAAGGAAACTAGCTACCAAGTTAAGCCTTGGTTTTACTCCAAATAGCAAAAAAGAAAATCAAAAGCCTACCTGGAGGAGATAAACAATTTTTCATGGACCTTTGAACTACCTCTTGGCATACAACACCTTTCGAGTTCTACTACATTGCTCTTGTAGTTTTGTGAATTGATTTATTGGACAGACATTAAGGATAATTAGAATTTTTTCTCTCTCAGTTTTAAGCACCATAGCATATTGTCACCTTCATATTCAATGCATGATGATGAAACCATGAATGATTTAGATGATTTAGATGATTTAGATGCATTTGAGCTAATGGACAAGGGAAAACTTAGGGCCGTGAAATGTGAGCATGTTCACTCTTATGAAAAGATGTGGAATGTGCTTAAAAGGAGGGATTCCTCACCAACTCATGCGCACAATATGTGAATTTCACATAGGGATCCTCTCTCATACTAGTGAATGAGCTCAATCGATGAAAGAAATTTACAATTGATGATGGATACTTGCACAAAGGTAGAATATGTGTACCCTTGGACTTAGACACATAGTACCAAATTCTTTATGAGTATCATAATAGTTGTAGTATAGGTCATTCACAGATACAAAAGACTTATGCCCATATATGTAAACACATTTATTGGTCTGGAATGCATAAGGATATAGAGAAATATGTTATTCAATGATGCCAAAAGTATCAAGTGAGCAATGCTAAGCGAGTGAAGGTAGGTGGATGTTTACATCCTTTAGATATTCCTAATGGCAAGTGAAAAAGACTCTCTATGGATTTTATGGAGGACTTCCTACTATCAATCATGGTCATGATGCCATTTTGGGTAGCAGTAGATAGACTCACTAAAATGTGTAGATTTATAATTCCAACAAAGACAATTGTTGAAACTCTTGAATTAGCCCAATTTTTAATGGAGAATATTCATAAGCTCTATGGATTGCTAGCCAATATCATAAGCGATCATGATCAACATTTTAATAACTAGTTTTGGAGAGCTGTGTTCAAAAGGTTAAGTATAATGCTTAATCTAAGTACTATGGATCACCCTCAAATAGATGGGCAAAATGAGTTAGTAAACAAAGTTTTAGAAGATATGATATTAGTATATGTAAGAAAAAAACAATCTAATTGGGAATATTCACTACAAGGATATAGGAGAATAGTGACAACCATTTCCGACGTAAATTAGCGGCATCGCTATTTGCATCACAAATGCGATGGAAATAGCGACGATACTCAGACGAAAAAAAGTGGGCTGAAACCCGAGCACAGCATTTTACTCAAAAGAGAGAAAGAGGGAGCGAACTATATCGTGCATTTGAGAGGGAGAGGGAGAGAAAGAGAGAAAGAGGGAGAATGAGAGCTTCTCGCCGCCGCCGCCACCATTTGCAAAGAAGAGAAGGAAGTGCACGAAGGGTGAAGGGGCTGCCGTCGCAAAGAGGAGCCACAAAATCCATCCTCGGGCCTTTGCGGTGAGTGCATTGCTCTCTCTTGGTTTGTTTTTGCTTTTTCTCATTTTCTTTTGTTTGTTTTTGTTAAAAATGATGTGTATTGAGAGAGAAAGATAGGAAATGAGAGAGGGAGAGGAAGAAAGAAAAATAAAGAAAGAACGAGCAAGAGAGAAAATAAACATGAAACATAATAAAGAAAGAGTGAAAGAGAGAGAGAGGGAGGGAGAATGAATGGATAAAAAATAAAGAGAGGGTAAGATCTTGTTCTTTAATTTTTTCTTTTCTTGTTTGTAGTAGTAGTAGTAGTAGTAGTAGAAGAGAGAGAGAGAAAGAGATGTTTTGTTAAAGGTGCACCTTGGGTGTGTTTGACACTTCAAGAAGGCGAGTAGTAGTGGTGGTGGTGATGGTGGTGGTGGTGGTGGGAGAGAGAGAGAGAGAGAGAGAGAGAGAGACATATATATATATATATATATATATATATATGTATGTATGTATGTATGTATGTATGTATGTATGTATGTATGTTGTTAAGGGTGTACCTTAGGTGTGTTCGACGCTTTGGAAAGGTGCGGAAGGCTTGTGTATCTAGGCCCAGTAAAGCGAAAGAGAGATTGGTCTTGGAGATGAATGGATGGTTTTATTGACATGCTTTGCACCACCTCCTCTTACGCTCTACATATCGAGTCGCACACAAAGGAAAAAAGGTGGCAAGGTCCGTTGTAATACCACAGGACGGGGAACACTCCGACATAGGGTAGCTACTCCCTCGTCCCCATGCATAGCATATTAGACTTTACATACTGTAGCCCCATGGGTGGAGACTTTACATACGTTAATTTTGTTGAGTTACAAGAGAAGAAATACCTTCTCCAACAATTTAAGAAAGAAAAAAAGAATGATAAAAAAAACAAATTGTTTGTCATAACGTATACCAAATGGAAAACGATGAAGGCCATAATGTTCAAGATCACAAGGCGTATCTTAATCAGTGTGTCCCATGTCCTTGCTTTCAATGTAAGGTGGTAATTAGATGAAAACGTCAATTGTCTATAGAACACCTATGACGCTTCGGCGAGTTTCAATCAAATATCATTGATCAAGTGATCTTATATTTTGAGCAAATGGTAAGAAATTTTTTTATCAATCATGCATTGTATTCACAAACTAATTGAATATCATATACAAAAACATTGGATGTGGCCGTAAAATCTATTACATGGAGGTGATGTCTCATCCCAAGGAGGAGTGCACCCTTTGCGGCTAGCTAGAAGAGTTCGTGGGCGTGCGATGGATGGAGTGCCTAAGCCAACAATCCATGACTTGGAAGGTACTACCCAATCTATACTGTCAATACCAGAGGAGAAGACATGCAGTCTTCCAGACTTTCCTACAATCTTGGAGATGACAGGCAGTCTTCCAGACTTTCCTACAATCTTGGAGCTTGAGATGGAGGCAATGATCAATGCATTGATGCCCATGGATGTCGAGACATCAGATCTGCTTGAAAGGAAGCATCCATACCATTATATGATGGGTGCCGAGTATCCCGCCTGAAGACACTGCTTGCACTCCTAGGTGTGTAAGCTAAATATGGGTGGAGCAATGTGACTATGACCGAGTTGTTCAGGTACCTTCTACGTATGCTTCATTGATTTCTTTTTGTGTAATGAACGGGGATCACGGGAGCATGGCATGGGAACATACCAGTCACACTGACAGTATGTAAGGTATAAGGGGTATTTTGAGGCATCACAGAATTTATCAAGAATCTCTCTTTTCACCTTCTGCTTCCATGGCTTCTTCTTCTTCTTTCTCTTCTTCTTCCTCTCTCCCTCTTTCTCTCTCTTCTTCTTGCCTTTCTCTCTCCTCTCCGTCTTCTTCTGCAGTCCTTCTCTCTCTCCTTCCCCTTAGTTAGGACAATTAGGTCTCCTTCATTACAAGTGGTATCAAAGCTTTGTCCTTGATCCTTCTCTTTCCCCATAGATTTAGGGCTCTCACAGTTTCCCACAGTTAGAAAGCTCCAGTTACATCTCTTTCACAGGTACAGAGGAGTACCCAGGTAGGCTGTCAGCCCTCTTGAAGACTGTGGCAGCCTTTCTTGGAGCTTTCCCAAGAACCATGGACAAATTTGGAGGCGGGCAAACAAATTTGACAGGTCTTCACTAATTTTCATGCAAGTTTTTTAGGATTTTGGGCAAAAAGGAGGGTAGCACAGTTAGAGAAGGCCAAAAACTGAGTTAATTTTTAGGAAGACCTTCTCTCTCCTCTTTTCCCCAAGCTGCCATGGAAGCTCCAGTCCAAGAAACTTAGAAATCTTGCTCCCCCCCCTCTTCCTCAGCAAGAATGGCTTGTCCCAAGGCTTTCCCGTCAGCTGGAGCATCACATTGAGCAGCAGCAACCCTGGTCTACCCTGCCTGTGGCCCCCCCAAGAGCAGCCCGAAATTTGCGGCGCAAAAAACTTGGCTTGCTAAACAGCCCTCCCAGCCCTCCTCTCCTTCCTGGTCTCACTCCTAGCTCTTGGCAACCTCCTTGGGCAGCATTAGAGGTATCTTCCTCAGCCCTTAGACTCCCCTTTGCACTTCAAGAAACCCTGGTCTAGTGCGATCCATGGTAGCCATGGAACCTTGTCATCAAGCTCAGAAATCTTGAAGATTTTGGTCTCTTCTTGTTCCCTGGGAGTCCCTCTTTAACCTAGCTCAAGATTTCAGCCCCATCAAGAAGCACGGGAAGAAGATTACAAGCAAGATTTGAAGGCATGCTTGTGGGCAGCCATGGCTATGGATTAGGACTTCAATTTCAGCAAGAACTCTTCATGGGAAGGTCCTAAACCATCCTACCCCAAGCTTGACTTCACCCTTTCTTGACGGAGCACAACCATTTTGGAGCTATGGAGCATGCAGGATCAAAGTGGAGCTCTCATGAAGGACTGAGGTGGCATTAGTGGCTGCCTTCTTCTCCAAAAGGCTCAATGTAATCGATTCTTGGCTCATTCTCTCCGTTTAAGCCTCTTTTTGAATCCCATCCACTTGTTTGAGAGAATGTATGAGTCCAAGTAGATAATAGGAGTCCCAGACATTGAATGCATGCTGAGTATTAATCCCAGTCTTTTCCCTTTGATCTTATAGTACTGAAATGGATTTTACTCATGCTGAAGCTTCATTGTGATTATATTTTTCTTACCCATAACCCTTTTGGCTTCTTATGAATTGGTTGAGCCAAGGAGTGATAAAAAAATCCATTGTATAAGGGTGAGTAGGTAGTGAGTCACTGCCAGTAAGCTCTCTATCCCTATTCCCCATTCCAACTCCATGCACTTCATGAAAAGCCCAAAATTTTGATTCCTGAAATGCATCTCATGTTGGGTGTTTAATTAATAAATGTCTACCATGTATATTCCGGGTGAGGAAAAGCCTGATGCCAGATGAGGTGGCAAGACAAAAGAGGGGTGACCCCCCCTTGCCATCAAAGATCCTGAAGGGGTGCACAACCCGGCCCGGGGGGAACTTTGCCCACCTCTCGGTGATCCAGAGCCCAAAGTATTATTGCAGGTGTAGGTACATTTGATGGAATAGCCTGAACCCTGATCACTTGAGCCTACAAGCCCCTACATGCATTGGTAATGTCACGAACCACTTGGTAATGTATGGTGGATGCAATGCAAGAAGGGCAGGGTATGCAGTTATGGAATTGGTCTCAGCAATGATCTATGGATGCAAAGGATGTATGGCTTTATGGGTCATTGAGAGCCACCGTTGAGGCCCTATATGTCTGGGATAAGACCCTTACCATTGGGATAAAGTATGCTCCTTGAGGGAGTCTCTGCAGGGTATTACAGACGGTCAGTCATACACAGCCAGCCTGCAAAAGTTGATTACAACAAAGCCTTCTTGTGTGATTGAGCGTAAGATCTATAGCTTGATTTGAAGAGGGAATCTTCCCCTTTGATCTGACTAAGAACCTCCCCATTCCACCTTACGGTTTGGGAGATACACTCAGTTTTGTGCTCAGAGGTACTGTGGGACAACAAGGCAGCAGTCCTACACAGTCAGCCCGCAAAATTTGATTATAGCAAAGTCTTCTTGTGTGATTGAGTGCACGCTCTATAGCTTGATTTGAAGAGGGCATCTTCCCTTCTATTTGAACTAAAAACCTCCCCATTCTGCCCTACAGTTTGGGAGATACACTCAGTTTTGTGCCCCGAGGTACTGTGGGACAGAGGCAGCAGTCCTACACAATCAGCCCACAAAAAGTGATTACAGCAAAGCCCTGATAATTTACTATCAGAGATATGTTACATAGCCTCATAGAGGGGATTGAGGGCTTTCATTTGAATCAGAAAGTTTGGCAATCGGAGTTGCCTAGCTCAAGTTATCATCATTTCTGTAACAAGGGGTCTGGTGGACTGCACTTGGGATGGCAGGCCACAAGGGTAAAGCAAAGGCCCAGGAGGAATTTCAGCATGAAATAAGGGACTCCCGTGCCTCAATGAACAATCCTAGCTGAGCCCAAGAGGATTGTGAAGACATGTTTGAAGAGGGTGCCCCCAAGTTAGACTGCTTGTCTCTACTCAACCAAACCTTATGCCAACATGAGACCCGTCATGCTGAACGACATCGAGAGATGGAGCAATGCCACAGGGAGATGGAAACCCGCCAAGATCACCGTCATTCCGAGATGATGACCAAGATAGACTTACTCATAGAGCGCATGGGCGCCCTCATCCCTGCCATTGCCCCCCCTCGGATCGACCCAAGGAGTATGTCCCTCCCCGTGAGGCTAATCACCCTCCCCCCTTGGAGACCAAGCGCAGCCCACAAGGTCTTGGTGGCACCCATGGTATCGCCCATAGCACTTATGAGATGGGTGAGCCCTCCACTCGACATGATGAGCCCCTCCTTCCCTCCCCCGTTACGAATTCTTCAAGCCCATCATTGGCACCCCAACTCCCCCGTAACGGAAGCTACTTGCACACTCAAGGGAATGGCTCCAATGCAAATCTTGGGCAGCATGGAATGCACGGAGTGCATGGACAGCATGCATATAGCAATGGGTAGCATGCACATGGCAATGGGCAGCATGCACATGGCAATGGGAAGCATGCATATGGCAATGGGCAGCATGGACATTTTGGACAGCAAGGTCCTAATGGGCAATTTGGTCCTCATGTAATGCACGGGCAGCATGGCCCCCATGGGAAATTTGGATAGCAAGGCATGTATGGGGAGCATGTAGCACATGGCATTCATGGGCAGCTAGGCCCAAATGAGCTACGTGACAAGATTGTGTTTACTAAATTCAATGGGCAATCCTCATCCCCAGCCCCAGCTGAACTAGAGGAATGGACCTCTAAATTGGAAGCCTATTTTCTCATCTACCCCTGTACCGATGAGGCAAAGATCATTTCTGCCTCCCTTCATTTAGAAGGTTTTGCCCACACATGGTGGAGATTTGTTCAAAGAGAAAATCAACAGTTTTGTGATTGGGAAGAGTTCAAGATGCATATGATCCAAGTTTTTGTCTCACCGGTGGAAAAAGAACGCTTAGTTAGGCAATGGTATCAGTTTGATCAGCGAAATCTCACCGTGAGGGAGTACACCAACCAATTTATGAACCTATCCATGTATGTTGAGGCAGTCAGTCATGAGGCCAAATTGCATAAATATATTTATGGGCTAGATGCGCATCTTTCAGCTGATGTAATGGCTCAAAATCCAACCACCCTATTTGTAGCCATAGAATTGGTCGAATGCTATGGTCGAAAATACCGCCGCAATGAGAGCATGCATCCCATTGCAGGACAACAAAGATACCCTATCAGGAAACCCCCATATGCTAATAATTATCGCAGCAACAATGCAAGGAATGGTAGCCCCAAAATTCCTACTTACCCCACTTTTAATGCTGAAAGGACATATGGCAGTTTTGGGACAGTATCACCCTCCAAAAGTGACCCAAAGTGTGCTGAAAATAAGGAAAGGAATGGCTTCAGTCCTAACGGTAAAAAATTCACTCCTCCTGAAGTTGTCAAGGATAGAAAAGCCAAAGGCTTGTGCTTTAAATGCGAGGATAAGTACACGACTAATCATGCATCCAAATGCCCCTTTACGAACACCACTGTCAAGTTTAATTGCATGTACATGCTGGAAGATAGTGACAAGCTATCTGGAAGAGGACATGCATGACAACTCTCCAATAACGAGACTTGCTTAAAATGCTGAACATGAGGAGGATATTGATCTCGATCAGTTTTATGACTCACCAGACGGGTTCCCTTTTGACCCCGGTGGCTGCCCCATTGCTGACATTCTTGGGAATGACCCTTGGCACCCCTCATTTACCACTATATCAGCCTGCTCGATCTCCATGGATGCATGGACCAGCTCTCAGAGCCTAAACACCCTACGAGTGCATGGTAACATTGATGGCAAGAGTGTATACATCCTCATAGATAGTGGTAGCACGCACAGTTTTGTGAATAAATCAACTCTTGGCCATTTGACATGTGTTCCTACTGAATTACAGCAACCTCTTCGGGTTCAAGTGGCCAATGGAAATGAGGAAGTGAGCTCCCATGTATGCACATAAGTGTCTCTTATGCTGGCTGAAAATTACACAGCAAAGGTGGACTTAATTACCCTTGATATGGGCCCCGTGGATGTTGTTTTGGGATGTGATTGGCTTCAGCAGTTGGGAAAAATCTCTATGGAATTCTCTCAGTTGTATATGGAGTTTGTAATGCATGGGCAGCTTGTACACTTGGAAGGAACCAAAGAAAATGCAGATTTTCAGCTTATAACAGCAAGACAACTCAAAAAAGAATTCAAGAAATGCTTCAAAATCTTTGTCTTGCATTTGCATAAGGATAATGATGACCGACACACCTTGGGGAAGCAAAATGCAGCACTAAGAGCACTTTTGGCTGAATATGAGGACCTATTTCAGCCCCCCACTACCCTTCCCCCTCAAAGATCGGTGGATCACCCGATTGACTTGGAGACCCATGCCAAGCCCATCAATAAACCCCCATATCAACTCTCTAAATGTGAGAGAGAGGAAGTAGCAAAGCAAGTCAAGGAGCTCAGTGAGATGGGATTCATAGAGCCTAGCTCTTCCCCTTATGCCTCCCCGGTTCTATTGGTTAAGAAAAAGGACTGATCTTTCCGGTTGTGCATTGACTACCGTGATCTCAATAAGATCACCGTCAAAAATAGATACCCCATCCCTCGAATTGATGACTTGCTCGATAAACTCAAGGGAGCACGCTACTTCACCAAGATTGATTTGTGATCCGGTTACCACCAAATCAGAATGAGGGTGGGTGATGAAATCAAAACAGCCTTTCGGACTAAACCTGGCTTGTACCATTTCCTTATCATGCCATTTGGGCTCACTAATGCACCCGCCACATTTCAGAGCTTAATGAACAAGATATTGTAGCCATGGCTTTTCCAGTTTGTATTGGTATTCTTTGATGATATACTCATTTACAGCAGGTCACTGCATGAGCATTTGAAGCATGTCAGGCAAATTTTTTATGTACTGAGAGAGCACCGGCTATTTGCCAAAGAAAGCAAGTGTATCTTCATGCAAACAGAGGTTGAGTACTTAGGACACATCGTTAGTGAAAAAGGCATCCAAGCTGATCCTAAGAAAGTGCAATGTGTCCGGGAGTGGCCCACCCCCACTACCACTACCTCCTTGCGTGGTTTTCTTGGCCTCTCCTCCTTTTATCAGAGATTTATTGGCCATTATGCCACAATTGCAGCCCCGTTAACAGACAAGCTGAAAAAAGAGGCTTTCCTATGGGATGAATTGGCTGACCGCAGTTTTCAGCAGCTGAAAGACTTGCTCACTTCAGCCCCCATCCTTGTATGCCCCGACTTTTCAAAGGATTTTACCATCCAGTGTGATGCTAGTGGATGGGGTATTGGTGCAATCTTGCTGCAGGAACATGGGGTAATAGCATTGAGAGCCAAAAATTGGATGATAAAGAGAGAGAGTTGCATGTTTATGATCAGGAGATGTTGGCAGTCATTCATGCTATCAAAAAGTGGCATCACTACTTGTATGGCAGCTTGTTTAAGGTGAAAAGTGACCACCATGTGCTCAAATACTTCTTGACTCAGTCCAACCTCACTCCCAAACAACGTAGATGGGTGGCTACCCTACAAAACTATGACTTTGAGATTACCCACACCCGTGGCAAGGACAATGTAGTGGCTGATGCACTCTCTCGCATGTGGGCATGCAAGGTTTCATCCATCACTGAACTCCACCATGATTGGATTGAAGAGCTCCAAGAGGCATACTTGCTTGATGCTAAATTCAGCCCTCTTTTCCAGAAATTACAGCAAGGTGTCATGGATGACAATTCCCAATATCAGCTCCACAATGGCCTCATTTGGATCCATGGCCGTATTGTGATCCCCATGCCTCTCCCTTCACCCAAAGGATCCTTGAAGAGATGCATTCTTCATCGATTGCTGGCCACTTAGGGATCTTCAAAACATATGACCGAGTTTCAAAAAGCTTCCATTGGAAAGGCCTATGGTGGGATGTTAAAGACTTTGTGTCTAGATGTGTGCCTTGCCAACAAAATAAAGATAGCTCTCTTAAACTGAGTGGATTGTTGTAGCCTTTACCTATTTCCAAAGGAAAATGGACCCACATTACCATGGATTTCATCACTGGTTTACCTACAACCAAGAAGGGTTGGGATAGCATATATATGGTAGTTGACCGACTCACTAAAGCAGCCCATTTCATCCCTACAAAATCCTAGTTTACAGCATCCCAAGTTGCCACTCAATTTATGGAGCATGTTTTTAAGTTACATAGCTTACCCCAAGTCATAGTACATGATCGAGACACCAAATTTATGAGTCAGTTTTGGCAGACCATTTTCAGCTCCATGGGGACCAAATTGGCTCCGTCCATAGCCTATCATCCCCAAATGGATGGGTAGACCGAGAGAGTCAATAAGTGGCTTGAAACTTATTTGTGACATTTTTGTCATGATGTGCAGAATTCTTGGGATGTATGGCTACACTTGGCTGAATTTTCTTACAACAACTCCACTCATTCGAGCATTGGAGTCTCTCCCTTTGAAGCATTGTATGGTTATCAGGTACCCCTTCCTACTGTGATCTTCAATGGAAAAAGAAGAGTTGGACCGCATGCAAGCTCTACTTCAACAATCCAAGGTAAACCTCAAAAGGGCTCAAGAGAACATGAAACTCCATGCTGATGCAAAAAGAAGACCCCTTGACTTTCAAGAGGGTGAATTGGTACTCCTCAAGGTCCCCAAGTCCCATTATGCCACACTAAAGGATGGTTCTTGCAACAAGTTGACACACCGTTACTATGGGCCCTACAATATCATTAAGAAGGTCAAGGACTTGGCTTACCGTCTCCAACTCCCTCCCACCACTAAGATCCATGATGTCTTCCATGTGAGCCCATTGAAACCTTTCATTGGCATTCCCAAAGATCATGTAGAGGAGCTACAACCCATAGATGAGGAGGGCCTTATTCAGTACATTCTTGAAGCGGTCATTGGGCAACGCGAAAAGCAACTCTACACCCGTTCCATACATGAATACCAGATCAAATGGCAAGGCCTACCAATAGAGGAAGTCTCTTGCGCCCCGCATCTATATTGGTTGAATTTCCACACCTCAAGGAGGCCGTATTGGCTGGAACTTAACCATGACACCTGTTTTGGGCTGTAGTCTGCATCTGGACAGCCACCTGTTTTGTACCATATTTAGTCTTGGTCCATTTTCAGCCCCATCCTCCATACATAGGCTGAAAGTTCACCTCGCGTGCTCCGTGTCAACACCTTACTTGCCCCGATTGGAGTTTCCTAGTGGAAGTTATGGCTGTTTTTCTCCAGCCATACCATCTGGGACTGCACACTAGTAATTCCTGGATAGCCCTTTATTTTGTATCAGTTTTGGTCCCGACCTGATTGCAGCCCCGCCCTACCCACATGGGCTGAAAGTACATCTCATGAGCTCCGTAACCACACCTCAACTGTCCCATTTGGAGTTTCCCACACAAAGTTATGGCTGATTTCCTATAGTACACCCTTACAGTCCATGACTACATCCCTTGTTTTTTAGGACAAAAACTTTATGAGATGGGATGGTTTGTAATGAACGGGGATCACGGGAGCATGGCATGGGAACATACCAGTCACACTGACGGTATATAAGGTGTAAGGGGTATTTTGAGACATCACAGAATTTATCAAGAAACTCTCTTTTCACCTTCTCAAGCTTCCATGGCTTCTTCTTCTTCTTCCTCTTCTTCTTCCTCTCTCCCTCTTTCTCTCTTTTCTTCTTGCCTTTCTCTCTCCTCTCCCTCTTCTTCTGCAATCCTTTTCTCTCTCCTTCCCCTTAGTTAGGACAGTTAGGTCTCCTTCATTACATTTTAGCACCATTATTTAAAAAACTGTGCTTTTTAAAGGTGTTTTATGATTTCTTTTCAGGTTACTAAATTATCATATATTACCACTTGCAAATACCATGCCTTGGTCTCATGATGATGCATGATATGTTTTACAAAATCTTGGCATGGACTACAACAACATCCATGCATGTATCAATGATTGCATACTATTTTGAGAAGAGTACGAGACTATGAAGGCATGTCTAAAGTGTGGTTCTCATAGGTATCAATAGGACTTGCAAGGGCAAACCATCCTTCAGAGAGTTCTTAGACACTTTCTGCTTATCCCCGGTATACATCACATGTTTTATACGTTTGGCATGGCGAGCTTGACAACGTGACATGCATAGAATAGATCCATAGATGGAGTCCAATCAATATCAGTAGATTCATGTGCATGGAGCCACATTGACTCTACCTTTTAAGAGCAAAGGAATCTTCAGCTCGGTCTTGCTATGGATGGCGTGAACCCATTCGGTCTCTGCACTCAACTTATTATAGTGTGTGGCTTATAGTTCTTGTTAAGTACAACATCCCTCCATGGCTCTTTACAAAGAAAGGATGCCTCATCCTTAACTTTCTCATTCCCGCCGCTACAAAGTCAAGAATATGGATGTGTATTTTCATCTATTAGTCCATGAGCTTAAGATTTTGTGGGAGGAGGGAGTCACGGTGGAAGATATGAGCAAGCGTGATAGTCGACGGTCCGCCAACACTCGAGCCATTCTCATGTGGACCATGCATGACTTTTCGGGATTCAGAGAGTGCTCAGGTAAGTAGGCTTCCATTATCATTGGTAATATCTATCATAGCTTATTCAATTTTGTATTCACTAGATAGAGGTGTTGGGACCATGTCTGGTTACCTCAAGTTATCATGCATGTCCATTGTGTGGGCCACAGTTAGACTCTTGAAAGTCACAAACCATGAAGAAGATGGTATATCAAGGACATGCCACTTTCTTGTCGGAGGGTCATGAATTGAGGGAAGGTTTTCTTGGACGACCTCCAACACGAATGAATGCCCAAATCTAGTACGAGATGAAAATGGTACACATGGAGTCGCATCCGAATGGAATGTGACGGTTCTCAGTTTTCTATGAGTTGCCATTTTGGACCCACTTAGGGATCAACCATTTATTGGATCCCATGCATATTTTCAATAATGTGGGCAGATTACTACGGGACCACATCACAGGAAAAAGAGATACTACAGGGGCACAAATGGATTTGAAAGAGGTAGGCAAGATGGATGCGCTTTGGCTGCAGTCGCGAGTGCTGATGGTCGCTTGCAACTACCTTACAATCCTTGGGTTTTGTCCACAAAAGGAGAGCACTTTATGAAGCAAATTATCAATTCTATTTGCACTCCGACGGGTATAACTCCATTCTCTCATGTTCGCGTTTTCTAAAGATGACCAATTATCAGGGCTAAAATCCCATGATTGGCATAAGATATGTCAGGTTTGTACTACGAATGGATTGTAAGTGGCATGTGTGTTTTGCTATTTGGAATGTAGTCGTTGTTTGTAATGCTTCTTCGTTTGTGGTAGTTTGTACTACCAATTGCAATCGCAGGATGCCTTACTCTAGAAATACGTGGGGCCATTTACAGGTTGTCAAATTTAGTGCAATGGATCTCACAGAAGGAGATCAAGACATCCTCTATTGAATTTGCAAGGTAGGGAGCATTGGAGACAATTTGTCTCTTTGAGAAGTACCTACCCACCATCATATTGATGATACAAACCCACCTTCTGGTGCATGTTGTAGATGAAGTGGAGATTGCTGGACATGTCCATATGCAATGGATGTTCTTCTTGGAGCACTTCATGAAAACCTTGAAATGCTTTGTGCAATAACAAGCTCAGTCATAGAAGGTAGCATGGCTACCAACGGTGGATTCCAACAACAGTATGCTATGGTCGCTGAAGGACGATGATAGACTGATCGGAGATGTGGTGTTTGGAAATGGGGTAGAAAAAAGGGTGGATGCTGCAATGGAGGAGAAAGTGAATCATTTTTGTATGTTACACCATGCCTCCATGGAGATGTGGCTCGCTAGGTACGAGCAAGCTAGTAAAGATCAAGAAGAAGTGCGATCTGGATTGCGATGTAGTACACGCCATCGACTGATTCGATATCCCGGGGGGCTGGAGGAGATGCCACAGTTTATGTCAACATGATGGTTGCATGGAGCTTTGACCACATCGTCTCGCAAAGGGGTGGAGGTCTCAAGTGAAGAGTGGGAATTCTCGAGGGGATGTAGTCCAAAGGTGACCACGTGTTTAGGGTTTGTCGTATCTAGATTTTATATGTGACAACTAATTAACTATTTCAATGTACAGTACAAAATATACAGTGCGGTGTAGTCGCATGAATGACATTTTTGCCTGGAGTGTATCAACAAAATATGCTCCACAACAGATTGTGGTATCATGGCAAAGTCTGAGCAAGAAAGCCGACGACAAGCAACAGATCCAAACACTGTTATAAATGAGATAGAGTATTCTGGGAACTTGCAAAGTATTATCATGAAGGATTATTGTAGCTTCTCCATGATCCTATTAGATGTGCAGTGGTTCAAAGTGGTACTTAATGAAGTTGGGGCAACAGTTTGATGAGGTCCATCTGGATTTCTCGAAATAGATTTCAAAAGAAGATGGACAAATTTGCACGATATGTTTGTAATGTCGACCCATTGTGAACAGGTGCATGAACTCATGTTTTTTTAAATTTTATAACGACATGGTACATGTCACAAAATTTAAATATTTATTTTCCTCGAAGTGCGAGAGTATATGATGAAAGCAATGTTCCCAACATAGATGAGGATAATATGCAAATAGAGGGATCGATATTGTAAGGGGTGGAGGCCGCCGAAAGCTTGGAGTATGTAGAGGAGCCAAAATCGGGTAATAATGATGGAAATGCCAGAGTCCAGGAGCTCTTTAATAATGAGGTGGACTCATTCTTTTGTGAGGACCTATCTATCAACCTTCTAGTGTATGTGGAGTTGTGTCAAGAGATTGACATGAGACCATAGGGTACTTCATACTTGGAGCATTTGCCTACTCAATTTGTTGATGAATCGCTTATAAGGGTACATAATTTATGCAATTTAAGTAAGATCATTTTTTAAAATATTTATATTACCATGCTTTGCTTGATTTATATTGATTATGCTAACATCAATTTTTGTCTATGCAGGTGACCTTTGTGGATATTTGGATCCGCACAATGAGTCGAGGGATGAGTGACGAGGAGCTACATGAGATCTTCACACGTATGTCTCCAGATCAGATGGCTCGATTCAAAGATATTGTGAGCCAGGAGTTATCTCAGACACCATTAGACCGTTTTGTTAGATCTACTTAAATGTGCTCTGATGCTTCGGTTTCGAGTAGACGAGGTCGACGCTCCAGACTTGGGCCAGACAGAGGGAGTGGTTTTGGGGGATGCTGTGGAGACATGGATGTAGTCAACCCATGGCCGGCTTGGGATAGAGGTGCTACTCCTCACTCTCATGCAGGTTTGAGAGAGCGTGGCTTAGGTGGTTATTGTGGAGATACCAACGTAGTGTCTCTATCTCGTCGTTCTGCTAGAGTTGCATCACCTATGGGATTTGTCACACCTATGGGGATGCCTACGCCAGTGACTCTAGCTTTTGCTCAGTCATCTGTAGGTGGCACCCCTATGGGTGCTACTTCGAGA
This sequence comes from Lygodium microphyllum, assembly GCF_053477565.2. Lineage (NCBI taxonomy): Eukaryota > Viridiplantae > Streptophyta > Polypodiopsida > Schizaeales > Lygodiaceae > Lygodium > Lygodium microphyllum. Next base: position 65,862,967 of record NC_141163.1, read on the forward strand.
GATACTACCCCCATAGATACACTAGATGTACTGGGGTCTCCTCGATATGCCCAGGAGCATGGTCACAATAGGAGAGGACACATTCTAGGCAGACCCTAGAGGGGTATGGATATCTTGTAGATGATAGGACAGAAGCCGTCGTCATGAATGATGAGGAGAGGAGGGTGATGCCTCGTATGAGAGAGTTGTGCCAACAAGTTTCTCGGAAAAACATCTTGGATCATTGGAAGAACATACCAGAGGGTAGCAAGGACTACATTGTAACATCCTTGCATGAGGAGTTTGCGGTACCTACTGTAGTAGATAGGTTTTCCATAGGCTAGATGATGGAGTGCATGGGTGTGTACATGTCACACAGACGATCGAATGCACGCAGCAGGGCACTTAAGAGTGGGGCCTCAAAGTCCAAGTGGCTAGATGCAGATGACTAGTACCAACTCAAGGAGGAGGCTACAGATTCTCTAGGACGTGGGAGACATCAGCGCAAGGTGGCGAGGGCACGATTCGAGGTAGGAGTGGTCCATCATCTTGGGAGTGGTGGCCACAGGACTTATCTGGAGGACTTTGTAAGTTTTTTATTTGTTCTACATGCTTATTTTTTTGCAATATCCCGTGTACTCACAATAATGTTTCTAACAATTGTATTTTGTTTTCCTTGCAACACTCCATTACAAACCGCGATCCCACTGGCCTAGAGACTCGATACGGTCTCACTGCATTGATCGACTGATTGTATGGATGTGGCAGCCTAGTAAGTCACTCATCTTTCTTGTCTTCAATTACTAATTTAAATTAAAATGCATTATTGTATAGTGGATTGATGTGTAGTTGTTTCTTTTTTTGCTGAGTCCATTTGATGCTCCTTTGCAGCAGGATGAGATTTTGGATGTGAGGGTCTATATCTTGCCCTTGGATCCGTGGAGCGCATGTCCTCTTCTTTTTTGGTCATGTGATTTCTGTAGGCATTTTCTATGCACTATGTTATTATCATCCTTTGTATCTTGCCATGATTGTACCATGGCTTTCATTACATGACCTTATATTTATTTTATGTATCAGTCTTATAGATTCAAGTATACTTGGCCTTCATTTTGATGAGCATTGTAGACTTTACTATAACTCTTTTGTATAGCCCAAAAAAAGCAAGTTGCCTTGCCACAATTGTTTTTTCCTTGTAACCATTCGCCGCCTCTGCCCTCCTTGCTGTCGACTATATGCATTGATATATGCATTGGTGTATCAGCGACGCTGATACTAACGCATATAGTGACGATGATAGCAACTGTTCTATGGTGTCGCTAATACTAAAGTTTTTTGTGATGACGGGGGAAAAAAATTTTATGAACATTTTTGTCACTTTGAATGTTGGTATAAGGCCTGTATCTTGTAGTGCTTATTTTCTCATATGATAGTTTTCTTACAATAATGTTAAGCTTGTGATTACAAGGTTTAAAGGATTCATGCATATGTATGAATTTCAACCTTGATCACTAGTTATAGTGGAATTAGCTAATGGAAAAATCCAACATGTCAAGGACTTTCTTCAAGATCATTTTAATATACTAAAAGCAACATGCTCGAATGTTAAGCAAGTGCAAGACCATTATAAGAAATATACAGATAAACATAGACATATGGTCACTCTTGAAAAATGTGATAAGGTTTACTTCTGTATTCTAGAATATTCAAGAAGTTTGAATTCTAGAGTAGTCCCTAAAATATCTCCACGATATTGTGGCCCATTTACAAATCTCAAATGCATTGGTAAAGTTGCTAAGAACGAATTTCAAAGCCAAGATTTAAGTGCAAAAAGATCCCAAGACCCATGAAAGAGTTAGTGCAAAATGAAATGGTTTAGTTCAACGAGTGGAAGAATTTCTAGATGCATTTCGATGCCTGGAATCCAATGCAATTGTCCCTTTATCAATGAGAGTATGTTTGACCCCCATTAGTGGCCACAATGTTTGGTATTATGAATCCAACTACCAAATCCCAAAGCTAAAAAGCATGTGATGTAGGCTAGGTGATAGATTTTGACACTAGAAAAAGTAGCCCATCTAATTAGATTGCAATTTCAAGATTATTTGCCCCCTCAATCGAGTCAAAACCACTTCAAATCAAGTGTGAAAGTGCCAAAACGAACTAGTTATTTGTTGGTTTAGTATAAAACTTGATTAAGAAGGGCTCAAATAGAAAAAAAGAAACACTATGGGAGGCGTATTTTTTTGATTCCTAATCCATCCCCCCAAAAAATGACATTTTTGGGCCTGTTATGATTCTCTTCCTCCTAGGCATTGGATGCTTCAATTTTTCACTCTCCATTTCTCCGATCTGCACAAGAAATGGTGTACTATTAAGAAGATACAAAATTAATCTTTCTCTCTCATATTTCTCTCTCCTCCTTGTTTCTTGTTCATAGGATGTTCTCGATAGTTCAGGACTTCAAGATGAACACACAAAATTTTTCAGACGCAAAATCAAGCATTGTGACACAAGAGGATTTGGAGGCCAGACTTTTTGGGGGTCAAATAATGGCCAAGATTTGAAAGGGCATGGCCCTTAGGGGCCATTAGCCCCAAAATTTTTTGGTTATATGGGGGTGGGCGAGGGGAGGGGTGCATTTTGAAAACAATGGCATGAAAAAATAGCCACCCCCCATGCCATGATGATTTTGTGGAAGAGGAGAGTTGGGGTTGCAAACAACCACCCAATCCATAGGTCCAATCCTCCTTTTTTTTTCTCTCCATCACCGGTCTTTGCACAAACAATGGTGGCTTGAAGAGGAAATGCCAAATTTAATATTTCTCCCTTCTCCCTCTCTCTCCTCCAAGAGACCATTCATGCAGGTAGAAGAAAGAGAAGAATGGGATGAAGAATGCTTGAGGATGCTAAAATTTGATATCATGTGCTATGTAGAGATCGATGGGTTCTAATGGCTATCCACACATTCAATTTTCGTGATCTAAAACACAGAATTTAGCAGTTTGTTTATTTTACGAAGATAATTTTCTTGTATTTTACAATTTGTGATCCAAATGAAGTGCATATGGTATGAAGATTTATATGAACCTTTTTTTACATGTCTTTGAGGACTCGGTGTGATAATATATAATATCCAAAATTAAATGTGGTCGTTATTAATAAATTTAAGCCCAAAATATGATATTTAAGTAAAAAACAAGGGTTTTTTCCAAATTATATTCTTATGGAATGAAATGAAAGATAATGATGAATCTCAGTAGTCCTAATCAAGTTGAATCAGAAAATTAGAATATAATATCCATTTATTAATAAATAATTCAAAAAATCAAGAAAAATCAAATTTTAATGGAAAAAATAGATTTTATGTGCCAAAATTTTACAAAATATTAAAATTTATTTGTGGATGTATGGTGGACCTAATGCATGAGTTTTAGCCTTAGTTTAGCCCCATTTCCATGTTATAGTGCATGATTTATTACTTTTCGAACAAGAAAAGTAGTATTAAATCATGGAAAAATTTGGTTGTGTGCATCTATGATATTGATTTGATTTAATAAATTGTTTGTGCACTTATGGGCATTCACCTTTGCATTGGATTCCATATCCATGGTATCAAACAAGTATCAACTCTTGGATTGCATAGCACTTGGTTTCAAAAATGTTGACCTACGTGTTAAGAGTGTGAGAAGTCCCAAGCTGTAGGGTTAGTATGTTTGTTTCTTTTGGGACTAATAGAGAGAGGATACAAAATGTCTCCTAAAATTATTGATGATGATAAGAGAGGACTATGTATCGTGTGTGTTATACGTTTGAACAACGCATCTTGGGGCTAATCCTCAAGGTGTAGGAGAGCCGTAGTGGAGTTGCGATAGTCAATCGAGAGGTGCTTCTTGTGTGTGTGCTACAAGGTGCTACTCATATGTTTGGGTACTACCTTTGAGAAGTTGAGAAGGGATTCGTTGACTATAAATGATACAAACACGTGTTTAAGTTCGATCAATGTGTATAGCCTCCAGACACTCATAGCCATGAGGACGTGGGGTGTTTTGGTTGAGCATAGAGGCCCCAACTAGAGCCTTAGAGCTAGTGTCATGCCCATTTTTGGTCCCAAAAGGTGGTGCATTTTCCCGAAACCACTAATAAGTGATGGTATCCGAATCTTGGTTAATAGGGACCAATTGATTAGTGTATGCCAAAAGGCAGTGAAATAGATCCAAAAGAGTATCTATCAAGCTTGAGAAGCAATAAAGAGTTGAAAGGGCTAAACAGCAAGCAAAAATTATTAGGAGGTATTCTTCTCAATGGAGGAGCTCGATATATCCCTACAAGGGAGGGGTCTTAGCAACCCTAGTTCTATGAGCGGTACTTTAGGAGGAGGAGGAGGCCCTAGTACTTCTCCTCTCCCTCGGTCAGTCCACTTTGAGTGGGGTAATAGTTTCATTAGTTTAGAGACCCTTAGCGAATTTGATGGTCATCATGGCACAACCTATTGCAATCTTTGCAAGGACACTAAATTTTCTAGCCCTCTTAGAATTCCCTCTACCGTTTTTTAATGGATTAGCATATGAAGATGCAAAGCTCCACATTAATAAGTTTCGAAAGTTAATGTTTAACCATCCAATCTAAGATGAGAGGCATCTAATGATGTTCTTTAATATGACTCTAAACGGACAAGCTACAATATGGTATCACAATGGAGCCCTAAGAGGAACACCGAGGAAAAGGGGTTTCTACTGCAACAAAATCTATCTTGTAACATCAACAAGATTTTGTTTCATTCTTTAGAGAGCCACAACAAGGAAAATAATAAATCTTCACGTAGCATCATAGTAGATATCTCCCACAAATCTAATAAAATCAACCATAATCTTCAACATCTTCACAGAATCCATCACTATGAACAAGAAATACAAAAGAATACACCATTTTTTAATGAAAATAATCACATATTATTCATCTTCATTGTCTTCATAGTTCTCTCTCTCAATCTCTCATAAATAGATACATTGTTTTGATAGAATTGACTATCTCTGACTCTCTCTTTCTTTCTCTATCAATAGTACTACATCTCCTCACTACAATACTCAATAATCACTCATAATAATCCTTATTAGGTTGTGGATGCACCTCCCAAGAGGCATGGGAGGTATGAAAGGGCACCAGAGCCACTACAATGTCTCTTCATAGCTCACTTGTGTCTCTGTCACTTCAGTCAGGTCTCGAGTCTTCAACAACTACTTCTTCCATTTTTTTAGCTCTTTTGAACTTAGATTCATACTTTCCAAAAGTTAGAAAACTTCCCAAAGTCACATCATCATTCCACAGAACACTACAGAAGATCTACAAAATAGAACAGAACAGGAAAAGACCAGAGACAGAGCACAGACAGAGGCTCTACAGAAGGTTTACAGAGGGTTACAGAAGGCGAACAGAGAACAATAGATCCTCATAACTCATACTAAAATGATTCCAAACTATCAAAAACTATTCAATAAGATTTTAAGAGACCTCAACCTTCATCAATCATTAATCCATACTTCATACAGAAGAAAATCAAAATAAAATAGAAGCTAAACAAAAGGTATCAGAACCTCAAGAGAACATATCAAAACATCACAGAGCTTCATATTTCTACTGAGAATCATCATGAGCTTCCAAAACATAATCAATATCATCCAAAAACACTTTCAAACATTTCCAAAATAACTAATCATCACTCAAAATCAACCATTCAGACTTCAAAAACAACAAAAATCAGTAAAACAACCAGTCTTTTTCCACTCTCAACATATCCCACACACTTAGAAAGGAAGTGCCCTCACGACCTAAGGAAAAGAAGAATATATGTTCAATAAAGAGCTCAATTTGGTCTTTTATATTCAATAATCTCCCCACCACGACCCCAACTTCGTCACTTGTATCTAAGAAAGAATACAACTAAAGGAAAACACCGTTATGCATTAACATATTTTATAAATAATAGAAAGTCATAACAAATTTGTAAAGGATATAAGAGGTTCTTCAGCTTTGCATCATAGGCTTTCCATCCACCATCACCCTCAGTGTCAATAGTCAAAAAGAGAGTTCTCGAACAAATCCATTATTTAGCTAGCATGAACTTATCACATAAAAATTAATACAGCACAAACACAAAACAACCATCTAAATTGAACCTCCAAAAGAGAGATATAGCATTAAGAAACATAAAAGATACATCTAGGGGTACTAGTGAAGATGATCCCTCTTGAAAGCTTGATGATTATGAAAATGATCCATGGATAAGGATTCATGTACAAAAGATTTTAGAGGATTCTGAAAGAATTGAAGGCAGCACACTCATTCTAGCAAGACAAGGTATCCGCTAGGTAGACAAAGGGCATGAAAATATAGGACATCCAGTGTTGCTAGGTAGACAAAGGGCATGAAAATATAGGTCAACCTCACTGAAGGATCTAGAGACTGTGAATATTGTTGGGAAAAATGGAGATAATTTTGGTACGCTTGACTAGCAGTTGTCCAATCCCCTGGATTTAATGGCCAATTGATGTGTGGTCCCATAAGAGAGTCAATTGAGCTCCATCCTCTTCTTCTTGGAATATACTGATCAAATCCTTCATACACACTAACCAACTGAGGGGGTTGAGAAATAGAAGTGGTAGGAGATGGAAGAGGGATGAGTAAAAGAGGATGAAGAGATGGGTAGGTAAAATCATAAAATGAGGAATACTCTAAAGAAGGATTAGCTAAAAATTTAGGCAAATCAGTTAAGAAAGGTGTTAATTGATAAGCAAGAAAAGTACAAGGTCTTTGGATAGATGGGGAAGGACAAGGCGAAGAAGGGGAAAACAATCGATCTTCAATGAAAGAACAATAGGTAAAGATTGGAATTTGAGGAGCACCCCGAGGTTGGAAAAGGAGAGGTAAGATGGCTACTGAGTTGGATTGATAAAGGGAAAAATAAGCATCATAGCGATGGCCGATTTGTTGATAATAAAATAAACTAGGAACAGAGGGACCTAAAACAGATTGTCGATGGTAGGCATCAAAGAAGGATGAATCAAATGGATGGTTCTTGGAAAGATAATCTAAAAGATCCACCCTCAGTTGGTTAGTGTTCTACACATGAGTAGAGGCTATATTCTGTCGTTGGTCTAGACTACAGAATCAATCATTGAATTCCATAAAGTGTCAGGGCAAGCTGTCACTTTAGAAGAATAGCAGTAGAACATTTCATCTATCCTCAACTCCAAATGGTTGACATAAAAGGCAGCTTGTAAAACCACAACCCCTACAAACCAAGCCACATCTACATCATCTGGAATTAATAGATCACCTTGTAGATACATATAAGACATTAGCATTGCATCCAACGTCACAGAATCTTCAAAGACCATACGAACAACTTCTGTCAGCAAATCAGAAGACCAAGATCCACTCCAACCATCCTCTGGAAGAGGTAGATCCATCATTGAGAGCTTAATATAGAAGGCCAACTTATGCAGCTGATAGTGGACAAAAAAGGAATGGTCGGGAGGAACATACTCCTAAAATTGCTCCAATGTAGACCATAATAAATCCATCCTAGACTACAATCTTTCCACTTTAGCTTGAAACAACGAACATAATGTGGCCTGTCTCTAGAGAACTGCCAAGTCCACAGGGGTTAAAGAATGAACTGGTTGCACAATAGGGCTCTGTGAAGAAGAATGTGACTGGACCAGTTGCTCGTTAAGGTGTTGAATTTGGTTTCTGCTCTGGTCTAAGTTGGTATTTGTTATTTTAAGCTCCTCTGTCTAGGCGGGTAGCAAAGCCTAAAGATCGTGAGATTCTTTCAACAATCTATCTTGTTCCTCTATTACATTAACCACTTCAATGTTAGTGTCAACCAATTGAGTGTGCAAACTAGAAATTTCTATTTTCTAAGCTGAGCATCAATGATCTTAGTCTGTTGCTCCATTTGGGTACAAAGATCAGCAAGTGTTCATGAGTAGAAGCAAGCTCTACATTTGCCTTTATCAACTCTTCTTTGGTCTGTTGTACTTCATCATAACAAGAGGAATAGATCTGCTCGATACATGCAATCACTGAGAGCTCTCAGTAGAACGTTGAACATCTTGACATAGGAAGGGAACTGCATCTCCAGTTACCAAGTGTTGCACTGAAGGGATGGAATTCTTCAGAGTACCCTCACGATGTGCTCTGAAGAGATTTGGCATTGTGATGAAAACTGGTAGGTGACTACTAGATTGATTAGGAACGGAGACTTGAGGAGGAGCTAGAGCTGATTCAACCACTCATTTTAAGTGTTTTCTCTTAACTACCACAGGAGGGATAGCATCAAGATTCTCAATGACAACATCAAAGTGTTCAACAGGGGGAGGAGCATTTGGTGGATCAACTATCAAGGTAGAAACTTCCTTCGAAGGGGTAGCATATGCCAAAAAGACAGAAAGATAGGATTCAAATGTAACATTAGTTACATTACCCCTGGTAGCTCTGCCAAAGTGTTGATCCATTTTGGATAAAAGGTAAGAACTCCAATCAATCGTTATGCCTTTTAACACGATTTTAGAAGCTGTAAACAACTCCTTTGAAAGGTAATTAGAGGGTGTCTTGGTAGGCATAAACCTATCCTGAAGGAACTGACATAACTGCTTCCACACAGGATTGAAGATTATGGAGACACTGATGCAAGAAGTTGTAAGAACTTTCTTGGGATCCAACACATCCTGTGTCTTCTTCTGCAACAATTTAAGTATATCCTCATTCAAGAACAATTGTTTAGCAGTATGAAAAGAGTCTCCCTGATAGGGTAACGACAGAGCCTTGCCCAAACTTTTAGGCGTCAATTGGACAACGGTTCCTCTGATAGGACTAGTCCTCTTACTGTAAGAGCTTACTGTAGGAGGCTAGAAACTGATCACAAGTATCAGTATCCTTTGGGATGAGTGGCAATGAGAGTGCGATGAACTTTGTTAAGCCTGCTTTGCCAATAAGTTCAGACTCCAACAATAAAGAATAATCATAAGAGACCAATGGAACGTATTGGACTAGAGGAGGAGCTTGAGGTGCCATTCAGATAGATTACACACACAGACAATCACAGGGAATGCATGCAAAACAAGAGAATATCCATAAAAAAGAAATCGACCAGAATAAGCACACACAAATGTGACTAACCAACTAACCACCCCAAACAATCCACATTCTAGAAAAAAAAAATCGGCATGACCTCTACACATATGAGACCAAAAGCTTCTTGCTATGCAACAAACATGCACGCAAGAGCCCGTATCAGGTAGAAAAGAAAACTACAGACTGCACATGTAATCGTATCATACAATTAAACCATAATACCTCCATAACCCACTCAAGACATAACCAGAACTTTGGTAAGCAATAACAACTCAAAAGACTGCACGTGTCCATCCCATGAAGTGCATTTATTGAAAAGGGAAAAAGTGCAATGAGAGGAATGATTTTAGTGAAGGGTTCGTTTTAATAAATTATTAAAAAATGGATAAAATTTTATTAGGTTGTAAACCTTAATAAGAAAATGGCAGTTCCTTTTTAAATTGTTAGTTATAATTTATTAATGTGAAACGGTGCTTTTAACGGATCACGGACTTCGATATCCAGACTCAGGTCTCTACATGCATATTCATTAATTAAAAATTAAGTGTATGTCTAGCACTTTTTGTGTAGTGCATGCATTCGTGATGGCGGGTTCATTTTTAATAAACTTAGATGTATATGTAGCGCATGAAGTGAGTGCTAAGTGAACAGCCAGTTCATTTTAATTGTTTAGAAAAATATGTGTTTGGCGCGAGTACGCATGGAGAAGTGGGTGATTTAAGTTCATTTTAACCATTAACCATGATTAAGGGGTGACAAAAAAAGAAAGAAATATAAATATGTGATAGGGGTTTGTATGCAACAGACGGAGGTGCACAAATGGATCCCAAGATGCAATGAGTCCAACAAAAAAGCAAAAGCCACTACTGGAAAAAATGAAACACCTTATTCTTTAAAAAAGAAATATGAAGGCAATGTTAGTTGGATCATATTTGGTTTAATTAATTCGAATTAATATTTGGGTATCAGTATCATTTATATTGTTATTTATGTTTTTTTTAATGCTTGATTCATTATGGGTTTTTTTTAAATTAATAATTAGCATTCAACAATCAACCCCGAGTGAGAATTGAACCATTAGGCTTCAACAATAGATATGTAATTTTTAGTAAAATTTTAACCTATTTTTGAAATTTAAAATGAAATTTCTATGAATTTAGTTAAAAGTTTTAGCATTTTGGCCTTAAAATAATAGGATAATCATGTGTCAAGGCATTTTTAGGGTATACAAATATTTCAAAAGTAGTCAAATGCATTGATGAAAATTTTTATGATTTTTTTGAATTTAATTTTGATTTTTATTGATTTTTTTTCAATTTACAATGAATTTTAAAGTATTTAAATTTTATGTAATTAATTATCGGTATTATAACCAGTAAGATAAACAAAAAAATTTCCCAATTTAGTAAGGAAAATTGCAGCTATTTTTTAAAATTGATTATTATGAATTTTTAATGATTTTTTAAAGGGTTTTAAGTGTTTGTGTTTTTTTTTTCACGTATTAATCGATTTTTGAAAAATAAAAGAAGGTACCCATGTTGTGTGTGAACAGCAGCGTGGTCTCAGACGGCACGCACCAGCGCACGAACAAGTCAAGACGCATGTCCGCACACGTGAAGACTCGCATGTAACTCACTGACAACACGGCACAAGAATGCCCCGATGTATAGAAATGCCCTCAAATGCGGCATGAAGACCCGTAAACGCCCACGAACGCATGAGGAGGAAGTGGAAGAGGAGGGGACAAAGGGGAACCGCTAGTGACGGGGTTGTTGCTGAGTGGGCGAGTGAGTAGGAAGGGGGGAGTAGGTAAGGGTGGAAAGGGGAAGGGGTGGGGGGGAATGGGGGCTATAGGGGGGGGTTTAAGATTGCCGCGGGTGGGGGTTGCTGTTGGGGGGTGGGAATAGGGCTTAGGAGGGGGTGGGTGATGGGCAGCGTAGGGGGGTAAACAGATGGGTAGGTAAATGTCAGGGGGGTTAAAAATAGGGGGGCCCAAAATAAAGGGGGGGGTCAAAAGAGATGGGCGAGTGGGGAGGGACAAAGGTGGGGGGGTTAAAAATAGGGGGGCCCAAAGAGGTGGGCATGCGGGGAGAGAAAAGTGGGGGGGTTTGTGACAACGGGGGGAGGCGGCGAAGGAAGGAGAAGATGGTGGCTGGGCGGCAGGGAGGCAAAGGCACCGGCAATGGGCGAGGAGGTGGCAACGCTGACTTCAAATGGCGGTGATGGGCATGCGGGAAGTGGCGGCGGGCAACATTGTACGGGCAGCGGCTGGGTAGTGGTAGCTTATGGGGGAGGAGGAAGAGGAAGGTGGGAGAGGAGGGAGGAGGGGGAGGAGAAGAAGGAGGAGGAGGAAAAGGAGGGAGAAGGAAGAGGAGGAGCAGAAAGGAGAAGGAAGAGGAGGAGAAGGACGAGGAGGACGAGGAGGAAGAGGAAGAAGAAGAAGGAGAAGGAAGGGAAGGAGGAGGAGGAGAAGGAAGGAGGAGTAGCAGGGAGGAGGAGGAGAAGAGGGAGAAGAGGGAGAAGGAGAAAGAAAGTGAAGAAAAAGAGAAGCAAGGAGAGAGGGGAGAGAGAGAGAAGGGTTGGGGAGAGAGAAGAAGGAGAGAAAGAAAGAAAAGGAGAGAGAGAGGAGAAGGGAAGGGGGGGAACCGTCAGGGGGGAATTTTGAATTTTGTATTTTTTATTGTGTTAAATAATCATCATCATCATCATGAAAAAAAGAAATAAATAAAAATAAAAATAAAAAAACCCCCTCGTCTTGTGCTTATGCGCGGGGCAAGGTTAAAAAATTTGCAGTGGTGGGATTCAACGAGGGTCGGGATGGCAACAGGGAAGGCGCGACGTCACGGGGGCGTTGAGAGGTGAGTAGAAATAAAAACACGCGCGAGGCGAGGCGCATGGAGACACGACAAAACAAAGAAATTTGAATAACATGCAAACCATGAGCCGAAACACAATGAGGTAAAAAGGAAAATTGGGCCGAAAGGCTAGGGAGAGACTGCTAAAAAGTACAATGGGGTGTCCAGATCAAGTCAAGGCAGTCACGTGGAAAATATACAAAAATCAAGCCTGGAAACGCATACAACAATTAATATCGAAAAATCTGTTTACCGAATTGAAATGTGGTAAAAAGAAAAGTTGTGAGAAAAGGCATGCCAGACAAGCCTATCATGTCAGAATATCCTTCCGATGGAGATAAGACTTGGTTACGTGGAAAAAACCAAAAAAGAACCCCCGAAAAGGGACGCAAAAATTAATTTAAAAAGATCTGGGCACTGGAAGGAAGGGTAGTAAAAAGGAAAAATATATGTGGGAAGGGGATTCACAAGGAGAGTACAATAAAATGCATATCCAAGGGAATGAGGACGCATGCAAAACAGGCAAAAATCAAACTGGAAAACGTAGGCGACAATTAATATCAAAAAATCCATTAGCCGAAATGATGTGAGGGAAGAAGGAAAAAATGTGCAAAAAAAGTGTCCCACAATCCTATCGCATCAAAACACAGTGTCGAGCAACAGAAACCCGATTCATATGGAAAAAACCCAAAAATCATATCCGAAATGGGATTCGAAAATTAATAGTGAATGATCAGTGCACCGGAATGGAGGGCAGGAAAAAGAAAAAATGTCATGACATATATAATCTTCAGGGTTGTCACATCAAATCGCAGTTTTGATGGGGTTAGGATGCGTTCACATTGAAAAAATAAGAAAATGGAGCCAAAAAACACTAATAAAAATTAATAACAAAAAATCCAAAGGGAAAAACAGGGTAGAGGAAAAAGGAGAATTGTGCAAGAAGGATGGCCAGACAAGGTTATCTAGTCAGAATTAAATTCTGAGGAGAATAGGTCATTTTCACATGGAAAAATGTCAAAAATAAGCATGAAAAAGACACGAAACCACAAACAAATTAATTACGGACAAACCATAGGTCGGAATAACAGGCGATTAAAAGAACAAATATCCAAGGGAAGACATAGGAGAGGGCTGGTATGTCAGATCACTGTTTTGAAATGATAAGGGCTTGTTTGCATGGAAATATATCCAACTGTGCAGGAAAAGCTTCAAAAATTCATAACGCAAAAGCGATAAGCCAGGAAAAGTGTGTCATTCAAAGGGATGAACAGGGCTATAAGGTTGGATCAGGAGTTTTGTGAATGTAGGGTATGGTCACATATAAAAGGAAAAAATTGCACAATAAAAGCAACCACAAGGGAAATGGCCTCGACAACAGGGGGTACGAGGGTGGGTGGGTGAGGAAGGGACCCCATCAGGAAAGAACTAATACATGGTAGACACGCGTGATTAGGTAATGACATATGCAGGGGGTATGCACAGCAGACACGCAGGGATGCGTCCCCACACTTAAGACCTTACTGGTTAGGGTAGATTGATCGACACGGTCGCAGACTTGTCAACCGACTGGATGCTCACATCCCCACACTTAAGACATAACATGCACTTGCAAACAGAAAGATAGGGTTAGGAACACTTGGCCCATTTTGTAAATGATTGAAGGGAACCATCGTTGTTGATGCAAAAAGATCAAAGCTGTCATCGGGTAGCAAGAGGGACTAGGGCACGCCATAGAACACGTCAAACATGGCACGGACCATGCAACAATACCCACGGAGGTAGCCGTGTCGATAAAGTCCCTCGATTCAAGTGTCGATGACGAATAATAGAACTCTCAGCTCACGGGCACTCAAGAGGATGATAGAAGAGTCGCTTACCCCATGACGGACATCACTCAATGAAAAAGCATGAAATCCCATAACTCATGGCTAGTGTAGAACTGAACAAAGGGAAAGTGATTGGGAGAGAGTATGCCAGTGTGCACAATCGATGGTGCATTTGTGTGTTCCACCCATCTCGCATAGGTGCAAGTAGCAGGAAGGCCAGGGAACCTTATCATGCAGTGTATAAAATAGGGTGGCATGGCTTGTGATGGTGGCAGAGACCCATCCTGTGTGTGTAGAGGGAAATGGAAATGTACCTAGCTCCAATTGTCGTAACCTCTCTCAATCTCACCTCTCCGAATTGATTGAGGAGAAACACTAGTCACACTTAGCCCACCCTCTATCTCACACTCTATTGAAAGATACAGAGGGCAGCCCATTCCTAAAACCCATTGATGTAATCCTCACATTCACTTGTGCAAAGGTTGTATGCCTTATGCGTAATTGATGGTGCAATTGTGCATCCCACCCTGTGTCTACATACGGTGCAAGAAGGAAGGCCAGGGAGCCTTATAGTGCAATGCACAGAAACAGATCATGCTTTGTGTATTGAGAGGCCCAACCCGGGCGTGCAACACTCCATTCACACATCACATCTCTCATTTGAATTGAAGGGAAATGACTGGCCACTCACCCCACCCTCTGTCTTATGTTCATTAATAGAGACAGAGAGCAGACCATACTCACATCCCCATTCGGTTAGGATGAAAACTCAAATCACTCAGGGGGTTGTCGATGAAGATCACTTCGTTTGTTGATGAAGAGGCATACCCAGGGAGGTAGCCAACAAATCGGAACTGTGTATCGGATGTAGAACATGTCGTCTGCTAGAAGACCATGAGACACTTTGTAGAGAGGCACAGGACATAGCGTACCAAGGGAGGCGGCTTCGGAACTGGGTCCTGGAGATGTCAATTGATGGATTAACTTTTTGGACTGCTAGGTGTTACCATCTTTTCCATAGCCAGCTTGAAACGAGGCCTACTATGGTAGGGAATCGCTTCCTTTTCTCCCATAACAGTTTGTTTGTTTTCTTTCTCTTTTTTTGGCCTTTTAATAAAGAGTATGGTAGAAATACCACATAGCAAGACCATCTACATTACCGCTACTGGATCAGACGAGAGGATAACATAGTAAGGATGGGAGGTGTCTGGGAGGGGCTAGCAGAATGAAACCACCTCATGAGGAAGGTCATAAGGGCTATCAGAAGCATAAGGAGGAATGTGTGACACCCACAAGGAGAAGGTGTGTCGTCTGTGATTGTTAGGATCCCCAGGGAGGGAAGTACTTCTTCAGGCGATAGCTATTGATTAGAAAGGGATCATTAGAGGCATCAATGGCCTGCACTTGGACAAAGCCATTAGGATTGATGACAAGTACCTTATAGGGACCCATCAAACATTGTTGAAGCTTGCAAGGAAACTTTTCAAATTGTGAATCATAGGCCATAACAAGATCACCTTCTTTGAACTCCTTGTGCTTGATGAAGTTGTCATGATAGACCTTGTGTCGCGCTTGAGTGGTTTCCATGCACTGCAGGGCCATCTGTTGAATCTCATCCAAACATTCCAAATGCAACAAATGGCACTGGAGAGACTCATCATCTCCAATGCATTCTTTAACTACCACTCCCAAAGAGGGAAACTCCAACTCAACAGGGAAGACAGCTTCTATGCTATACACCAACTGGAAAGGAGTTTGTCTTGTAACCACGGGGGATTCACTAGTAGTAATAAGGAGACGTCACCTGCATGCAAGAAATATATGAAAATACCCCTTATCTACCCCCTATTTAAGGGACTTTACCTTATAAAATTTACCTTCATTCCCTTAAATAGTGCACCTCCCTTACACTCACGTGGTACCATATGGTAAACCCTAGTGGACCCCCCAGGCCTGTAGCTGCCTTAGAAGGGGTTCTGTATGCCCAAAGGGCCTCCGTAAGTCGATCATCCCAATCGCGATGATGTGGGGCAATCGTCCTTGTTAGGATCAAGCAAAGGATGCGATTGGTGACTTCAACTTGGTCGTTGGCTCTGGGGTAATAGGGGTGGATTTGCGATGGCAGATCTTATACACAGTTCGGTCAACTCTTCCATGATCTTGTTAAGGAAATGAGTACCTCTATCACTCACTAGCTTGAGGGGACTACCAAAATGGGTGATAATATTCTCGTACATGAACAGGGCTATGATGTTACCATCATCCCGCTTCAGAGCTTTAGTTTCACACCACTTTGTGACATAATTCATAAATACCAAGATGTATCTATTATGCTTATGTCTCGTGGGTCGATCAATGGGACCCATGAAATCAATCCCCCGCTTCTCGAATGGCTTTAGGGGAAGAATAGGTTGCAATGGCATGGCACTTGTTTTGGTGGGTGTCCCCATTCACTGACAAGCATCGCATCTCTTGCAGTAGTCATATGCATCCTTGTGGAGGGTCAGCCACCAGTATCCTACGAGCAGATCCTTCCTGGATATTGCTTCTCCTACGAAGTGTCCACCATATGGCTCGTCATGAAAAGCCTTAATAATAATCCCGATCTTGTCTCCTGTAACACATCTTTGCAACACTTCATCTTTGCCTTTCTTGTATAGTGCATTGCCTAGCAAGGTGCAAGGGGCTAATTTCAACAGAAGCTTCTTTTTCTCACAGCTTGAGATGCCATGAGGATACTGTTGAGTTGCCAGGAGGTTGTCTATGTTTCCATACTAGGGAGTAACTGCTTCGACTAGAAACAAGGAAGCATCAGGGGAGGTCTGGATCATCATGTTCCTCTTCTACAGTTTGAGGGATCCGTAACAAATGATCGGCTAGGACATGAGAACGGCCAAGCTTAGTGATCACTTCAAAATCAAACTCTTTGAATAGGAGAAACCATCTGATCATTCATCCTTTAACATCTACCTTGTCATCAGGACAAGGCTTCATGATCCATGTAGAACTTGAAATGCATTGATAGTAGATAGTGTCGAAACTTCTCCAGTGCAAACACCATTGCTAAGCACTCAACCTCTGTCACTATGTAGTTCTGCTCACGGTTGGTTACTTTCTGACTTGCATAATAGATTGGTTGATCTAATTTAGAGGGGCCCTTTTGACATAAGATAGCACCTAGCCCTTCAACTGATGCATCTATATACACATGGAATTCCGTTGTCCAATCAGGAGACTGCAGGATGGGTGCTATGATGAGGCACTATTTTAGGATATTAAAGGCTTCCTCTCAATCATCGGTCCAAAGGAAATCCACATCTTTCCTTAGGAGCTTGTGTAGAGGGGCTAGAATGTGCAATAAATCTTTTGTAGTAGCCCACATGACCAAGAAATCCTCTCAATTGCTTGAGGTTTTTTGGCGCTGTCAAGGCAACAATCTTCTTAATCTTCATCGGGTCTGTTGCAATCCCTTGTGCAGAGACAATATGGCCCAGAAGAACTCCTGATGAGATTCCA
This sequence comes from Lygodium microphyllum, assembly GCF_053477565.2. Taxonomy (NCBI): domain Eukaryota; kingdom Viridiplantae; phylum Streptophyta; class Polypodiopsida; order Schizaeales; family Lygodiaceae; genus Lygodium; species Lygodium microphyllum. The sequence goes on from NC_141163.1 coordinate 65,880,284, forward strand.
AAGACACATTTGTCGGGGTTGAGAGAGATTCCATACTCTCGATATCGCTCAAAACATTGCTCTAGGTGTCCCCAATGCTCATGGATTAGGCTATAGACACAGAAGTCATCAAGATACACCTCAATGAAATCATGCAGATGATTTTGGAAGGCAGCCATTATTACTTGTTGGAAGGTGGCAGGAGTATTATAGAGCCAAAACAGCATCAGTCTGTAAGCATAGGTTCCCCATTCTGTTGTGAAGGTTGTTTTGGATTGGTCCTCTTTTGTGATTTGGACTTGATTATATCCGTTGAATCCATCCAAGAGGGAATAGAGCTCATGGCCTGCCATTACGTCCAACAGTTGGTCTGTGAAAGGGATAGGGAAATGATCCTTCTTCATCTTGGATTTTAGCTTTCAAAAGTCCACACATATTCAAAGTTTCCCGTTCTTCTTGGGTACAACCACAATATTAGCCATGGGATAAATGAACTCAACTTCAAGAAGCTTCAATAATTCAGCCTTCACCAGAGCTGAATAATTAGGATTCATACGGATTTGTCTTTGTCTCACACGTTTAGCATCATGCTCTAGATCAATGTGGTGTTGACAAATTGTAGGATCAATCCCCTTTAGGTCTTTGTACGAACAGGAAAACACATCTAAGTTCTCCTTTAGTAGATCTGGCAAGACCACTAGTTCTTCTTCTGGAAGATTGAGACCCACTTTCAAGTGACGTTCAGTACCGTCAGTATCCAAGAACGTCACTTGTCTTTTCCCTTCCACTTCACGGATAAATGCCTCATGGATTGCTTCTGGATAGCGGTTTGACTCCTTCAAGGGAGTAGTGTCATCATCTCATGTTCCCCTAGAACCAGTGTCCTCCTTCTGAAAAATTGACTCATTTGTCTGGTGAGATTGTTGGAAGGGTATCAGAGCTTTGTTTGTTTCTGTGTGAGTGGTGATTTCTTCTGGACTTACGGATTCACCTTCAGAGGATGTGTCTAGGAATGCCACATAGCATGAACCTTCTATAAGCCATGGCTCTGATGGCTCTGGATTTTATTGAAAAGGGGCATCATCATCATCTTTTCTCTAGAATGAGTGGTCAGGGCAACAAGAGCCACTGGTGAACTTAATTTTTATACCTTTGATCCATTGCTTATGCAAATTCTGCATACTTTGTGGTCCACTGGTCAACCCAAATGGAACCATGGTCATTCCATCCAATACCTCGAGATCTTCGGCCTCTGAGGTCTTTGTAGGGACATCAACAAGATCGTCCGCTACCAGAGGAACTTCTTCATCTATACTTTCATAACCCACTTCGTTTTCTTCCTCATCATTTTCATCCTCTTCCTTTGGAGGCTTTGTCTCTGCTTCTGTAAAGGCTCTATAGGAGAAGAACAGATCCTCTGCCTCTATGTGTACTTCTTTGTCTTTGTCTTTGTCTCTTCTTCTGACTCTATGACTGCTGTGTAACATGGAGAACATTATATCCATGCTTCTATTTCGCTATCAGACGTGATTTCAGAAGTCAATTCGAGTTGAGGCAGGAGGTATTCTCCCATAGACAAAGACTTTGCTTCCTTTGGTAGTTGGCTTGCATTGCCCACTATTAGGGACTGTGCCTCTATTTTCTTGGGAAAGATATGTTTAATAGCTTCTTTGTCTCCTGATATACCATCTATTACTTTGTTGGAGTTGTTTGTTATGACTTCGATGGATGTGGATCCATTGCCTTTTTGCAATCCATACAATTTCAGCACCACTTTATTGGGTCCTCTGCCTAGGGTTAGGGTGCCTTTGAACCAGTCCGTCCTAGCTCTTGCTTCAAAAATCCAAGGTCTTCCCAACAATAGAGGGTATGAGGCCCCATAAGAATTTTGTTTGACCACCAAATATGCCAGCCAATAGTCTCTTCCTGCCAGTGTTGTTTTTGTGTATGGGAGGATGTCCAACGGTTTAATTCTTCTTTGGTCTGCCAATCTGATAAGCCACTATGTAGGTTGAATTCCTTGCAAATCTAGATCCTTCATTGTCACATCTGTCATTATGTTTACTGATAAGCCTCCATCAATCAATGCATTTGAAATAAAGCATCCTTCTATCCATACAATAGTCTCTAGGGTTCCAGGATCTAGGAAGCCACATCCACTTCCTTCGCAGGTTCTGAGGCTCTGTTGGACTTTGTTGTTGTTAGGAAAGAAATCCTTAGGCTGCATCTTATTGTCAAGTTGCTTTTAAATCTCTTTTGGCAACTGGGAGATAGCATCAACAACTGTCAAAATGTTAGGTTTGGTTTAAAGGTATCTAGGTCTTTGACCAAATTATACTCTTTGATAGGATCCATAGGCTTTTCCAATCAACTAGGAAATGAGGCCACACCCACTTTTATCTTCCCTTTTTCTTCTAGGAGTGGCAACATTTGCGCTGCTTCTTCATGAGGAGGTACTTACATATCCTATATTTCCTGGACCTCGGGTCTTGTCTCTACAACTGTCTCTATAGCTCTCTATGGTTCTGTGGTGCTCTCTACTTCCTTATTTTGGATTGCATTGTTCTACTTTTCCTGAGGAAGGTTGAATTTCATAGTCTTTGCAGAAGGAACGTTCTCTTTTGGAGCTACAGGTTCTCCCTTCTTTCCTCATGTTATTGCGGCCACTTCTAATTCCACCAAATTGGAAGCAAGTTCTTGGGCCTTCTGTTGAGTATCAGAAGTAGATTTCACAGGAGCTCGACTTGGACAATCTTTTGCAGTATGGCCTTCTCCTTTGCATCAGTTGTATAAGGGCTTGTAATCCACAGATCTTCTAGTGTTTGGACAATTCAGGGGAGATATGACCATTTTCTCCATATCTGTAACATTCCACCTTTGATCTCCGACCAATTCCAGACTGTCGTTCTCTGTAACTTTGAGAGGGAAACCTCCTTGGACCAATATTGGACCAAACTCCCCAGGCTTTGGTCCAATGCCCTTTGTTGTCATTTTGGATTCTAGCAAATTGAATCTTGCATTTTCATCTTTTTGTCTTCGTTCATGCATCTGTTTCAGAGAGAAGATATCCTCTGTATGGTTCTTTCTCAAACAATATGAATAGAAGGGTCCAAGAATGGTTGGTTTTTGGATACATTCAATGGTTAAATGTCCTGCTTGATGGCACTTTCAAGCACCATGTATTTGAATGCATCACATCTCTCCCACCTCCTATAGGAGTGGATATATTGGTGGTATTCACCTTCAGTGTTTGTAGCTGTTTCGTAATCACATCCATAAGCTCTTTCTTGATACTTGTGATTGAGTTGGATAAGTAGTCCTTCAAATTTTCACTTCTTGGAGTACTTGTAGTAGGGTTTTGGGAAGCTTTTGTAATTACTACATATACAGGTTGGGTTGATCTAGAGGGTCCTCTGTTTTGGTTCTGATTCAGAGCTCCTATTGAGACTTGGGGTTGTTGATTCCAGTGGGTAGGGTTCCACTGTTGTTGAGTCACCATATTGGAGGAACTGTTTAAGGCCACTATTGTTGTGGTTGAACCATCATTTCAAGCATTGTCATTTGCGGCCACTATGGATTAGGTGCATTGTACTGCAATACTGTTTGCATTTGAGGATAGGGGTAGGGAACCATCCCTGGAACTGCATTTGGTGGATATACCATTCCTGGCATGGGAGGAGATAAGACTCCTCTTCCTAGGGTCATTGACAGCCTTGCTTCAACTTTGTCATACAATCTTGCACCTTCACTATAGCTTGCAGATTGACTGGTCTTCTTAATTGCACGAAATTGCGAACTTCTAGTTGTAGGCCTCTGAGAAACACTCCTTTTTGGATGCCTTCATCCAAATGATGGTTGGTCAATCTCTTTAGGATGGATTCCATTCGTGAAACATAAGCTTCTACTCTTTCTCCAAAGGAATGACTTAGGTTCATGAACCCCTCTCGCATCCACTCTTCAAAACCTTCACGCTTGAATTTAGTGAGGAAGGCCACGTCCCATGTGCCAAAAGATCCTACTGTCTATCTCTCATACCATTGAAATATCATGCCCTTGAAAGTGGCGGGGAATATTGCTAACCCATGCTCAAGTGTTTTGACATTGTTAGCCACACATGCTACCATAAATTCTGCTGCACGAAGATCGGGGTCTTCATTGTACTCTCTCTTAAAAATTGGAAATGGGACTACATTTGCAGGCATGTCATCAATATTTCCAGGACAAATCTGACTAGGAAGGGGATGTTGAATCGCTATGGGGACTTCTGTAAAGAGTGCTTTTAGGGTGTCAAAGGAGGCTTCTATTGCAAGCTCATTATTAGCCTTGATTCTTGCCTTCTCTCTTCTCACGTACCTCTGCACTCATTCTAGTGCTTGCCTCTTGATTGCGTCACTCATCAGGGGGTTGGCTCTAGCCAGTTGGTCTGTACTCAACATAATAGAATCAAAGAGGGGCTTCAGTCCTCTGGATGATTCTCCTGCCAACATCTCTTTTGCTTCCTTTTTCTCAACATTTCTGAACTCAGCTTTCAAATCACTGCAGAGGGGGAGATATTCCGTTATGAAAGTGTCAAAACTCATTCTTCTTAGGATCATTGTTGTGCCATCATTATAATAATCCTAGCTTCTAAGGGTTTCAATAGTGTATGTTGTGAAAAACACTCTGTCTACCAACTTCCAGTGGGTTGCTAATTGAAGAAACAGGAGGTTGTCAGTGCACCAAGCATCCCACGTATCATGCTCTTGAGCATCCATGAACAAATTCCAACTCTTTTCTTTCTTATTTTTATGAACCTCCATAGACCATGACTCCTGAAGCTTCTTCACGATCTCCCACTTGATGATGTCTGGAAACTTCTCAATAAATTCCAAATCTTCCATGGATGGTCATTCTCTCTATTTCTACTCTTCAGTTTGTTCCCAAACAATCTTCCACCAAGATGCATGTCTTTGTTGCTTCAACAGGACGAGGAAATAGTCCACTACATAGAGCTTGCATCATGATGGTAATATGTTTCCGCCATTGTGGGATGAACTTCTTGTAGAACGTGGCTTTGGAAATAAGAATATCCAACTCTTTAGTGAAAGAAGGAACTTTGCAAGCATCTATTGAATTCTCCTCTTCTTGGCAATGCCATTTCTTTCATTTTGAGCCTCTTCTAATACTTGTTGATGGCAAGTTTCTCGGGCTACGTACCAAAAACATGGAGCCCCAAGAGGAACACCATTCTAGCATCCGGTCTTGGACATCCTACTTTACACAGAGATACCCAAGCCGAAGCAGACCCATGCCGCACTAAGTTCAAAGAGAATGGGAAATGAGAGGGATGCGCCACTCAACCTCTCTGCCCGTAGGGCAGCATAGTCCCATTCCGGTCCCCTAAAACGGCATGAATTGGGTTCTAACTCAACAATACCTAAAGGTTGAAAACCTTGTGAGAAGCCTCCCATCCAATGCTCATTTACTAACTCGTTGTGGTGATGTAAGGATAGCACTGAGACAATGCTCATGCTACTATCCCCTTAATTAAAATACTATGAACCCTATATCATGATATGCACTAGTAAAATCAGTAATAGACAGTCCCCCAAATCGCATCATTCAGACACCCCACCCCCTACTTTTAGGTAGTGCTTCTGTTGCATAGGTGTAGGGGTTCATTTTGTCATGTTTTGATGTAGGAAAAGCAATAAATCACAAACTCTGACAAAGAGATAGGGAAAACTGAGGCTAAACCTCATGCTCTACCATTACTATACATTCACAAACACTCATTGTATTTTTTCTTATTTTTATGAAGCATATTCCTATTTTTTCTTATTTTATTTTCTAATTTTTCTTATACCAATCATTTCCACATACTAAAATTCAATTTAATTTTCCATTTTTCCCCATAGGAATACATTTCACCCACCCAAAAAGACAAAACCATCATTTTACCCTTAAAAACCACATTTCGGATTTTGCAGGATTTAAATAGCGCATGTAAATCATTATGAAATCAGAATTTTCTGATAGACAGCAATTAAACATGATGCAACTAGCACTCAAGCAATTTTTTATCACATAAGAACATCATTTCCATCATAAAATGTCAAAAAAGCTTTATTTCCTTCATAAAATATAGTCGTACCGTGTTTCTACGAAACTTGAGACGCATTAAATGACTGTGTAACTAGCGGATAGAGCCTCCATTGCTCTCAATTCCATGCTCCACATCAATCTTCAACATCTCCATTAATCTCCAATCATGATTTGCTTCAATCTCCTTCCTGAATCATCCTTCAAGATAATGCGCATGAATAGTCCATAGAGGGGAGAGAGAAAGACTAAAAAATGAGATTTTTAAATCCTCCATTAAAATGGGCAAGCTTACAGCCATCTCGTTCCTCTCTCTACCCTGATTGAGAATCTCCCTCTCTCTCTCTCCAAACAGGTTTGAATCGGAGAGGCATCGAAAAAAAATGAGGAGGCGCATTGATGCTTCCCTCTATTTCACAGTTTTTGCATTAGTTTCAAGGATTTTATTAAGCCAAAGGTTGAAAACATTAAAAAAACCGGTTCATCTTTTTATGTTCACACTGTCCTGCAAGTGAATTTTTCAATTTTGAAGGCCCAAACGAACTCCGATTTGCAATCTGACTGGATAGACCTCTTCATGGCATCAAACTCCATCAACTTTGCCTCTCCCACACACTTTACAGCTTCCAGATCTGGTAGTTGTTTTATAATATCAAACCTTTGCCGGGATTAAATGGGGGGTCAAACGACCTCCGATTAACAAATTGAGACTTGCGTTGGATTCTTGATATCAAAATGCATCTAGGAAAACTCTAGTTGAGTCATCCTTATTCATTTGATTTTTCATAAAAATTGGCTTATTGAATCGTCCCTGGCCATGTTTTCGCTTTAAAAAAAGCTCGAACTGCTTCTAGATCGGCTTAAAGTCGGCTCCTAAAAATGCAGTTCTCAGATGTTAATTTCCTAAATAAGCAGCAAAACTTATCAGAAACTCAACACCTTGAAGAGGGTGATTCATCAAGATTTAGTTGTAAGTGGTGTGGCAGTCATTTGTAGCACTTTCCAAGAAACTACCCTAATGTCAAATGTGATATATGTGGAAGTCCAGCCATTTAGCTAGTACTTGCTAGAGTAAGACCAACTCTCTTCAACAAGGGACTAAGTAGTGAGGTCCAATAAATCATGGAGGACAAGGGAACAACCTTCAGCGAGATGAAGGACCAAAAAAATACTACAAAGAGAAAAACCTTTTGTAGTAGAGGGGTTGCCCAATGGTAGTGGTATCAACCTTATTGAAGCTATGTGTGTTAAAAACACCGAGTCTTCCAATTTGCAAGCCATTACAAGAGGACAAAAGGTCAAAAGAAAGTAAAGGGATAATGCACAACCTATCGAGATAAGCTCTAAACAGGATGATAAGTGGATGCAAGTCCTTAACCTTGATGTGGAAGATGGTCCTCTAAAAGCGGTTGATGGAAAAACTTACCCCAATAAGGGGCTTCCAAAGAAAAAGGTAAAAGCTAAGAAAGAGACGCCAAAGTGTGTTCAATGACCAAGAGAAAGAATGGTCTAGTAGGAGAAGAGAACCATTGCTAGCTATCATGAATTTGATTTAGCAAGTTCTCTTTGCGAGCTAAAGTTTGATATGAATCTCTTGTAGCTAATCAAGTTATCTCTAGGAGTGCATAAAGAGTTTAAGAAGATTCTTCACACTGGGTATACCATTGAGTCCTTGGGAATAGCTCGAGCGGAAAATGATTAGTTTGAACATGTTGAAAAGCATTGACCAAGGGCAGCAACATACATTGACAGCATAATAGTGGAACATGCGATTATGGACACAGGATCCTCTGTCAACATTATGAGTTCAGAATTGATGGAAAAAATTAGGACTAGAAATCCAAAAGTATGCCTCCACAATCCTTCAAATGGTTGATGCAAATTGAAGGCAACTTGAAGGTTGCATTACCAAACTCCACGTGACTCTAAGGTGGAATGCATTGTGGACTTTACGGTTATCAAGTTTGTAGGGCCATCAAGCTATCAACTATTATTAGAAAGGCCATGGATCTTGTCATATGACTATCAAGTTGATATACCCATTGGTCGTCTCATTTTCGATAGAGGTTCCAGACGTGTGACAATGCATATCTTGAATCCCCTCAAAGTGAGAGAGTACCTTTATCTTTGTCAGAAGTAGATGCATTAGATGATCCATCTAGTAGTGGGACATCGTCCAAGGGATGAATCAAAAGAGAGATCCACTACAGAGGATGTCTACCACATGACTCTAAATGAGCTTATAGAAGCTCAAGATAGAATAAGAGATGTGGATGTGATTGAGTTGGGGACTTCGGCATGTTGCATGATCCATGACTAATTAAATTAGGGTCTATGCTCAGTCTCGAAGAAAGGAAGGACTATGTGCCCTTGATCCAAGGGTTCCATCACAACTTTGCCTATAGTTATGATGAGCTGAGGGATATTCCTCCCAATTTAGTTGTGCATACATTTCCTTTAAAGGAAGGTAGTGACCTTGTGCAACAAAAAGTGAGATGTATGCCTTTTAAACTAAGGGATGGACTATTTGAGGAGCTACAGAAATTGCATAAGGCTAGCCTAATATTTCATATATAACACACTGAGTGATGTTTGCCAGTAGTTATCAAGAAAAAGAATAATAATCAAATCTGGCTTTGCATAGATTTTAGGGAGCTCAATAAACAAATGGTCAAAGATTACTAATTGCCACCATTCATTGATCAGATTATGAATTATTTGGGGAGTAGAGATATCTATTCATTCATGGACTGCTTTGATGGATATAACCAAATGGCTATTATACAGAGGAAAATGATATTTATTACTATATTTGTTACCTTTTCATACCACATTATGGCATTTGGATTATGCAATGTGCCAGGTTCTTGGCAATGTGTAGCTAATAAAACTTTTATGATATTTCCCCAGAGTTGAAAATATTTATTGATGATCCGGGGGCAGTCACCAAAAGGGAGAGACAACTAGTTATTTTAGGAAAATGTTTTGAGTATTGCAAGTAGTTCTACATTGCTCTTAATCCAAGAAAGTGCATCTTTGGAGTGCCCTATGGATTGCTATTGGGCCATGTGGTTAGCTTGGTTGGTATTGCAACTGACCCTGGAAAGATAAAGGTTATTATCATTATGAATCCACCATGTACTCCCAAAGAAGTAGATAGCTTTTTGCCTCATTAGTGGGATACTATCGAAGATTTATCAATGCACTAGTACAGAGGACGTTGCCAAATTCTTGATTGAGCAGATTATCTGTGGCTTTGGTCCACCAAAGGAGTGAGTGTTTGACTGGGAAACCCACTTTCTAAATAAGGTGATTAAGATCCTGCTGATGATGACTAGAGCATGGAAGATTAAACACAATAAAATGACACCATATTATAATCCACAAGTGAATGGGGTAGGTTGAAAGTGCCAATAAACATATGGTGGATATTCTATTGAAGATAGTATCAAAGAAGAAACAAGATTGGGATAAGAACCAATATGTGGCTGTGTCGGCGTATAATATGACCTATAAGTAAGCTATCGGCCACAACCCATTCAACTTAGTCTATGGTGAGGAGTGTGTACTACCCTTAAGATCAAGTTACCAACTATAAGATTTGCAATCAACCATTCTTTGGGAAACGAAGATGCACTCTTTAAGCACTTTACAACTTTAGCACATCTCGATGAGCTCCAATTGCAAAGTTTATTTTATCATGAAGTAGCTAAGCTTCTAATCAAGAAAATTTAGATGTATAACTTCAAGAAAGAGCAATTAGTTTTATAGTACTATGATGCACGTAGGGAGCTATTTCTTGGGAAACTAAAGCTTGAGTGGGATGGTCCCTACAAAATAGTTAGAATTGAAACAAATAAATCCACAGCATTACTAGAAAATTTGCAAGGAGTGGAATTTAAAAACAAGGTTAATCTAAATAAGATTAAACCATATTATATTTAGGCATATTGATGAGATAACTATCTTGCAGGTGAAGACTGGATTGATTCAAAACTTGCAAGGGAGGCCAAAAGTTGGTTGATGGGGTGGCTAGTTCTCTACTTAGATAGTTTGTTTATGTGTAGATTAGTTGGTCGATTTGATAGGCTGAGCCACCCTATCCCATGGTCACTAACAAAAGCAAGATTTTACGTTGAAAAAGAGCTAGAGATATGCCAAAATATGTCATTTTAAAGCGAAATTTAAAGATCCACAAAAGTGGAAGACATGGATCAGAAAATTGTAAGTGGCCGTGGAAGAGGGGAATTCAAATTACTTCAAAAGATTGACCTTTGTAGTGATTTTAAATTTTTCATAAATTTTTTAGGTTTCAGATCAAAGTAGGAAAAGTTCCTTGTAGTTTAGGAATTCAAGACAAACACGAAAAAATTTTCGAATGTAGAATCGAGCACCAAATGCAAGACGAACTGGAGACCAAACTTTTTGGGGGTCAAATAGTGGCCAAGATTTGAAAGGGCATTGCCCTTGGGGGCCATTAGCCCCATAAAAATTTTATTATGTGTGGGGGGGGGGGGGGGGGGGGGGCGGGGCAAGGGCATTTTTAAAAAAATGACATGAAACATAGCTACCCCCCAAGCCATGGGGATTTTGTGGAAGAAGAGGGTTGGGGCTACAAACAACCACCCATCTAGATTGCACATGCCTGATCCTCCAATTTTTTACTCTTCATCATTTGTCATCGTGTGGAGAATGCTCGGGGGGTTCACTATATATATATTCTCTATATAACGTGCGTTCATGGCCTATTTATAAATATCCTAATCTGTGAACTTTTCTTGAATAAAACACAACCCTTTTCTATTCAATCTGTAAGTTCACAAAGAATAATAACAAAGAATATCCTATTTATAAATATCCTAATCCAGGAAATGATCTACACAAAGAATAATAACAAAAAGCATCAAGCTGCCACAAAACATAATACACAACAAAGCATAAATATAGCTCTCACCCTACCCTCTCAAAAAATCAAGGCATGCAACCCACAAGGGATAGTCTCAACATAATTTGAAAGAATTCCAAGGTGAGTCACTAACTAACTACTCCAACACAAACTAGCTAGGAAGAACCATCAAAGAAGTCATCCTAGATGTGGTGGCCTGAACTCCCTACCCAACAAGACAACTCGATCATGAACTCCTACTAGGTGAGGACTCCTATAGCCTCGTCAACATATATTTCCATTTTATGATTTTTTTCTTCAAGTTTCCATACTCGACCATGTAGAAAGGAGGGAGCTGAGTGTAGTGACCCAAAAAGAACAACGCATCAGCCTCAGGTCCTAACTCAGTATCCAAAAACCTACCAAGCCCTCCCGAGGTAATACTTAAATCTTTAGTTTCTTCTTCCACTCACTTGTATTGTTGCTTCAACCTTCCTTAGTATTTTTTCAACTAGATGCCACCCCTAGGAAGAAAAGGCATCGGCCCTAGGTCATGCGACTCGTCCCCAAGAACCTACCAAGCCCTCACAAGGCAATGATCAACTACTCTTAATATTTTTCTTATTTCCTTTTCTACTAAGGGGTTATAAAACTGTTTCACATACCTTTATATTTTTATATTCCAAGTATATTCAAAATTTTCACTTCTTTTTACTTTGGCAGGCTTCTCTAACTACCTTACTACTAACAAAAGCTCCTAGAAATATCTGCCTAGCATTTAGCAGAACAAGGTCACTAGGACTACCTTCTAAAACTGTTCTTAGAATGTCAGACAATGACTTATGGGGGACAACTACTTAGACCTCCCTTAGACACACCTAACCTTACCCTAGGACTTCATGCCTTGATTGTCGGTCCCCCAATCGAAAGAAAAATCCCCCGCAAGTATATAAACACATACCATATAGAGAAAAAGTACTCATAAAGGAAAAATATCACTTGGACTTGTCCACAAGAAGCTTCTGCACAACAAGAGGCTCTCCTAGGTTCCGCTGAATCTAGATAGCATAGTATTAAAACAAAACCATTGACCACACCCACACTAGACAAGCACATGGCCATCTTGGCCTAATGAAATAATTCACTTTATTGTAGAATAACCGGCCCTCTTGGCCTAATGAAATAATTCATGAAATGACCACTCAATAGTGTACTGTTGATACAACCCCTTGGTCTCAACATAACTCTACTGAAGCATAAAAGATTAATGGCTAATCCCCCTGCATAAATAGCAAGGGGTATCCTGTGAATATGACGGTAAACGATCTTATGCATCCATGATAGAATAGGAAGGTGATCAACTGCCACTTGGCTCATAATCCATACCAATCAATGGTAGCCCAAATAAGATGTGTCAGCAAAAAATCCCCAAATTAGCTCTGAGTTGATATTAGGAGACAATTGTAAGAGCGCCTCAGGACCACAATTGAAAAAGATATCCTCAATAAAAGCATAATTGACCAAGGAATCTGCAAAGTGATTCCACTATCAAGGAAAAAGCTGGCAAGTACCTTCCTCAAAAATATGCATCATATCCAAGGCATAGTGGTACATTCGTAGAATAGGATCCCTCACACTATAGGTCCCATTCAATTGATTGATCACTAGCTGCAAGTCACCTTTTACCAATAATCGATAGATACCACCACATCGGGCTACATTCATTCCCATGATTAAGGCATTGTATTCCACCATGTTATTTGTAAAGGCAATACTAATAACTCTATGTGTCGGGGATCTTTAATGAACACACCAACACTTGCATGCTGAATGGGCCCTCTAGAAGCTCTATCAAAATATAAAGTATAGACCTAGTCTTCATTAATAGGCTACGCCATACTAATGAGCTCACTTGTACTTATATTCATCAAAGTTGAGCCTAGAGAGAGGATGTATAAGAGGTACAATCCCTCTTCCTTGTTGTTGAACTTGATAACAATACTCGTAAGAATCCATTGACGATGGTGGTAGTAGACCTTAATATCCCACGTGAAAGATCCGTCTTACCACTCAAAAATCTAAAAACCTTTACTCCACCAAATCGCTCGACCTTGGTGGTAACTCTGTTCTAAATATGAATGCTCAAGACAAGGAATGATTTGTCCCATCCAATTGGCTTAGTACCTGCTGCAAGTTAAAGCTAAATCCTGAAGGGCCTACACACACACCAAGCCCAATGTAAGCCCTTACACATAGTAAGGCTTCAACTTATTATAAGTTTAACTTATTTTTAAAATCTACCCCTTGTGAGTCTGCTAAAAGGGCTATAGAGTCATTATTTTCTATATAATGACAATTTTACATGGCCCTTCCCATTTGGGTTATACTTTATTAGGAAATAGCTCACGACGAGCATCATAGTACAGCACCAACTGAGCCTTTACAAATTTATATTTCTTAGCCTGAAGGTCATGAAACGCTTTGATTTTCTTCTTCCCTATCCTCTCGATGTAATAGAGCCTATAATAGAACTTCATCAAGATGTGCAATCAAAATAAAACTTTTCTATAATGCTTCTACGTCACCCAACAAATTATTATTGCACTATGGGCAACTCTATTTCCAATGGTAAGACACAATCTTCCCCATATATACTAGCTTGAACGAGGTGTGGCCTGTAGCTATCTTAAATGTTGTATTCTAAGTCCAATTCTCCACATACAAATTCCTATCCCAATCTCACTTACTTTCAGACACTATCTTGGATAAGATCCCTACAATCTATTTATTGTACTATGGACTTGACCATTTTCTTTGCTAATTATACAGGGTGGTTGTATTGTGTTTGATCTTCAAAGCTTCCATTAAGGCTACTATAACCTTATTCATAAAGTGTTTCTCTCGATTAGACACTAACTCCTTAGGTGGACCAAAACGGCAAACAATTTATCCCATAATAAAAGTAGCCATTTCATTAGCCTTATCCTTCATCGTTTCTCGAGCTTCAGACCACTTTGAAATGTAGTCCATTGCTACAATGATATAACACTTTCATGTAGTCAATAAAGGGTATATTGGTTCAACAAAATTGATACCCTATTTTTTGAGGGGTAACATAACTAAAATAGCATTCAACGGCTGCTTACAATTCTCCCTATCATCATGTCTTTGACAAACATCATAGTGCTTAACATAATTGAAAGTATCCTAAAAAATTGATGGCCACCAATATCCAATATGTAGAGCTTTCAGGGCAATAAGCCATCTAGTGAAATGTCCCCCACATGCTAAATCATGGCATTCCTCAAGAATAAATGGTACCTCACATCACAAGTACTACACATCAACGATAAATTTCATCCACACTTTTTCGATACAAGACACCTGCTATAATCAAAAAGTGTAGTGCTTGTTGCTGTTGAATCATTCTCTCGTGAAACTTTGACAAAGCAGCCCCAATCTCTCTTATAGATAGATAATGTGTTATAGCTACCTATCAGGAAGAGATGGAAGCTGTATCAATTTTGAATAGACCTTTGATGTCACTTCCTTCAGCCAAATTTCCTTTAGCTCCCCAAAATCCACAAGACATTCCACAATGCCTTGCAACCTAGTGGCATACTCTTAATCTCATAATCAAACTCCTGCAAAGTGATTAACCAATTTGCTAAATGGTAAGGTGAATATAACTTGTTCATCAACAGTCTAAGTCCTTCCACCTTCGTAGAAATACTACCTTCTCGTAGCGAATATAGTGCCTATATTTCTTTGTTGCAAAAACCATTCCAAGGCACAATTTCTCCATATAAGTATAATTAACTTTAGATATCCCGATTTACTACTAGAAAAGGCAATTGGATGATACCATTCCTATTTTCAAATTAGGGCTAAACAACAGCTAATACTATGCATTGTTGCTATGTTGAAAATATATAGAAGACCTCACCTCTTTCGCATGCCTTTAGGATTGGCACTTTTTCTAGTTCCTGCTTCACATCATCAAAAATTACTTGACAAGAATGGGATATCCCATTGATGATAGAAAGTGACTATGACCAGGCGCATTGCATAATCCAAAGGCCATCACGTGATATGCATAAGTACCAAAGATAGTGATAAACATTGTTTTCAACTTATCTTCCCCTTTGCAATAGCCATTTGGTTATCCAACAAAGTAATCCATAAATGAATAGATTTCCCTACCCAGTAATGGATCTAAAACCAGATCAATGAATGGTAACATATAGTAATCCTTAACCATTTTCTTATTAAGCTCCCTAAAATCTATGAAAAGCTGAATTTGATTATTACTTTTCTTCCTGATAACAACTGGTGAATACCACTCTATGTGTTGTACCAAACATATTAGGCCGGCTTTCTGTAATTTTATCAATTCCTCAAATAGCTCGTCCCTTAGTTCGAAGGGCATACGCCTTACTTTTTGATGCATAGGATGGCTACCTTCCTTTAGGGGAATGGTATGAATAGCGAGGCTGGGAGAAATACCTCTCAATGCATCATAACTCTGAGAAAAAATGTCATGGAATTCCTGAATCAAGGACACATAGTCCTCCCTTTCTTCCAAACTAAGCATGGATCCTAATTTAATTTGCCATGAATCATTCATCATCCCAAGGTCCAACTCAATTACATCTACGTCTTCTATCTTATCCTGAGCCTCTATTGGTTCATTCTTCAAAGTTACATGATATCCTCTATAGTAGACCCCTCTTTCGATTCATCACTTGATGATGTCTTATTAGTAGATGAATCATCTAATCCATCTAAATCTAATGATGATAAAGAAACTCTCTCACTTTGAGGAGATTTAGGATAGGCATCTACTAGTACACATTTGGCACCTCTATCAAAGATAAACCGACCAGCAGGTATATCAACTTGACAATCCGGATGTAAGATCCATGGCTTGCCTAGAAATGCTTGATAGCTAGGCCGCCTTAGCAAATCTAATAACCCTAAAATCAAAAATGCCATTTCGAGAATGGTGGAGGCATCTTTTTGGATCTCTAACCCTAACGTTTCCATCAATTCCGAACTCATAATGTTGACAGAGGATCCATAGCATGTTCTACTAATATGCCATCAATATATGCTACTATCCTTGGACAATGCTTTTCAGCATGTTCAAACCAATCATCTCCTACCTGTGCTATTACCAAGGGTTCAATGACGTACCTAATGCACAGAATCTTCTTAAACTCTTTATGCACTCCTAGGGATAACTTGATCAATTGTAGGAGATTTACATTGACCTAACCTTGCAAAGAGAACTTGCTAAATCAAATTCATGATAGTTAGCAATAGTCTCTTCTCCTGCCAAACTATTCTCTCCTTTGGTCTTTGAACAAGCTTTGATGCCTTTTTCTTGGCTTTTGCCTTCTTCTTTGGCAATTCCTTATCCTTCTTGGGGTCAACTTTAATATCAATGGCTTTTAGAGGTCCACCTTCCATGTCAAGATTAAGGACTTGCGTCGCCTTATTATCTTGCTTAGGATTTCCCTTGATAGGTTTCCCCTTGTCTTTGTCACCGTCTTTACCCTTTTGACCTCATGTAATAAGCCATAGATTAGAAGCTTTAGTGCCATTGACACATAAAGCTTGAATAAGGCAAACTCCACTGCCACTAGGTAGCTCTTCTACAATAGCCTTTCCTCTTTATAGTATTTGCTTTGGTCCCTCATCTTACTGGAGATTATTCCCTTTCGGTCAATGGTTTAGTAGACCTAGTTCTTTACTTCCTTGCTATAGAGAGCTAATCTTGCTACAATAGGTACTAGATAAGTGGCCGATGGACTTGCTGCATATGTCACATTTAACATTTGGACAATTCCTATGGAAATATTGGCCACCACGCTACTGACAACTCAATCTTCAGGGGGCACTCTCTTTAGGGTATGAAGTCACTATCAAATTTTTATGCTTCTTAAGGAAACTTATATCAACAATTATTTGTCTATATTGTTCGATGATCATGTCAGTATAGTGTTTCATCATATCCTAAACTTTTCTTAGGACATTTGAGGCACTTGAATCATAGCGGTGATTGTCTACCTGTCATTCGATTGGCTTAACCACTTGATTGGGAATTGGGTGTTGATTCCTTGGAATAACATTAGAATTTGTCATTTGGCTTCCAACATTTGGTGGATCCATTTGACAGACCATAGGCATGGTCACACTAGGAGGAGCTCGCAACATGGAAACAATCGAAATTATGCTTCCTCTCCCATTGGCACTACTCATGGGTGTCAAGGCCAAAGTATTTCCAGCACCTAGAATCAAATTCTAATTTTCCCTAGAGATATAGGCTACTTGTAATCGTGACTCTACCTCCTTTTCTTGTGTAATAGCCATATCAATGTTAGTAAGAGCAACACTACTCAATTACACTTGGATCTTAAATTCTAGCCCATGCAAAAAGTATTGTAGCTTAGCAGTAGAAGCTGGAATGGGAATGTAAGTTTGTAACTTATGAAATACTTTCTTTAGTTTCTTGGAATAGCCTTGAACATTCTTGTGAGGTTCTTGACATGTTATATCAAGAACATGCAACCAATACTCACCTCCCCTTTCTTCAAGGGAAAACTGTCTTCAAAAGGCCATTAAAGAAAGATCAATCATAGTTATGGTTCCAACCTCTAGGCTATGATACCATACATCTCATCCCTTTAGAGTCATATTAAAGAACGTCATCAAGTGTCCTTCATCTTGGATTCGATAGTTAAACATTAACTTTTGGAACTCATTAATGTGAATTTCCGTATCTTCCTTTGCTAACCCACTAAAAATGGGTAGAGGAAATCCTGAGGCTAGCAAGTCTAGCATTCCTATTGGGATTACAATAGATTGCACCATGATAACAATCGGATTCACCAAACGAGTTTGATATGATGACACTAGTATCCCACTCGAAGTGGGCTGACTAATTGGAAGAGGGGAAGTACTAGAACTTCCTCCTCCTAACGGACTATTCTTGGGGCTAGGTTACTAAGACCCCTCCCTACTAGGGATATTGGACCATTCCGCTAAGGAGAATATCTCCTAATAATCTTGAGTTGCCAATCTAGCCCCTTTAGCTCTTTCTTGCTTTTGAAGCTCAGCTTGATAGTCTTTTGGATCTGTCTCATTGTCTTTTGGCATACACTAATAAACTGGTCCCTATCAACTAAGATTCAGACACCGCCACTTATTAGCGGCACTTAGAAAATGCACCACCTATCAGGACCTAAAAACAACCTGCCACACACTCGCTTTAGCCGAGCCTCTATGCTCAAACAAAACACCCCATGGCCTCCAACGAGGAGTGTTTGGAGGCTACACATTGATCTAACCAAATAAGCATTTGTATGGCTCGTAGTCCAACAATTGGTATTGTGGACAATCTAAAATAGACATAGGGAGCACCCCTCAGCTTATTGTCATCTCATGACCCCTCTATGGCTCTCATATATCTCAAGGATTGGCCCTGAGATGCACTATGAACACATAAAGTACATATAATACTTAGTTAACTCTTTTAAATAATCGTTCCCTAAACACTTCCCTGAAGAAATCGATCACTAGTCCTACGGCTTAGGATACCTCACTCTCAACGTGGGGGGTCAATGTTTATGAAGTTAGTTACCATGCATCAAGGATGATACCATGTGTTGAATGCAATGCAATTGTGAATGATTCATAGTGCTCAACCATTTTATTCATTTAAAATTGCATTGTGACAGCGTGCAACCATTTCTTTTCATGTTTTCATTCTAAGCATAATTGCTACGTTGCATAGGGTTAGCACCGAGCATGCTCATGCTATTGACCCCTTTAATTCTCAAAACACACATATCCTATTTGCAAAGAATGTGAGAATAAATCACATTTGACATGTAATCAACGCTTATTACCCCCTCCTCTTCCTACAGTTAAAAGTTGTGCAGTCATCTGTAGTAGGTTTAGAGAGGGCTTTAATGTATTTTCCTTCATAAAAATTAATAAATAATCACTTAACATAAAGATAGGGCTAAATTGAGGCTAAAATTCATGCTTCAACCATACCATATATCCATGAACACATATATTATTTTTTTTCTATTTTTCAAGAGCATGATTTTTTTATTCTATATTTTTTTCTATTTATTTATCAATAATAATATTTCTTGATTTTTTAATGTTACTTGATTAGAATTGTTGAGAATTTTTTTTATTCCTCATTTCATCCCATGCCAACACTATTGACACATCAATGAGTGCTTGTAGAAAAATTAATAAATGAGTGATACTTGCTGATTCTATTAATGTTTTTCATAAGAAAATCATGGACAATTAAAAAACCATTTTAAACCATTTGCAATCGAGACTTATCATGAAACGATGAAATTTATGACTTACTCATAAAATCACACTTTATTTCACATGTATCTCATTTTTGGAAGGTTGTTGATGCTTATTAAGAGCTGCTAGCACTCCTCCAAACATTAATCTACACTTTGTTATATCTCAGCATTATCTCCCAATCGAAATGTCTCTAATCAGCCCACCCCTCCTCTCATAGAATGATGCATAGAAACATGCACAAAGAGGAGAGAGAGGGAGGAGAGAGGAAGATTTAAATTTGAAGTTTTCATTCACTACATCATTTATTGATCATATTGGAGCATTCTAAAGTGTGGAATAGAAATATCTCAACCCGAAGTGGTGCCCTTATTAATGAAGATTTACATATAACCTTTAAAATATCTAGTTCATGGCGAAGAGTTCACATTGCACGACTCGCAAGTGGTTTTGTCTTCGTTGAGTGTGTAAACAGCCTCAAAATCGCAATCCAATTAGATGGCTAGCTCTGTGGAATCAAAATCTATCAATCTAGCCTCCATTGCATTTTTTCTAGCTCCCGAATCCTGTAGCCACTTTATAACACAAAACCTTGCAGGGATTAAATAGGGGGTTAAACGGACTCCAATCAATGAATGGATACTTGCCTTGGGTTCTTAGTGTCAAAATCTATTTAGGAGAGCTCCAGCTTATCAATCCATGCTTTGTGAGTATTCTCTTGTAATCAAGATATCTCAAAATCAAGTTCTAGTTCCATTTCTCTTTCAAGTTCTTCTTGTGTAAGTTGTGAGAGCAATCTCCTTACTCTTGAAGAGCACTTTCCATGCTCATAATAGCAAGGATCTCTTGATGGAAATAGAGAGAGAAAGTGAGTGAATAATGAGCACTTTGACATGAGAGAGAGAGAGAGAGAGAGAGAGAGAGAGAGAGAGAGAGCGAGTGAGTGTGTGTGTGTGTGTGTGTGTGCATGGGGGGGAGGCAAGGGGCAAGGGGCAAGGGAGGGAGGAAGGGAGGGAGGGAGCATGCAAGGGAGGGAAAGGTCAAGGGTGGAGAGGAGAGAGAGAGAAAGAGAGAGCTATCAATGAATATATGCACTCAATATAGCATTGCTACTACATGAGATAGTTATTAAACCATACTATCTTTTCTTTTCACACAAGTTTGAAATATAAGCCCTCCTTTTTAATAATTTTGTATTTTGAGAGACCATCATATATAATATGTTAAAAGCCTAAAGTACCCACTTTTTAAATCTCAAAAACTATGTGTTGAGGGTAAAGGATCCTCTGCCTAGCCGTGTGTGTATTACTACATTGATAGTACCCGTACCTACATACTACACATGGTGGGTGCCAATCATTGTCACTTCATTTTTTATTCTTTTAGTGACATTTGAATAATGGGAAGGCCAGTCACACATTGTGACTATTGGAGTTTCCACATTTCAAGTCTCTCTCTCTTGCTCCCACTCCTTGCACCATAGCTCTTGCTCTTACTCTTCCTTCCACTTCAAGGCTCACCTCCCTTCAGTTGGTATTAGAGCTTCTTCTTTGCAAGTTCCTCTAAGCTTCCATTTGAACACTTATAGCCCAGGGGGTCCACTAGGGTTTATCGTATGGTACCATGTGAGTGTAAGGGAGGGGGTTATTTAAGGGAAGAAAGGTACATTTTATAAGGTAAGGTCCCATAAATAGGGGGTAGATAAGAGGTATTTTCATATATTTCTTGCACATAGGCCATGTCTCCTTATTACTACTAGTGAATCCCTTGTGACTTATAGCAATCATCTCCTTGTTGACAATCATAGCCACTCTATTTGAGCTTCCTATCAAATGAATTCTTCTTGAGCACTCTTTGAGTCTTCTTGAGCAAGTTGGAGCAGCCCCCCATAGCCCTCACCCTACTAGTGCAACATAACGTTGTGTGGAACAGGCCCTTTTTTAGTAGCATCTCACGTTTTTTATCTCCTATGGCATATCTTCTTCATTGGGCAGCTATACAAGCACCTATACACGGTTTTGATGCTTGGCATTGATCCTTCCACTCTCAACATTTCATTTGAGCATTAAGCTTTAGTTTTGGATTGTGATAAGAGTCCACAAATTGTCATAAAACAAGACAATATACTATTTGATGCTTCTATGGTTAGCTTTGTTTTGTCTTATGATGCTCGGTTACGCTAGGGTTATATCTATAAGTACGGGAATGATATGCATGTGTTATAGGTTGGATTTGGAGTTTATTTTGGTATTAAAATAGCCTGGTTTGATAGTGTATTCACTACTATATACAGTGGAGATGAATCTCTTTTAACATGGATTTTACATGCCTATTGCTCTTGCCTAAGATTCGGGTGTTCTATATGCACCATTGATGTGTAACATTGATGCTACTACACGGGTATATCATATGCCCATGATTTGAGGTGGCTTTGAGCTTGATTTAAGGACTAATTTACTCAATTTTGATAGTGAATTTACTACTATAATAACCAAGGTTGAAGCCTATTTGGTCAATGTATGCTCTACCTATTGCTTAGGGTGCTTCCTGGGTGATTCATTTGACCATACAGATTTATATGGAGGTTGAAAAATGCTTTGTTTTGGTTCCAAAATGCTTTTGAGAAGTGCTTAAGCTTTGTTTTGGTCTACACTAACTAGCATTGGACTATAGTTGGCATTCTTTGTGAGAGTTAATGCCTATTGTCTATGCTTGACATCTAGGCTTTATGCTTTGATGCTTATGTCAAAAATGGATGCTACTTGGAATGCCTATGTCTGATTGACATTTAGGGCTTCATCTGTGATTTCATTTGAGCATTTTGGAGATGTTGGACACTCTATTTGGTTGCCAGCTACTCAACTTTGGAAGTTTCAATGCTTTATTCTTTATGGGCTTGAGCTACTTTGGGATCTATGTTCTAGATGTATCCTACTTGGATGTTAGATGATTGATGATATGTACTTGATGTATTTGAATAGTGGTTGCTCAATATTTTCCTTCTAGTGGGAGATTCTGCCCTATTTGGACGTACATAGACCTTTTACTTTGCAATTAAGATTGAGATCATGGGACATTGACATGTAACTACTCTCTCTGTGCTTGATGTATATAGTTCATGCTTAGTGGGATGATCTAACCCTACTCTTGGGCAGGCACCTATCTCTGTCATGGTGTTGCTAGTTATGTATGCATCTTGAATGGATCTATATTTAGCTTTACTTACACTACTCTATTAGTTGTGCTTGTGCTTGGTCTCTTTTGTTACCCCAAGACTTGTTTTATGCATGACTTTTATGTCTATGAGATGTATCTTGTCTAACACCCTACTTGGTTGATAGTTCTTCGTGCCCATTGCTTTTTTTCACTCATTGCTGGATGTATTTGCTTCCTCGCAGTTACAATTGGTCATGTATTAGTGATAGCTCCGCTTTTGGCTTCTTTTATCTACTGTTGTGATTTACTACAACAAATTGTAATATGCAAATTGTGAGCATTTACTGAGGGAAATAATTACTATTTGACACCCTTTTGGTGATATTTGGTGGATAGCTAGTCATTTTAGTCATTTCTCTTATTTTTAGCTTGTTTTGGTTGTGGTTTTGTCATGTTTACTACTAATTACAATAGCCTCTTTCTATATAGTTTGCCTTTGTTTGACTCATTGTGGTTGATCATCTCAAAGATATGGCTTTGTTTAACATTGCCAAGTTGGATGGCACCAACTATGGCTACTAGAAGTCTCAAATATGGCAAGTTCTGGTGTAGAAATTGCATATTAACCCATTAGGAAACAAGGGTATTAAGCCCAAGAACATGGATAATGATGATTGGGATGATTTAGATGCACTATGCAAGTCCACTATCATTTTATCACTCCTATGAAGAGGTCCACAATAATGTTAGTCAAGATTAAGATCAGAGCGCATGGAATCTATGGGAAAAGATTTAGGAACTTTATGTAAAGCAGAGCCTTGGTTTGGAGATGTATTGGCTTAAACAGTTGATGGATCTCTGCATGAAGGAGGGGACCCCATTTTTTGCTCACTTTAGCCAATTTCATTCTACCATGAAGAATTTGCTTCAATAGGGTATTGAGTTTCACAATATTTTGTATCCTTTATTTTTGCTTGGCACTTTTTATGAGTCTTGGGATGTATTTTGCATTGCAATCTTTACCAACAAACTTGATGGGGCTGAAATTGAAAAATGTAGAGAGTGCTCTTTTGACTGAAGAAATTAACATGAAAATAATGATGCTTCTTGCAGTTCACATGCTTTCTCCATTAGAGTGGCAGAAGTGGCAAGAAAGATAATGGTCATCATGGGAAGGACTCTTAGAAGTCCTAGTCTAAGTCACGTGGATGCAGCCAGTCTCGTGGAATGTAAGTCCAATCTTACATGTCATTACTATGGGAAAGTAAGACACATATGGCTGCAATGCCATAAGATGTGCAATGACAAGTGCAAAGAAAAGGAAAAAGAGAAAGTGTAGGAGAAATTCAATGATTACAGTATTATACCTATAAAGTCCAGCATAAAGATTGAGGAGATAAATGTCATGCAACCTAAGAAGTATGATGGTGACTACATATTAGTAGCCTCTTCATGTGATGCCTCTCAGCTGACCGAGGCTTAGTCTATGCATACACAATATTGGCTCTTGGATTTGGGTGCGTCTTTTCATGTGACCCCTATCGTGAGTGATTTCATACCTATCATAGTGTATCTGATTCTATGCACTTAGGTGATGATCGATCGCTTGCTATTGTTGGCATTAGTGATATCACTCTATAGTTTTCCTCTAGTAGCACTTTTTTTATGCATAATGTACGTCATCTACCCACACTAACTAAAAGCCTTATGTCTACTGGGTAGCTTGATGATGCATGTTATCATATATGCTTTAGTGATTCTGCATGGAAGATAACTTGTGGCAGGCTTGTTCTTGCAAGAGGTGCCAAGTATGGCAGCCTCTACCCTTTGGTTGTATCTAGTACTATTCACCATGTTTTGTCAATGGGTTCTATTCCAATACATGTCTCTCTTTGGCATGCTCATCTTGGGTATATGTCGCTTAAGGGAATGAAAATGCTTATAGCTTTGTAGTATCTTCTGCCTTTTGACTACATGCATTTTGAGTCATGTGATCACTATTTATATGGACGATAGACTAGGAACTTGTGTAAAAAGTCTCGTATTCCATGCATGGGTGAACCTTTGGCTCTTATGCATTTAAATGTATGTGGACCCATGCCCTGTCAGCCATAAGGGAGTGCGAGGTACTTTGTCTCTTCTGTTGACTATTATTCATGTTAGGTTTCAGCTTATCTCATAAAGCAGAAATCTGAGGTCTTAGCCATCTTTCAATGTTGGCTTGCTCTCATAGATAATGGAGGTGAGTATGTCTCACATGCCTAAGGATAGATAATGGAGGTGAGTATGTCTCACATGCCTTTGAGCTATTTTATGATGAGTCCGGGTATTAAGCATTAATTGACTGTCCCTTACACCCCTCCCCAGAATGGTATGGCTGAGTGCATGAACATGGCTATCCAAGAGAGGGGCCATAGTATGCTTAGGGAGTGGAGCCCCAAGAGGAACACCAAGGAAAAGGGAATTCTCTTGCAAGAAAATCTATCTTGTAACATCAACAAGCTTGCTTATCATGTTTCATATGATCACAATGAAGAAAAGAACACCATGCACAACAAATCTTCATGCAGCATCATGTAGACCTCCCACGGATTTTAATAGAATCAACTATATTCTTCAATATCTTCATAAAATCCATCAATAGAACAAAGAAAGCAAAGGAATACACCATCTTTGAATGGAAATACATCACATAGTATTCATCTTCAATATCTTCATAGTCTTCTCTCTCAATCTCTCATATACAATCACTCTGTTTCAGTAAAATTGGCTATCTCTGACTCTCTCTCTCTCTCTCCATCAATAATACATCATATCCTCACTACAATCTCTCAAAATCACACTCAATAATCCTTCTTAGGTCGTGGATACCCCTCCCAAGAGGTATGTTGATGCTACCTTCTTTGATGCCTATCATAAACGATCTCTCTTAGGACCTTCTGTTCCTACCCTCCTCTATTACCAACAAATGGCTCACCGCTATGCTATATATATTTCCCTTTGTCAATCTAATTCCACAACTATTTTACCCCTTCTTTTCCAACCTTCATCTTTCCCTCAAATTCCTATTTTCACTTATTGTTCCTTTATTGAGGATAGGGTATTTTCCCCTTCTTCACCCTGTCCTTCTCCCTCCATTAATGTACCCTCCACATTTTCTATTTATCAGTTAACACCGTTCCTTAGTGATTCCTTGCAAATTTCTGCCACTCCTTATTTAACCTTTTCTTCTTTTTATGATTTTTCCTATCCTTCCCTTCATCCACTCTTCCTTATTCCACTACCCTCTCCTAACACTTCCATATCTCATCCACCTCAGTTGGTTAGTGACTGTGACGGGTTTGATAATCAGATTTCCAGAAGAAGGGGATGGAGTTCGGATGATTGCCTTACAGGACCTCAGATTAATTGGCCAGTAATTCCAGGAGAATGGACAGCTTCCAGTCAAGCTTATCAGAACTATGTTCATTTTGCCCAGCAGTATTCACAGTCTGCAGATCCCTCAGTGAGATTAACTGCTCACTTTGCTTGGTACTTGGCATATATGCATAGGCACTCTCATAATGATTCTAAGCCTATTCCAAAGTTGTGCATGAATGTCAATGTGAATATTGATTCCCAGCAGCTGGACATATTGTATTTTCATGCCCTTTGTTTGCCTAGCAGATACCTGGTCCTGTTGGAAAGGATGTGCTGTCTCCAATTTTTTCAAAATCCTCCCAAAAACTTTGTAGATGAATCCTTGTCTATGGATCGTTTCCGACAACATCAATCTTTCAAGAGGGATCATCTTCATTGATACCTTTCCAATGTATGGTGGAAGCTTTCTAATGAAAAACTCTCTTTTTGAAGGAGTCATTCAGATGGTTGTGTTGTGTATTAGTGTTTGTGTTGTGAGTTCATTTATGTCAAACGAACGTGGTGGTTTCCTATTGGATTTCGTGTACGAGCTACATTTTGGAGAATTGTAGTGATGGGGTCGTGGATGGAGAGTTGACGCAGATGCAGATGAAGAAGAAGCAAACTTTTATATCCTTTATAAATTTGTTATGATTTTTAGTTTACTAAGCGGTGTTAATGTCTAAAGGGTTTTCCTTTCGTTGTATTTTTATATCAGAAACAGGTTATAAGTTGGGGTCGTGGTGGATGGATTCTTTTTGAAAAGATATTGAAGATCAAAGTTGAGCTTTTCAATGCCCTTGTATTCCCTTTTTCCTGGGTCGCGAGGACGCTTCCTTATTAAGTGTGGGGATATGTTGAGTGTTGAAATGACTTGTTTTTTGGCTGATTTTTGTTGTTTTTGAGAGCTGAATGGTTGATTTTATGAGCTGATTGATTAGTTTGGAAGTGGTTTGAGAGTGTTTTGGATGATAATGATTGGGTTTTGGAAGTTCATGATGTTTGTTGCTGGTTCTGTGATGTTCTGATAGGTTCTGATTGGTTCTGTATACCTTCTGTTTTGCTCTGTTTTGGTCTGTTTTGTTCTGATTGTCTTCTGTAAGGAGGGATGGAGTATTGATTGATGAAGATTGAGATATTGAGAAAGCTTATTGAATGGTTTGTTTGATAACCTTCTGTAGGTCTTCTGTAGAGCTTCTGTTTCTGTTCTGTTTCTGTTCTGTTCTGTACTGTAGCTGTTCTGGTACTGTTCTGTGACTGTTCTGTATGCTTCTGTATGTGTTCTGATGGATGAGAGTGTAGCTTGGGAAAGTTTTCTAGCCTTGGAAAGAGGTGAATACAAGTGCAAAAGAGCTGGAAGAAGTGAAAGAAGTAGCTGCTGAAGACTCAAGTAAAGACTAGAGTGAAGTGACAGTAGTGAGCTATGAAAGGACACTGTAGTGGCTCTGGTGACTCTTCATATCAGACATACCTCTTGGGAGGGGTATCCACGACCTAAGAAGGATTATTGAGTGTGATTTTGAGAGATTGTAGTGAGGATATGATGTATTATTGATGGAGAGAGAGAGAGAGAGTCAGAGATAGCCAATTTTACTGAAACAGAGTGATTGTATATGAGAGATTGAGAGAGAAGACTATGAAGATATTGAAGATGAATACTATGTGATGTATTTCCATTCAAAGATGGTGTATTCCTTTGCTTTCTTTGTTCTATTGATGGATTTTATGAAGATATTGAAGAATATAGTTGATTCTATTAAAATCCGTGGGAGGTCTACATGATGCTGCATGAAGATTTGTTGTGCCTGGTGTTCTTTTCTTCATTGTGATCATATGAAACATGATAAGCAAGCTTGTTGATGTTACAAGATAGATTTTCTTGCAAGAGAATTCCCTTTTCCTTGGTGTTCCTCTTGGGGCTCCATGTTTTGGCAATTTGGGGGACAAATTAGGAAATATTTAATGTGCAGAAATGTTAGGGTTGGAAATTTCCAGCAGACAAACTCCCAAAAATCGGCCAAAAAACAAAGGGAATTTTTAGAAATTTTTCTAAATTATTTTGATGGGAAAATTAATTTAGAAATTAATTAAATCATGTTAATCAGATAAATCAGGTAGAAGTAAGTCAGTTAAGTCTGGGTAGTCTGGGTAAGTCATGTAAGTCACAGGAAGTCAAGTCAAGTTAGGTTAGTCAGGTTGGATAAGTCAGATAAGTCCAGTTAGTAGAAACTAACCTAAAGGGGGTTAAGTAACCTAAGGTGGGTTAGGGTTAGGGTTAGGGTTAGGGTTAGGGTTAGTGGTCCTAGTTAGGGTTAGGGTTAGTGTTAGGGTACTAACTAGGGTTAGGGAAAAGGGATTAGGTTAAGTTAGTGAAACGAACTAAGGTTAATGGGGGGGGTGTTAGGGTTAGTTAATTAACCTAACTAGTGTTAATTAGTGGGAGGTTAGGGTTAGTTAATTAAACGAAGGTTAGGTTAAACTAACCGCAAATTAGTGAGGGAGGAGGAGGAGGTAGAGGAGGGTGGTGGCAGCTTCCGGCGGCGAGCTGGCGGCTGCCGGCGGACTGGCGGGCGAGAGGCGGCCGACGTGTGGCGCGACTGGCAGGCGTCGAGGAGGGCGAGGGGCAGGCGGCGACTGGAGGCAGAGCGGGCTCTGACGTCGTGGCCGCGGCGACTGGAGGCAGGGCAGGCGATCCAGGCGGCGGCGCGGTCCACGCGGCGGCGATGGCGTCACAGGCGGGAGGCAGCGGCAGGCTCCAGAGGGCGGCGGCGACTGTGGAGCGGGCAGGAGACGGGGGAGGGAGGAGAGAAGGAGAGGTGGAGGAGGCGAGAGCAGGCGGAAGGGAGGAAGAAAGCGGGAGGGAGGAAGAAGGGGAGGGAGGGAATGCAGGAGGAGGAGGGGAATGCAGGAGGAGGATGGGAGAGGGAGGAAGAAGGAGGAAGCAGGGAGATGGAGAGAGAAGGAAGGGAGAGGGAGGGAGGGACGTAGGGAGAAGAGGGAGAGGGAGGTGGTTGGGGGGAAGGGGTCGGGTGGTTGGGGGAAAGGGTGGGCAGGGCCCAAGGGGGAAAGGGGGATAGGGGGTGGGCAGGGCCCAAAGGGGGTGGGGGGTAGGCAGGGCCCAAAGGGGGTGGGGGGTGGGCAGGGCCCAAGGGGGTAGGGGGTGAGCAGGGCCCAAGGGGGATGGGGGGTAGGCAGGGCCAAGGGGGAAAGGGGGATAGGGGGTGGGCAGGGCCCAAGGGGGGTGGGGGGTAGGCAGGGCCAAGGGGGAAAGGGGGATAGGGGGTGGGCAGGGCCCAAGGGGGTAGGGGGTGCCCGAGGGAAGGGTAAGGGTGGGAAGGGATGGGCTCGTACCCCCGTCCCGCGCACGTGCGCGGGGCGGGGTAAAAAAATTTACCGTGACGGGAGTGAAATGGCACCGGGATGACGGGACGGGTCATGCAGACACAACCGGGGCGCGTGGAGACACGTAAAATCAAAAAAGGGCGCGTTCACGCGCAAAACGGGCGCGCGAATACACGTAAAAATAAAGAAAAATTAATAACTCCCAATCCGGACGTCAAAACGAAATAGCATAAAAACAAAAAGTGGGCAGGACGACAGGGGAAAACAAGGAAAATACGGGACGGAGGTTCCGGGGGGGGGGGAAAGGGCGGTCACATGCAAAAAATCCAAAAAAACGAACCAAAAAACGCAATTAAAAATTAATATCGAAAAATCCGTGCATCGGAATGAGGTGTAGAAAAAAGGAAAACTGTGCAGAAAGATGTGCCCGACAATCCTATCACATCAAAACATAATTCCGACAGAGATAAGACGCGTTCACATGGGAAAACCCCAAAAAACAAACCCAAAAATGGGATCGGAAATTAATATCGGACGAAGCGTTCACCGGAATGACATGCAGTAAGAAGGAAAAATGTCCGCAGGAAGGAGTGGCACAGGGTTATCACGTTAAACCGCAGTTCCGGTGGAAGTAGGAAGGGTTCACATGCAAAAACTCCAAAAATACGCTCGAAAACGCATTGAAAAATTAATAAGTAAAAATCCGGAAGTCGAAAAAGGGTGGAGGAAAAAGGAAAAAGGTGAGGGAAGACACAAGGGACATGGCTGTAAAATCAAATTGAAATTCCGATGCAAATAGGGCAGAGTCACATTGAAAAAGGTCAAAAATACATACGAAAAAGGTGTAAAAAATCGGAAAATTAATAATGGACAAACCGGGTATCGGAATGATGCGAAGGAAAAAGGAAAAATGTCAGGGGAAAAGTGGTTGGCAGGGCTATGATGTCAAAGCATGGTTCCCAAGCAAGAAAAGCGCGTTCACATGGAAAACCGGCTAAATTGTGCAAAATGCTTCAAAAATTAATAACTCAAAAACCATGCACCGGAACAGGGGTAGGTGAAAAGGAAAAATGGTCAGGGCAAAGGGAGGAACAGGGCTATGAGGCTGGATTTGGACTTTGGTGAACGTAGGGTACCTTCATAGGACAGGATCGCAAAATCAGGGAATGAAGGAAAACTGGAAGGGAACGGCCCCAAAGGTGGGTGGAACATAACCGAGTGGGTGGGAAGGGACCCCATGAGGGTAAAGTCATGGCATAGATGCATGAGCAGGGTAAGGCATATGCAAAGGGGTATGCAATATAGACGCATAGGGACGCGTCCCCACACTTAAGACCTTAACGGATAGGGTTAACCGAGCAACAGGGACCTAGGACCACGCCACAGACCATCCGCTAGCTTCCCCACACTTAAAACATGACGGTCACGAAGAAACCAAAGTGTAGGGTTAGAAAAACTTGGCCCGTTTCGTCAAGAATCAAGGTTGAGTGTCGATGGCACATCCAGGGTTGTTGTCGACTGCAGGAGGTACCAAGGCATCTTCGCTGTACACGTCCTTCATAGCAGGGACCACGCAGCAGTACCCAGG
This sequence comes from Lygodium microphyllum, assembly GCF_053477565.2. Taxonomy (NCBI): domain Eukaryota; kingdom Viridiplantae; phylum Streptophyta; class Polypodiopsida; order Schizaeales; family Lygodiaceae; genus Lygodium; species Lygodium microphyllum. The sequence goes on from NC_141163.1 coordinate 65,911,054, forward strand.
GAGGTAGCTGGTTGAAGGAATCGCAGGAAATTCGTCGATGATGAGGAATATTGCACTCAACTCGCAGTCACACAAATGAAATGAAAGAACAGTCACTCGCCCCATGACTAATATCACTCGAAGAAGAATGATTGAAACCCATATCGCATACCCGGTTGAGGAATCAACAAGGGGGGGAATGGTGCAGAAGGAGTATGCCAGGGTGCACATTTGATGGTGCATTAGTGCGTCCAACCCGTCTGGCATAGGTGCAAGAAGGAAGGCAAGGGAGCCTTACAGTGCAGTGTACAGAACAGGGTGACGTGTCTTGTGATGACGGCAAAGACCCATCCCGTGGGTGCATAGGGAAACGGGAACATACCTAACTCCAAGTGTCGTAACGTCCCTCAATCTCACCTCTCGGTAATTGATTGAAGAAACTCCAGTCACACTCATCCCACCCTCTGTCTCACTCTCTGTTGATAGTTACAGACGGGCAGCCTTTTCCTGAAACCTGTTGATGTAATCCTCACAGTCACTTGTGCAAAGGTTGTATGCCTTGTGCGCATTGGATGGTGCAATGGTGCATCCCGCCCTGTGCCGGTATACGGTGCAAGAAGGAAGGCCAGGGAGCCTTATGGTGCAGTGCACAGAACAAATTGTGCTGTGTGCATTGAGAGGCCCATCCTGTGGGTGCAACACTTCATTCACACTTCTCACCTCTCATTTGATTTGAAGGGAAAAGACTGGTCACTCGCCCCACCCTCTGTCTCACTCTCTGTTGATAGATACAAGAGGGCAGCCTATACGCACTTCCCCATCCGATTAGGATGAAAGCTCACATCACTCGATTGTTTGTCGATGAAGATCGCGTCATCAGTTGTTGAAGAGGCGTACCCAAGGAGGTAGCCATCAAATCGAACGTTGTGTTGAATAGGACATGTCATCTGCTAGAGGACAGGTAGTCACTTTGCAAAGAGACCCAGGACACAGCGTACCAAGGGAGGCAGCTTCGGAATTGGATCCTGGGAATATCAATTAATGAATCCACTTTCTGGACTGCTGGGTGTTACCACCTTTTCCACAGCCAGCTTTCCCGCCCAAGGGTGTTGACCACCTTTTCTTGGAACGAGGCCTGCTATGACAGGGAATTGCTTCCTTTTCTCTCATAACAGATTTGTTTTTTTTTTTCTTTTTCTTTTTCTTGTTTTTCCCTATTCCCGAGGGTGTTTCCACCTTTTCTCGAAGAATAGGTCGGCATGACAGGGACCTAAGTCCTTTTCTCCCATGACCGATATGTATATTTTTCTTCTCTTTTTTTTTTCGAATTGAGCAAGGGAATAGTAGAAAGACCATTTGTCAAGACCAACCTCGCCACTATCGCTGGTGGAAAATAGAGGATAAGAGATCAAGGCTGGACGGGGGGTTTGAGGAGACAGAGGGTTGCGTCCACTTCATCAGGAGTGACTGAAGAACGGCTATCAGAAGTAGCATCATAAGAAGTACAGTGCCGCGCCAACGAGGAAAAAGATCAAGTGACCGTAATTGTCAAGATCCCCAAGGAGGGAAGTACTTCTTCAGGCGATATCCATTGATCAGAAAGGGATCATCAGAGGCATCAACGGTCTGTACTTGGACAGAGCCATTAGGGTTGACTGCAAGTACCTTATAGGGGCCCATCCACCACTGTTGGAGCTTGCCAGGAAACTTGCCAAAGCGTGAATCATAGGCTAGGACCAAATCACCTTCTTTGAACTGCTTGTGCTTGATGAAGCTGTCATGGTAAGCCTTACGTCGAGCTTGCGTGGCTTCCATGCACTGTAGAGCCATCCTACGAATTTCGTCCAAACATTCCAAGTGCAGGAGACGGCGTTGCAGTGAATTATCATCCCCCAAACGCTCTTTGATGGCCACTCTCAAAGAGGGTAGTTCCAATTCAACAGGAAAAACAGCTTTTGTACCATACACCAGCTGGAATGGTGTCTGTCCTGTTGTTGCTTTATGGGAGGTTCTGTACGCCCAGAGGGCCTCTGTAAGTCGACCGTCCCAATCACGACGATGTGCGGCAATTGTTCTTGTCAGAATCGAGCAGAGGATGCGATTGGTGACTTCGACTTGGCCATTGGCTCTGGGGTAATAAGGAGTGGACTTGCGATGGCGGATCTTATACAACTCTGTCAACTCGTCCATGACTTTGTTGAGGAAATGAGTACCTCTGTCACTTACCAGCTCTAAGGGACTGCCAAAACGGGTGATGATATTCTCATACATGAACAGGGCCACGCTGTTACCATCGTCCCGCTTTAGGGCTTTAGCTTCACACCACTTTGTGACATAATCCGTACATACGAGGATGTATCGGTTCTGTTTCCTTCTGGTAGGAGGATCGATCGGACCTACGAAGTCGATGCCCCACTTCTCAAACGGCTTCAAAGGAAGGATAGGTTGTAGTGGCATAGCACTTGTCTTGCTCGGTTTTCCCATTCTTTGACAAGCATCACATCTTTTACAGTAATCATAGGAATCTTTGTGAATGGTAGGCCACCAATATCCTACGAGCAAAGCCTTCCTGGCTATAGCTTCTCCTGCAAAATGACCTCCACATGGCTCGTCATGGCAAGCCTTCAGAACAATCCCAATCTCTTCTCCTGCAACACACCTTCTGAACACTTCATCTTTGCCTTTCTTGTACAGTGCACCGCCTAGCAGGGTGTAGGGGGCTGATTCTAGCATGAGCTTCTTCCTTTCCCGACTAGAAATACTAGGAGGGTACTGTTGGGTTGCCAGCAGATTGGCAATGTCTGCATACCAGGGAGTTATAGTTTCTACCAAAAATAGGGAAGCATCAGGGAGGTCTGGATCATCCTGCTCCTCATCTGCAGTTTGTGGGATACGCGACAGATGATCAGCCAGAACATGGGAACGACCAGGCTTAGTAATCACCTCAAAGTCGAACTCTTGGAATAAAAGGAGCCATCTCATCATTCGTCCTTTCACATCGGCTTTGTTCATTAGGAAGGACAGGGCCTCATGATCCACATAAAATTTAAAGTGGGTGGATAGGAGGTAATGGCGAAACTTTTCCAAGGCAAACACCATTGCCAAGCACTCCAGCTCTGTCACTGTGTAGTTCCGTTCCCTATCAGTGACTTTCCGGCTTGCGTAATAGATCGGTTGATCCAACTTCGAGGAGCCCTTTTGGCAGAGGACAGCACCTAAGCCTTCAATTGATGCATCCGTGTGTACATGGAACTCTTTCGTCCAATCAGGAGGTTGCAGAATGGGTGCCTCAATCAGACACTGCTTCAGAGTATGGAAGGCTTTGTCACATTCTTCCGTCCAAGTAAACTCTGCATCTTTCCTCAGAAGCTTGTGCAAGGAAGTTGCCTTTGTCGCAAAATGGGCTATAAACCTTCTGTAGTAACCCACATGGCCTAGGAATCCCCTCAACTGTTTGAGGTTGATGGGTGCTGTCAGAGCTGCAATCTTTTCGATTTTTGCAGGGTCTGTTGATATCCCTTGTGCAGAGACAATGTGGCCCAACAGAACTCCAGAAGAGACCCCAAAGATGCATTTTTCGAGGTTGAGGGAAATCCCATACTCCCGGCATCGGTCAAAGCATTGTTCCAGGTGTTCCCAGTATTCACGGATCAAACTATAGACACAGAAGTCATCCAAATATACCTCAATAAAGTCGTGCAGATGATTTTGAAATGCGGCCATCATGACTCGTTGGAAAGTAGCAGGGGCATTGTAGAGTCCAAATGGCATCACTCGGTAAGCGTAGGTCCCCCATTCTGTGGTGAAGGTTGTTTTGGATTGGTCTTCTTCTGCGATCTGCACTTGGTTGTATCTGCTGAATCCATCCAGAAGGGAATAAAGCTCATGTCCTGCCACTGTGTCCAACAGTTGGTCTATGAAAGGGATAGGAAAGTGATCCTTCTTCGTCTTGGAATTGAGCTTTCGGAAATCCACACATATACGAAGCTTGCCATTCTTCTTGGGTACAACCACGATGGGTGAAACCCATTCACTATTTGCCACTGGATAGATGAACTCGGCTTCCAGAAGCTTCAGCAGCTCCGCTTTCACCAATGTGGAATAATTCGGATTCATTCGCCTCTGTCGTTGCCGTACTGGCTTGGCATCAGGCTCCAAGTCAATATGATGTTGACATATTGTGGGATCAATCCCCTTTAGGTCTTTGTAAGACCATGCAAACACGTCCAAATTTTCTTTCAACAAGTTGTACAAGGTTGACAATTCCTCTTCTGGGAGACTTCTACCCACCTTCAAGTGGCGTTCAGTGCCTTCTGCATCCACAAGGGTTAACTGCCTTTCACCTTCTACTTCACGGATGAAGGTCCCGCGGACTGCTTCTGGGTACAGATCTGACTCCTTCAAGGGAGTAGTGTCCTCTTCTGATGTCCCACTAGAACCAATTTCTTCTTTTGGTGGAGACTTAGGTTGCTCTTTAAGACGTTGGAATGGGATAAGAGCCGTTTCGGGTTTGGTTTCAAAATTAATTACCTCTTGGCTTGAAGACTCCTCTTCTGAAGATGACACATCCAGGAACGTCACATAACAGGGACCCTCTGATGCCTGTTGGGTTTGTGGGACTGGTGCTCGTTGGCACGGAGCATCATCATCATCTTTCTTTGGCAAGGATGGGTGAGGATGGCAGGAGCCACTGTTGAAAGACGGCTTGTTCTTCTTAATCCATTCCTTATAAAGGTTTTGCATATGAGAAGATCCATTTACCAGACCAAATGGTACCATCACCATTCTGTCCCATAACATGAGCTTGTCCACTTCTGATGCCTCTGAAACTTCTTCCTCAAATGTATCCTCTTCAGGTGGAATAGATTCTTCTGGCTCACTTTCATAATCTTCTTCGTCCATATCATATCCAACCTCTTCTGTCTCTGCTTCTGCTTCTGCTTCTGTCTCTGCTTCTGCTTCTGCTTCTGCTTCTGCTTCTGCTTCTGCTTCTGCTTCTGTAGGAGCTCTGTAACAGAAGAACAGATTCTCTGTTTCCTCTCCTGTCTCTGTCTCTGTCTCTGCTATGGCCATATAACAGGGAGAGCAGTACATCCATGCTTCTATCTCACTGTCAGAAGTGATTTCCAAAGTCATTCCTGGTTCAGGCAGGAAGTATTCACCCATTGATAATGGCTTGGCATCTTTTGGAAGTCGGCCTACAGTATCCACTGTTAAGGAATGTGCCATTGTTTTCCTGGGAAGGATCTGTTTGACAGCATCTTCGTCTGCTAATGTTCCATCTGTAGCCTCATTAGGGGAGTCAGAAGATAATTCCAAGGAGGTGGATCCATGTCCTTTTTGAGAACCATACAGTTTCAGCACCACTTTGTTGGGTCCTCTACCCAAGGTCAAGGTTCCTTTGAACCAATCCGTCCTTGCTCGGGCTTCAAAAAGCCATGGTCTACCCAGTAACAGAGGATAGGATGTACCATAAGAGTTTGGCTTCACCACCAAATAGGTTAGCCAATAATCTTTTCCAGCCACTGTAGTCTTCACATATGGAAGAATGCCCAAAGGCTTGATTCTACTCTGATATGCCAGTCTGATGAGCCATTGGGTTGGTTGCACACCTTGTAAGCCTAGATCCTTCATTGTCACATCCGTCATAATGTTCACTGATGAACCTCCATCAATCAGTGCATTTGCAATAAAGCAGCCTTCTATCCACACGCCAGTCTCTGGAGTACCTGGATCTAGGAAAGCGTTAGCCACATCCACTTCTTTTACAGGCTTTGAAGCCTTGTTGGACTTTGTTGCTATTGAGGGAGCAATCCTTAAACCACGTCTTCTTGTCAGTATACTTTTGAACCTTTTCCGGCAACTGAGAGACAACATCAATAATTGTCGGAATGTGAGGTTTGGTCTAAAGGTATCTAGATCTCTAACTAGATCGTATTCCTTAATAGGATCCACTGGCTTCTCTAACCGGTTAGGGAATGGGGCAACACCCATTTTCATTTTTCCTCTTTCTTCCAATAGGGGAATTACCGGGACTTCTTCTGCCACTTGTCGCACTTCCTCCTCTTCTGTATCCTGGAACTCTGGTCCTGTCTCTGTAACTCTCTGTGGCACTGTAGGGCTCTGTACGGCACTATCAGGCTCTGTTCTGTTCTGTTCTTCTGGTGAAAGATTGAACTTCACTGTTCTGGCTGGATGGTTATTTTCTTTCTGGATAGGTGGTTCCTTCTGCTTTGCACGCGTGATGGTAGTAACTTCCAATTCCACTAAATTGGAAGTAGGCTCTTGGGCCTTGGCCGGACTATCAGTAGCACTGTTTTTCACTGGGGCTGGGCTTGGACAGTCTTTTGCAGTGTGACCTTCTCCTTTGCATCGACTGCATAAGGGCTTGTAATCCACTGACCTTCGAGGATTTGGACAATTTGGTGAGATGTGTCCCTTTTCTCCGCATCTGTAACATTCCACTTCTGATCTCTGACCACCGCCAGACTGTCTTCCTCTGTAACTTTGAGACGGAAATCTTCTGGGTCCGAAATTAGGACCAAACTCTCTAGGCTTGGGTCCAATATCTTGTGTTGTCATTTTGGATTCCAGCAAGTTGAATCTTGCGTCTTCTTCCTTCCTTCTCCTAGCATGCATCTCCTTCAGAGAGCAAATGTCCTCTGTATGGTTCTTCCGCAAACAGTAGGAACAGAAGGCTCCAGGGATGGTTGGTTTTCGTGTACATTCAGTGGCTAAATGGCCTGCTTGATGACACTTACCACACCAAGTATTTGACCGCATCACATCTCTTCCTGCTCCTGCAACGTTGGATATGCTCGCGGTGTTCACTTTCAGCGTCTGTAGCTGCTCTGTAATCACATCCATCAACTCCTTTTTGATGTTTGCAACTGAGTTGGATAAGTAGTCCTTCAAGCTTTCTCCTCCTGAGGCACTGGCAGGAGGGTTTTGAGGAGTTTCTGTAATCACTGCATAAACAGGTTGGGCTGGTACAGAGGAGTCTATGTTCTGGTTCTGATTCAGAGCTCCTGTTTGAACTGTTGGCTGTTGGCTCCAGTTGGTAGGATTCCACTGTTGCTGCTGATTTGACATAGAGGAAATTGGTTGGGACCATTGTTGTTGTGGCTGAACCATCATTTGAGGCATGGATTGTGGCCACTGTGGATTTGGTGCACTGTACTGTGATACCGGGGACATCTGTTGGTAGGGATAGGGAACAGTCCCTGGAACTGCATTTGGTGGATACATCATTCCTGGCATCAGAGGAGGTAGGACTCCTCTTCCTGTATTCATCACTAATCGAGCTTCCACTTCATCGTACAGTCTTGCACCTTCTGTTGCAGCTTGCAGTGTGGCTGGTCTTTGCAGCTCCACAAACTTACGAACTTCTAGTTGTAATCCTTTAAGAAACACCCCCTTCTGGATGCCATTATCTAGATTATGGTTAGTCCATCTCTTCAGGATGGATTCCATTCGTGAGACATAAGCTTCCACTCTTTCTCCAGAGGATTGACTTAGGTTCATAAATTCCTCTCGCATCCGCTCTTCAAAACCTTCACGCCTGAATTTAGTGAGGAAGGCCAACTTCAGGTCGTCCCATGTGCCAAAAGTTCCTGCTGCTTGTCTCTCATACCACTGAAACGCCGCGCCCTTGAAAGTAGCGGGGAATATTGCTAACCAATGCTCAGGGGTTCTGGCATTGTTAGCCACACATGCTACCATAAACTCTGCTACATGAAGATCGGGGTCTTCATTGTACTCTCCCTTAAAAACTGGCAATGGGACTACATTCGCTGGCCTGTCATCAATATTTCCAGGACGGATCTGGCTTGGAAGTGGACCTCCAGCAGGAGGCGGAAGGGCTTGATGTGCCATTGGGACTTCTGTAAAGAGTTCCGCAAGGGCGTCAAAGGCGGCTTCTGCTGCTAGCTCGTTCTCAGCCTTGATTTTTGCTTTCTCTCTTCTCACGTACCTCTGGACTCGTTCTAACGCTTGCCTCTTTATTGCGTCATTCATCAGGGGGTTGGCTCCACTAGGTTGTTAGTGCTCCACAGAGGGTTAACAGAAGACTTCAGTCTCTGGAGGACTCTCTTGCCAACATTTCTTCTACTTCTTTCTTTTCAACGTCCCTGAATTCTGCTTTCATGCCACTGCACAGGGGAAGGTATTCGGTTCTGAAGGTGTCAAAATGCATACGTCTGAGCATTGTGGTGGTGCCATCATCATAGTAATGCCAGCTTCTGATGGTTTCAATAGTGTATGTTGTGAAAAACACTCTGTCTACCAACTTCCAGTGGGTTGCTAATTGAACAAACAGAAGATTATCAGTACACCAAGCATCCCATGTATCTTGCTGTTGAGCGTCCACGAACAAATTCCAACTTTTTTCCTTCTTGTCTTTGTGAACCTCTACAGACCAAGACTCCTGAAGCTTCTTCACAATCTCCCACTTGATGTTGTCTGGAAACTTTTCAATGAATGCCAAATCTTCCATTGATGGTCATTCTCTCTATTTCTACTCTTCAGTTTTTTCCCAAACAGTTTGCCACCAAGATGCAAGTTTCTGCTGCTTCAATAGGAAGAGGAAACTGTCCACCACATAAAGCATGCATCATGATGGTGATGTGTTTCCGCCATTGTGGGATGAACTTCTTGTGGAAAGTGGCTTTGATTATGAGGAATTCCAACTCTTCAGTGGAAGAAGGAACTTTACAAACATCCATTGAATTCTTCTCTTCTTGGCAATGCCATTTCCTTCATTTTCAGCCTCTTCTGGTGCTTGTTGATGGCAAGTTTCCCCAGCTGCGCACCAAAAACATGGAGCCCCAAGAGGAACACCAAGGAAAAGGGAATTCTCTTGCAAGAAAATCTATCTTGTAACATCAACAAGCTTTCTTATCATGTTTCATATGATCACAATGAAGAAAAGAACACCAGGCACAACAAATCTTCATGCAGCATCATGTAGACCTCCCACGGATTTTAATAGAATCAACTATATTCTTCAATATCTTCATAAAATCCATCAATAGAACAAAGAAAGCAAAGGAATACACCATCTTTGAATGGAAATACATCACATAGTATTCATCTTCAATATCTTCATAGTCTTCTCTCTCAATCTCTCATATACAATCACTCTGTTTCAGTAAAATTGGCTATCTCTGACTCTCTCTCTCTCTCTCCATCAATAATACATCATATCCTCACTACAATCTCTCAAAATCACACTCAATAATCCTTCTTAGGTCGTGGATACCCCTCCCAAGAGGTATGTCTGATATGAAGAGTCACCAGAGCCACTACAGTGTCCTTTCATAGCTCACTACTGTCACTTCACTCTAGTCTTTACTTGAGTCTTCAGCAGCTACTTCTTTCACTTCTTCCAGCTCTTTTGCACTTATATTCACCTCTTTCCAAGGCTAGAAAACTTTCCCAAGCTACACTCTCATCCATCAGAACACATACAGAAGCATACAGAACAGTCACAGAACAGTACTAGAACAGCTACAGTACAGAACAGAACAGAAACAGAACAGAAACAGAAGCTCTACAGAAGACCTACAGAAGGTTACAGAAGGTTATCAAAACCACATAACTTACTCTCAAACCATTCCAAACTCTCACAAACCATTCAATAAGCTTTCTCAATATCTCAATCTTCATCAATCAATACTCCATCCCTCCTTACAGAAGACAATCAGAACAAAACAGACCAAAACAGAGCAAAACAGAAGGTATACAGAACCAATCAGAACCTATCAGAACATCACAGAACCACCAACAAACATCATGAACTTCCAAAACCCAATCATTATCATCCAAAACACTCTCAAACCACTTCCAAACTAATCAATCAGCTCATAAAATCAACCATTTAGCTCTCAAAAACAACAAAAATCAGCCAAAAAACAAGTCATTTCAACACTCAACAGGGAGGCAAGCTTACCACAACTTTTTTGGGTTGAAATAGTCTCTACTACCATGCATCTCATTAACAAGTCACCTTGTAGTGGTATTGACTTCCAGGTTGCAGAGGAGGTATGGATAAGAAAGTCTCCCTTATATGCTCATTGTTGTGTCTTTGGATGTGAGGCCTTCTACCGTGTGTCCAAGGACCAACACAATAAGCTAGATTCAAAAAGTATGAAATGCATTTTACTTGGCTATGGAGATGCAGGTGTGATGGGTTACTATCTTTGGGATCCGCAAGCATGGAAAGTCATTTGCAACCTCATGATGTAGTCTTCCATGAAGACAACATGCATAAGTAGCTTGAGAAAGTGGTTGAGATACGTAGGGTTATCTTTCATGAGGGAGTCCCCTGCTCTAACACAGCTATCTAAACAAATTGCATTAGCAACAATCGATGCTCATGGCCAGGATGCTAGACGAGATGTTGGATATGTAGCATAGCCTACCTTGAGGAATTCTATTAGAGATAGACGACCTTCTAACCATTATATGCCCTCCATGGATTATGTATTGAGGAATTCTATTAGAGATAGACGACCTTCTAACCATTATATGCCCTCCATGGATTATGTATTGGTTATAGAGGCTGGAGAGCCTCTCACCTATGATGTAGCTATGTGCAAGGGTGATTGTCACTACTGGGAGAGGACTATGCAGAGTCTGAGATTGGCTCATTGCATAAGAATCATACATGGGACCTCATTTCCTTGCCTAGTGGTGGCAAGAAGGCTTTGCTTTACAAGTGGGTATACAAGTTGAAAAGTACCCTTAGCCACCCCAAGCTGGCATACATGGCCAAATTGGTTACTAAGGGTTTTAAGCAAGAACATTGTGTTGACTTCGATGAAGTCTTTTCTCTTGTGGTCAGGATGACTATCCTGTCCTTAATCCTGGCTTTGATTGCCGAGATTGACTTGGATCTTTACCAATTGGACATCAAGATGGATTTCTTACATGGGGACTTGTATGATGAGATATACATGGAACAGCCTAAGGGTTTCGAAGAGCCTAGTAAGGAACATCTAGTGTGGAGAGTATTTATGGTCTAAACCAGGTACTTAGGGAATGGTACCACAAGTTTGATACTTTTATGCACTCACAAGGCTAGTTATTGGGGGTAAAGGTACCTCTACCTAGCTGCATGTGTATTACTACATTGATAGTACCCACACCTACACACTATAGGTGGCACAAGCAACCATCATTGTAACTTCATTCTTTATTCTTTTAGTGACATTTTAATAAAGGAAAGGCCTGTCACACATTGTGATTGTTGGAGTTCCCACATTTGGAGTCTCTCTCTCTCTCTTGCTCCTGCTCCTTCCATCATAGCTCTTGCTCACGCTCGTGCTTCCACTTCAAGGCTCACCTCCCTTCACCATCTACTTTAAAGCACCAAAAGCAAACCACATATATATGCGTCCACCCGAGAGAAAAAGGGAGCAAGATGGTGAGGGCCACCAATGATAATGGTTCTTTTTATTGGAACCTCCAAAATGGAGGTGTGTGTCACCAAAACAAACTTTCTCTACATGTTGCATTATCAAATGTGCAACCACTTGTTTGAGTGTAAGAATGAAGATTTGGTCATAAAGTTAATTTGTATTTTATATCTCTTACTTGTAAATATTGACTTGTGTTTTCCACACAATATGGAATATTTTTTTTGTATCATTTGTGCTTCCATGCTCTCACTTGCACTTTATTTTGGAAAAAAAATTCTTACATGCATATTTCTTTGTGTACATGCATGTGCATCCATTCCCAATGGCTCAATATTGAGGGGGTTTGGTAATAAATGACATGAAATGACATAGCATATTATAGATATCATAAAGGGGGGAGGGGAGCATCATGAAGTTAGAGTGGTAGGGAGGGTCTTGATCAACAAACATCATCATGTTCTACTCATCATCAACATCATGATTGGTGGTGCCATACTCTTCATTTCCTTCTCGTTATCCCATACAACCATCTTGGTTGACATGATTGATTTATTTCTCTTCTTTGTCTCTATCTCTCTCTATAGCTAATAAAAGAATGGGTAAAAATCTTTAAATCTCCCTAGATCCATTAATGTGACACAAGTTGTTGGATTAGTGGTTTATGAGGTTGAAACAAAGATTTGTTATTGAAGGATGTCTTATCATCTGACTAGATCACATATGATTTTTTCAAAAGGTCCCCCCACTTTCACTCTATACATGTTACTTTTTTAAAGTCACTCTCTTAGATTTCATGGTTAGCTTTGCTAAGAAAGAATTGCGCTATAACTTTTCCAAAGGTGCAAGTTATCATCCACACATATGAGCTAAAAGAGTTTATCAATTGCTATCTATTGAAGAAAAATTATGCATCCTAAGTAAGGTTTTATTTTATTGGCTCATCTATCTTACATGACCATGCCTTTGCACTTGCCCATGCACCCAAAATCACATGGCCATAATGTAAAAAGGGATAGTAGAGGAATAAAAGAGAAAAATGCATATGTAGAAAGAGAGTGACATCAAGTGCCATGCAAGGTAAAACACTAAGTATAGAGGGTAAGAATAGCCTAGGTTACATACTTGGGTCTACTTTGACATGATTTGGGCATTTGGTATATCTAAGCACCTAATTGGTATTCTTGGCCAAAAAGTAAAGCAATAATGTTTTGATTGTTATTCATATTTATCATCTGTTTTGGGCCTCTTTATCCTTGCCCATGTTTTGTCTATGTTGTGTCACTTTATTTTGGAGTATGCTTTTTGAAGCAAACGTCTTTCTTTACAGCATAACTTCTACGTACAACTTGTTGTGCTATACTTTCATCATAGTTTCGTATATGGTGAGCTATATATAGCTCCAACAATTGGGACCTTTGATGTACTAAACAATGTTATAAAGAGTTGAATGTGTTTCACAAGATTATATTTATGTCACATCTTGCTCATGAAACTCATTTTGTTTCTATAGAGTAACATAAGGACCCCATTAACTCATAGGCATACAACATTGTGATGACTAAAATGTAATGAGGGCACCACCTCAAGCACACACATTCATAGAATGAAGTGCACACACCCATATGATGCATACACAATAACAAATAGATGACACGCATCCACTTGATATGTAAAATTACTCTCTCCAATTGAGCCCATGCAAGCATGTAACGTGTGAACAATCTAACTTTTAAAAAGCACAATTGAACATGCACTTTTTTCTATTATAAACTTATTTTTGAACCATATACTTGTAGTCCAATTTTAATTATAGGATTGAAGCATGCAATTTCCATGTACCTCTTTGGTTGATATTTTCTCAAAGTATTTTGTTTCTATGATCAAGACCTCTTTAACATACCATGGAGTGCAACCTATTCACATCATGTACATTTACATGTATAGTATAAATTAACTTAAGAGCATTTTAAACTTGGCAACACAGGTGAAAGTTTAGCATTTGTAGCCTATGATCTCTTCTTGGCCTTTTAATAGTAGTCATGAGCATATCACCATGCTTAATAACATATTACAATAAAGTGGTAAGGGCTATCATCTCCCTTTTCATGCCAGTCCTTACTTTAGCCATAGCAAACTCTCAATAGTAAGTCTCTGACCTAAAATCCAATAGTATTGTTGACATGTTGTGGCTGTGTTTTCCAACTTGCAAAAGGTGTTTCTTGCGAATAACAAATTGGACGTGGTTGGCTATAATTGTGGAAAAAATTCACTATGAGTACAAATCCTTGAAATTTAAAGCACAAGAAACTATTCCTTATGTATACACATAAATTCGAGATCTACATAGCTACCTTAACCCCAAGTTTTGGATTTCCTTGTACTGCTTAGGTAACTCCATAAGTGCTGCAACAGCAAATTCTGCTTCTTTGTAAGCTGGATTGGAGCATCTTGACATTATCTCAGTGAAGTTGACAAACTGTATAAAACAAACTCATTTAGGATCATATAACTCATTTTAGAACAAAAATACCATATAGTGTTTCCTCAAACACAAGTGTTTCAAAAGTTTAAAGACTCATTTTTTTGACTTGCATAATCATGGTCATTGCATAGATACTAGTTTTGGTCCTTTTTCTTATCAATTTGAGGATATCTATAGTTACTTATTAGTGGAAGCTAGAAAAGAATTTCCATTTAAATGTTTAGTTTTTTTGCAATTGTCACTAGGCTACATCTAATAGATCATTACTTTCGACTAGAATAATCAACCTATACATATAAATCCCCAAATCCCAGCCCAACTTACATGGGATCCATTACAAGCAGGGTTTTACAAAATCTCTTTGGAAGCTACATTATATATATATATATATTAAGACCTACATACTCAATGGTACTCAATTCCACGAAATGATACCTCAAAATTGGCAAATGTGATTGTCTCTCTCTCTCTCTCTCTCTCTCTCTCTCTCTCTCTCTCTCTCTCTCTCTCTCTCTCTCTCTCTCTCTCGTATGTGTGTGCATGTGTTATAGGTAAAACATAGTGAAGATTTCACATTTCACAGTTATTTTTATGACAACTATTCAAGCTAATAGCTATAGATAAAAAGGCATTAAACAATGAAACGTTCCAAAATCAAAGGCCCTCAATGTATGCTTTATGTTGTTTAACTCTAACACTTAAAATAGAACATAAGACATATAAGTTTAACATGAATGTTTAGTTATGAAAAGGATCTCCCTTTAAGGAAAGTAGGGCATTCATAAGTAAATCTTTGCAAGAGCACCTGAAAGTTGTCAAACTTGCGCTTTGGGATAGCATTATCAAAGTAGTGCATCATGTCCCATGGTCCATCACCAACCCCCACCAGAATGATTGATAAAGGATAATTGCTTCAATAATCAAACATCTATATCAACTTATATAAAATAGGCTTTAGCTTGTAAATAGGTTCTAACTTGTATGCACAACTAGTATACCTTGCTTCAACAATAGCATTAATGGTCTCCTTCTCTTGCACACTTAGCATTCCACCTTGTACATTACCAGTTACCTATTCAAAAGTTTCCTACATTCAACCCCTTGATTTGCAATGTGTAAAATAGTACTTGATAAAATTTTAAGATTAGATGACATAAGTACCTGGCCGTCAGCAATTATAACAAAAACATGAAATCGATTTCCATTTCGTTTCACAATATCTATTGCACCACGAATGACTGGTGCATAAGATGTAGGGCCTAGACACAAACAACATTCTTTAGCTAAACAAAAAATCTTGTAGGATTTCCTCCTAATAGAGAGTACTAGGGGGTAATATATGCACATCTTTGTCTACACTTACTAGGATGTCCTAACCTATAGATAGATAGACTAAGAATGAAGAGATACACATCTTTGTCTAGAATTACCAGCTAGGTTGATGCAAGGAAGTATTTCCCTATATCGTCTCAAGACACCTTCAACTCCATTGCAAGGGTGTCCATCTGAATTGAAGTTGAAGTAGCTCTGATCATGGGTAGTGGCTGTTACAAAGAAAAAGGAATCAACATTTGATAAAGAAGATGTTAACTAGAAGTCTTTAGGATAACATCAAAAGAGCAATGCTAACAAACCATCTCCAAAGCCAAAACAAGGGATCAAGTTATCTTCATCAAATTGGGAGAGTGTTCTTCCAATTACTGAAATAGCTTGTTCATAAGGATTCAGTCCATTGGGAAGAGTGGCATGAAGGCTAAGTCCATCGAAAGAATTTTGGCCTACAAGAAAAACTCAACAAGCTTAATGGTTTAGTGTTGTTAGTTAAGGATAGTTTGTATGTGGAGTGAAAGAATTGATCATTCCAATATAAATTCACAACAATGACAATGAGTTGTTATCTTCACTACATGCTACAAAGAAATTTGACACTTTGATTATCATTTATCATTTCTCACCCTTTGAGTTTAGAAAATGGGCACTTGAATTATTGTAGTTGTACCATTACAACTAATTTAAGATCTAAAATTCATGAAAAGTAACCCTAGGAAATTGTTAATCACTATCACTTTTGCCTCCTTAGTGACACCTCCCAAGCCTTGTGTTTTTTTTATGCCCGAAGGGAGCCATTGAGTTGGCATTTACACTTGTACTCCTAAGTGATAGAACTTTCTCAAGCTAGCTTGACTACAAACAACATGGAATAAAAAGCATTTAAAACTATGATATAGACCCATATAATGCATACGTTGAAAAACTTAAATAGTTGGCAAATTTCCTAGCATATAAGAACTATACCAACTTAATATACACATCACAAGATTTAGAGAAGTGTGAAAATCACCTGTCCACTCATTACTTTTGGTAAAGTCAATAGCAAGAATCAAGTTTGATGATTCAAGTCCAGCTTGCCTTAGAGCACATGCAACCTACATTTCCAATTTGTGAACTTCATTTCTCTCTCTCCTATTAGCATCTATGCTAGCTTTGAAACTATAGTACTGTCTTGAAGTTCTAATTGAGACAAGTTGATAGATCAAAGGGAAGCTTTATACAACAAAAGAAGAATTGAAAAAAACCAACCTGATTTATGTCTGTGTACTTGTTTGGATTACATGAGTACTTTGCCATCTCTTTAGTGGCTTATAGGTTCTTGGGAATCTAGTATATACAAGCCTCTCATCAGGTTACATGTAAAAATGTTTATACATACGACATTTGAAATGCATTCCAAGTACATGTAGACATGTTTGCACATGTTATAACACTTAAAGCATATTAAAAACTTCACATATAACACTTGAAACATATTAAAAAAGAATAGTAGTTCGTGTAGTTAGATTCTAATTTTAAGTACATGAAGACATGCTTGTTACATCACTTCATGAGCAATTAGATTGTAATCTTGCATCAAATATTAGCTGAATCTTATGTAGGAGTTCAATTCATGACTTAACAATAAAATTTTATGTTTGAAGCTAAAAAACCAAATGGTGATCTTAATTCAAAAACATCTCATTGAATATTAGGTAAGAGTGGGTTGTGAAACAATTTTTCATCAACTAGGCACTTCTTAGTTAACTTCATACGATTGCATGTAATAAGCTTTGTACTCACCTTGAGCATATAAAACCTTTATCCCCAATTTCTCTATAAATTGAACCGAATGAGACTCTATCATGATATTAGCTAAATATAGAAGAGATGCCTAGATGCATCAATACACCTAGACACACTACTAATTAGTTGTGGTGTGGTATGCCATTCAAACAACATAGTAGCGACATGTGGAACTTCATGGACTTGGACTCTTGAGCTATACCACAGATGGTCATATTCAAGCCATGTGATCAACATAGTAGGACGTCTACCATCAAAACCAATATTTATGTGATTCACTCATGGAGGCAAACTTTACAGAGATGGAGTCTGATCCTCCATCATTAGTAGTGCTAATCCTTCATGTTTAGTGGTGTATGGTATAGCCAGACAATTGAAGCGCGCGCAAATGACTCGACAGGCAAGATTTGTACTCAAGAGAATGACTACAGAATACGATGAAGATAATTACTATCCATCACAATTCAGACAATAACAGTAGATGGAGAGAAAATGCTTGTTGAGGAGGAATGATTGGAGCTAGTTACAAATTAATAAGGTGGCGAATCAACCTGTTGGTAATTGGGCTGCTGATCAGCGGCTTTCTCCTCGGGGTCATCTGCAAGGCGCGGAGCCCTTATCTATACTGCCTGAAAAGCAAGAATATAATCGCGCTGATGATTGGAAAGGGGAGGTGGACTGATAACGTTTATCATTGTTTCGATCAAACAGCTAAGCGAATCCCCACCACCACCACCACCCAGAATCAGGAACCTTTGCGACCCTTTGCACCAAGATTGTATTACGTAGCCCATTGTCATAGGCTTGTCAACACATAAGCAAGGTTGCTGACACACGTACCGAACCATTAATACATCGCCCATTGGAATAGACTTTCCAACACATGGGCATGTTGGATGCCATTTTTAAAAAAAGAATTTTAGGGGGTATCTTGCCTATGTGTGGGGAAACTTTTTGGGCTGAGCTTGAATTAATTTTAGGTGAGCTTTTACAAACATTCTAACCAATATCAAAATAATATTACTAGACCTTGTTCAATTATTGTTGCATTAACATGGTAAAAATAAGAGTAGTGTGTGTAGAGATCTACAACCTTCCAACTTTGTACAATTATGGTTGCATTGACATGGCAAATGTGTCACTACAAATCTTGAGACAAAGGCAAACTAAAAGTAGCCAATGATCTTACAGATTGAATAGAAAAGGGTTGTGTTTTATTCAAGAAAAATTTATAGATTAGGATATTTATAAATAGGCCATCAAAAATACTATATATATATATATAGTGAACAAGTGCTAAGGATATATATAGTGAACCCCCCGAGCTCTACCCTCCTAGTTTTCATGAACTCACCTTATATACTTTAGTTATACTACCACACTTTTTTTAAGATACACATTCCTTCATTGCATCCTTAGCACTTGTTCATAAAAAATACCCTTAAGTAGAAAAAGATGCACAAATGGTTGTTTCTTAACATACAAGATAAACTTTATAATACCATAGAAGGTCAATTGTAGAAATCTCTATATTACTACTGGAGAAGAACCCTATAGCTCCTATCAAAGACGTAAACTTCCCCTTTGATTGGAACCAAAAATCTCCATGATCAAAGCTACGGTTTAGGAGATATTGCAATTTTTGTGCACATGGGTCCTATGGATAGGGTGCAATAGACAATCATGGATATTGAGCTAAATAAAACCCTATAGATTCTCTATCATAGAGGCTAATAGATCATCTCAAAGAAGTTACTATGCTCTTCAAATTAAAACAAGTTGGTGATCATAAGTTACAAGTTTACTAATCCCAGATTGGAAGGAAACAAAGGTGAAGGCAAGGCCTAGGGTAACCAATGGAGGGAAATAACTAACACTAGAGAGCCTATAGTTGAAGAACCACATGGGGATGACTTTGAGGAAGAGTCAGTAAGTTGGGAAACCTTCAATGCACTCAACCAAATCCGATGCCAACATGAAACACACCATGTTCACTGAGAAATAATCATATGGTCTCTAAGATGGACTTGCTAATTGAAAAATTCACCCTTTCCAATAAGCACGCCATACTTGCACAACAAACCTTAGATAGGATCACTACATTTGTCTTTTAGATGGCCACACATCATTTGCAGGACAAAGAGAGTAGATTAAAACCTAATCGAGGTAGTCTCTCCACCCCTAATAATGCAAACCCTCAATCTGACTCAAGGCCAGCCCATCCCACCCACAATGCAAACATGATGTTAGTATATTTGATGCATATGTATGGATCTGGGTCCAAGAGAATGGATAGATATGTGGATGGATAAGGATGGATATGTTGGCATCCAAAAGAGGCTATGTACAATGTATGAAATGTATCGCATAGGCAAAGAGAAGGGAGAGTGTGCAAGTTGAAAAGCTATAAATTCATATACTTGCTTCACTAACATGTAATTAGATCAACTTTGTGTCATCATGCTTCACTTATTCTTCTTTCTTCCCTCATAGCTTATCCAATCATCTTGTTTTGAGGATGGTATGAGAACCTACTTTCTTGACGATGTGAGGTAGAGATGTATCCATAGCTATGAAAGGTTGAGGGAGTTCAAGATCTCAAAACTATGTTGCCCAAAAGGCTAAAAGATTGGAGGTTGAAGGTTTGCAAAAGGTGCGGAGCCTGATTCTACAAAGAGGTATATCTAGTACATTGTAATCATTATCATACTCAAATTTATCCTTGAAGGGCTTCATTCTGAAAGAGGAGAAGGCTTGCAATCATTGAGGGCTAGTTTCAAGCCCAAATCAATTGGGATTTTGGATTACCATTATTTGGTCAAGGAGGCTACTTAAGCCCAATGCTTAAAGGGCTTGATTCAAATAAGCTAAGGGGCTACTTAAGTTGAAGCCTACTATCTTAAGAAGGGCCTTGATTTTGAAGATAATTTGGGGGCAGCTTGAGGACAAGTACATGGCCTACTTGTGTGTGTGTGAGACAAAGAGAGGGAGAGAGAAGGACTATAGTCTTATTCTTGAAGGATATGAGCATCGAATTTGATTGCCTGCCATGTAGGAGGATTACCTCCAACATCAAATGGGTCTTCAATATTTCAAAGGCCTCACACATTCAACATTGTCTTAGAAACAATCGTTAGCATTTAAATTTTAAATATCCCTCATAAAAATTCTCATTCACACTTGATGAAAAGCAAATTGTTTTCTTCTTGCCCCTGTTCACACTGTTTTTGTCCTACAAGTGGATATTGTAAAAGAGAGCCTTTTCATGTATTGACTAAATATGATTCTAGCCTTTAAAATTATTTCCTATCCTTGTATGAATCTAGATACTATTGGGTATTAGTTTATAAGCCCAATAAGACCTCTCCATCATGTCAACACAAGACGTCATTTGATAAATTTACAGGACTTGGGTTCTGCACTCGGCAATCAAAAATGATATATCTTCTTATATGAAGGAGCTTATGGGGTATTACCATTGGGAGAGACATAACAAGATTGGGAGAGGGAACATGAAAAAAACAACAATAAAGCATTGGGATACATAGCATCATGCTTAGGTGATGTCTACATACACCACTACGGTGGTATTCTAAATGCGAAGACAGCATGGGAGGAGCTCAACAAAGTCTTCAACATTGAATCCAAGCATGCCAAGTTGAAACTTCTAATGCAACTTTATAATTTAAAATTCAATCCCAAAGAAGATCTCGTAAGTCACTTGAGAAAATATAAGGGCATTAAACAACAACTCATTGTCTTGAAAAGAACACTAGATAAAGATGAAGCCAAAGCTATTTTACTAGTAAGCTTTGATATGGATGGTTTCCAAAATCTAGTTAAAACATTATCTAATATGGAATATTTGAAGCTGCATGTGACATTGAGGCATCCTTACTAGAGAGAGAGAGAGAGAGAGAGAGAGAGAGAGAGAGAGAGAGAGAGAGAGAGAGAGAGAGAGAGAGAGAGAGAGAGAGAGAGAGAGAGAGAGAGAGAGCAAACTTAAATCCACTAGGAGTACTTCAACCACTACTTGTGACAACGTCTTCATCACTACAATAAATTCAAATTTTAAATGCAATCATTGTGGATTAACTGATCATGAAGAAAAGAATTGTAGAAAAAAATGCAAACATCAATGCACAATTTGTAGATGCTTTGGTCGTTTTGAGAAAGAGTGCTACTCCAACCATGCAAACTATGCAAGCAAGTCAGTTCAAAATCTTAATGTATCTACATCAAATGAATCTCATAATATATCTCCATCATATGGGTACCTATTTTAGAGTATCCTACAATTGTAATGTCCACCATTGGCATCGATGATGTAGCCAAGGGGATAATTTCCCAAATCAATTCAAATCTAATTTTTTATATCCTGATTATGTCGTCACACCACATGCTTATGAGTACAATAGGGGATTGAGGGGAGAAATTTCTTTTTGCAATCACGTCCCTGATGACAATGGCAATTGGTAATGACCAACCATGCATCAAGTGGGGGTTTGTTAGCATATTTGATGCATATGTATGGGAACTAGGTCTAAGGGAATGGATTATAGATATGTGGATGGATAAGGATGGATGAGTTGGCACCCAAAAGAGGCTACCTAGAATGTATGGTGTATGATTGAGAGATCTAGGAAAGGATAATCCTCACCAAATACAATGGGCAATCATTACCCCCATGCAATCTAAAAGAGTGGACAACAAAGTTGAAATCTTATTTTGACATCTATTGTAAGATGGATTAGCGAAAGGATTCATTTTGCAACTCTCCATCTTGAGGATTTTGCACACACTTGGTAGCACTATGTTAAGCATGAAAATCAATCAATACATGGCCGGGATGACTTCTAAGAATAAATGATGTAAGCATTTGTCTCTCCAATTGAGATGAGGTAGTTGGCTAGGCATAGTTGGACCAATATAGCTTATCCATGAGAGAGTGTAAAAAACCAAATTCTCAATTCGACAATCTATGTGGAAACGCTTAGTGACGATTTTGAATTTCATAAATACATATATGGATCACTAGGAGCCCAATATTTCCACTGATGTAATGGCACAAAATCCCACTATAATTTTCAAGAAACTAGAGCTTGCTAGAAGATATGACTATAAATACAAGAAAGATATTGGATTTCAGTTTAGTTTTGGATAACAAAGATCCATAGTTAGACAAAGCCCTCAACAAGGAGGTGTTTATAGAAAAAGTAACATGCCTTACAATAGTCCGAAAATACCCACTTATCCACCATTTAATGCTTCAAAATAGTAGCCAAATTTTAGGAAAGAATGCACTACAAAGTAGACAAAATATCAAACAACAAAGAAATGCTTCAGCCTAAGGGGCCAAGGAGGCCAAAAATTTATCCCAATGGACCTCTTTAGATAGCACAAAGAGAAAGGCTTGTGTTGTTGATATGGGAAAAGTTACACCACTGATCATGCATCTAAATGTTCTTACAAGAGGGCTAAACTAAACAACATGTATGTCTCAGAGAATATAGAAGAAGAAGACGAGGATGACACCATGGATCACTTCTATGACCGAGTGGATGTATTGGATCATAATTATCCTTTTGACACTGGTGGTACTACAGAGAACCACATGTGTATGGATGACCTCCATGCTCATGATGCCTACCACACTGGTTATCCATTTGATCCTAAGGGAAGGAATAGCTTGAAAATACTCTACCTAGATCAACATTCCCTCAATGGAGTTTTCCGTAGCTCAAAGGTACAATCTTAGCTACAAGCTAGCTAACTTTGGCCCAATTTAGATTGCATAAAACTCATAGATAGCATACAATTTTGAAATAATTTTTGCTGGCTATTAATGACAAAAAAGTGTAACTTATATCTCTTGGGATTACACTTCATGAGCTTCATTTTGATATGTCACTTGTCTCATTTAGAGACACCCATAGAAAGTTATGGCGAATTCCCTACAACAAGCTTGTTTCAGAGAGAATTCTATCCACTATTTGTAAGACCTTAACTATCAATAATTGGTAGTCAAACTCATACATTTCCAACTCTTACATTATGTAAATATCATATACACATCTATACACCCCAATTATACATGGATTTGAGCTTCCCTATATACATATCACCCTTTGTAATATTAAACAAAGTAGCACTTTGTAGCCCCATTGTTAAGCCACACCAATAAGTCATCTTTTTATTTTTGAGGCCTACATTAGGGATCGAGATAGAATGTAAAGAGTGTGATAGACACATGGTTAGCAAGAGGAAATTACCCAGCCATAGTGATGAGGTATGCAAGGTGTTCAGAAACTGGGTTAGAGCATCAACTTATAAATAATCGTCTCTTCACCTTCCTTTCCAGCTTTCATCTCTCTCTCTCTCTCTCTCTCTCTCTCTCTCTCTCTCTCTCTCTCTCTCTCTCTCTCTCTCTCTCTCTCTCTCTCTCTCTCTCTCTCTCTCTCTCTCTCTCTCTCTCTCTCTCTCTCTCTCTCTCTCTCTCTTCATGCCTTTCTCTCTCTTGTTCTCTCTCCTCACTAAAGCCTTGTCTCTTTTATCTTCTCCCTCTTTAGTCCTCTTCATTATATAAATGCATTGGCATATACATCTAGTGATACTTTACTAGAGTCCAACTACGTGAGTTACGAGATATCTATCTAGTCCTCTTTTTATCTAGCATATTCACATTATGAAGCACTTATATATTATGTATGTTATACTCTCTCTTTATTTTTTGTGGAAAATTATAATGGAGAAGAAGAAGAAGAAGAAGAAAGATAGGATCTTCAGCTTTCTATCTTAGATGCATCCTCTATGTGTTGTGTGTCTTGCAAGAGCTCAAACCCTCTCTATTTCTCCCTCCCTATTTTTTTAAATTTGTCTACTTATTGTATAAATCTGAAATAGAACATGAATATGAGTTTCTTCATACGACAAAAACACCCCCTCTTGTCCACTATTCCACTAGCAACTTGGGTGTCAATGAAGAGCTATCTCATGGATGATCCTTGCCGAGAGTGCTCTTTGAAGCCACTCTTGCCAATTCAAGATAATGAAAATGAAAAGGACAAACTATACACAAAAAGACCCAAAACAAAGTTAAGGGAATAATATAAATCACAAAATCCATGTATATGCACAATAGTTAGGGGTCCTCAAGTTGAGGGTGTACCATGATTTCAGTCGGCTAGCTCCATCTTCTATCCCCTATTGCTTTTCCCCACATCTCATTCAGGACCCTTAATGACATGACATCCCAAGGAATCAACAAAATTTTCATCCTAAATACTACATCATAGCAGCATACAAACAATCCTTCATTGATTCGTTCGTCAACTGTGGGACACAAAAACCCTTAGCATGCCGCCTAGTATGGCCCCAACTCTCAACCACACTTTCCCGACTAAGAGCTGGAAGTAGAGATAAAGAAATTTTTTGAAACTTTTGAGATACAAGGATGCCATGAAAATCGAGAACATGAGCTAAAGTACCAAGGTCCTAGAAAATGCTAAAAATAGAAAAGGATGATGAAATATAATGAATCGTAAATTGAAATGATTATAACTCCTTAAACTCTTCAATTATTTTGAGTACCAAACTCACTTAACATAACTTATAATTCAAATTTAATGTGCATTTAAAAGCACAGAGATGAGGAGTTAGGAAAAATTAAGTGGGAAAGTGCAGATGGGTCACTGTTGGCCCTAACGACATGTATGAAAGGAGTTCTTGACCATGAGCACTTTGAAAAATTAGGCCCTAACCAAATTTAATGTGCATTTAAAAGCACAGAGATGAGCGAGTTAGGAAAAATTAAGTGGGAAAGTGCAGTATTAACCTATCATTATTGTGGTTGCAAAATTTCAAGCTTATCATTTTCTTGTCTTGTTCTTTTGACCCTATCTTATGAGCTTCTTTGTTGCATGCAAGCTTGAGCAAGTGAAGCTATATGTCTATGCTTCTGAATCAACTTACCTATCTTGCTTTCCTACTCCCAATTGTTTGTATCTCAAACTCATCTCCTCACCTTCTTGAGCCTAGCAGGAGTATGAGAGGTAGATAGAAAGAGAGTTGTAGAAGAAAAGGAGAAAGTGAGAGGTTGAGAGAGAGAGAGTGTGTGTGTGTGTGGTCTTCTTGGCTTAGAGAAAAAGGAAAGGCATCACCATATTGAGTGGCTCATGGATTTGAATTTTGTGGGACTTAGAGGTTTGCATGACTGAAGGGATCATTAAAGCTTGGTAGCTCTCTAGCCCATCTAGACTACAACCATTATGAGTTTTTGTGCTTTTGCTATTTGAATTAGCCTACATAGCTTGGCATACTTATGAATCCTATCTATGACCAACCAAGTGAGTAGACAATCATGGTAGGAGAACTCATTGGGGTGAGAGACTATGAGAAATTTATTGAATGAGATTGCATGAACGAATATGCACTAAGAAATCTAGGTATGACACAATAGTAGTCGAGAGAAGCGACACATACTATTGTAAAATAACCTCACATCTATCTAGGTGATTGTGTAGAATTTCCTCCTTTGAGGTAATTTTGATAGAAAAAACAAGATACAAAAGGATCACAACATCTAGTTGATTTCTTTGAAGTTTAAATTGGTATGGATTAATTGTTGGTAGTATTTTACATGATGTAGTCTCTTTTGTAAATTTGATTGTTCCACTCATCCACATAACCTCATTTGCCTACTTCTTTACCCTAATGCACATAATTAGGTAAAAATATCAACAACTTAAATAATATCAACATCTACATTTAATGCAAAAGCATCCTTGACTTGTAAA
The DNA here is from genome assembly GCF_053477565.2 of Lygodium microphyllum. Classification (NCBI taxonomy): domain Eukaryota; kingdom Viridiplantae; phylum Streptophyta; class Polypodiopsida; order Schizaeales; family Lygodiaceae; genus Lygodium; species Lygodium microphyllum. Next base: position 65,936,847 of record NC_141163.1, read on the forward strand.
GTGTCCTTAGAGCATCCTAGATTTAAGCTACAAATACTAAAGCAAAAGGCCCTTCCCCACAAATAGTATATAAAGAGGAGTGTATCATACAGAGATTGCAAAAAATAAATTACACCCTAATATTTTGTGTGCTTAACCTAAATGCCAAATGTCAGGACCTAAAACAGGCCTGACACTAGCTCTAAGGCTCTAGTCGGGCCTCTTAAACTCACCAAACCACCCACACGGCATCATGGCTAGGAGCATTTAGAGGTTGTACACTACTCTAAATAAATAACACATTTGTATCGATTACAGTCAAACAATTGTTCCCTTCTCTCAACTCCAACAAAGGGATTATTCAAACATATAGGTGATCAACATCTTGATTTGCACACATAAAGAGCTTCCCCAAATAGAATAATGTGGCTCCTACAGCTCTCCTATACCCCCAAAATTCACCCCAGGATGTGCCCTCTTACACATAGAACATGAACGTAACAGAGTTCTCTCATAATAGAAATGTAATGATCTAGGAGGCTGTATATATTCCTCACTTAATCAATTTTCCCAAGATATCAAACTAACCTATAGCAAAGGGAAATCTTTCACTTTCAGTGTTGGTTGTCACCTAAACATACAATTACAATGCATCTAGAAATTTATATTATGATACCATGGTTGAATTGCATATGCAAACTATATGGCATTTTGTGCTCAAATAACTTAACTAAAAGCCAATCAATGTGAAGTACACAAATAATCTTTTAGTGATTTCTTTCAAATGGCGTCATGCGGCATTGCTAAGAAACAACACTGGGCTAACCCGTGCTGCGGAACCTCTTAAAACTTAAACAAACTATGGCCTATATGTTAATATATGCAAAGAAATTAGCAACTTAATCAAATATATTTCCATTGCAGGTCCATTTTTCCCTATTGTTTAAAGCTAGATTGATTACGTCAATGTAAGGATATTTTGTGATATTTTTTCATAAAAATGAGCTCTAAAATATGCACTTTAACATATAAACAAAGGAAAACTCAAGTAAAACCTCATGCTTCACCTTCATTATACATTCACAAGTATTCTCTTAAATGTTCATATTTTTTTGCACACAAAATTTATTTTTCCCTAAATTTTTTCTTTATTTGACTCTTTTTCATGAATTTTTCCATTTATTTCAACTTTTTTTTTGAGTTTTTTGATTTGTAGAACTTAAGAGAAGTGTAATCCATCCGCATATGAACATCATTTGAACTCCCAAAACCCAAAAACAACCCCATTGAATCCAATGTTTTGGGTTTTGAAATTTTATTTATTTTTATATACGAAAAAAAAGGTGAATGTATTTTTTATCTTTCTAACATCAGCAAACATGTTTCAATCATTTGCAACCATTCTCTCATCATATGCACTAACGATTCATCATTAGAATTAAATAACGATCACTTACTTGAAAATTCGTATACACACGCGTCATATTTCAAAAATGGGAAGCTATTGATGCTCTTTTACAGCCATTGATGATTCTTTGGCACTTTCTTGATCTATCTATTACATTCCATCACAAATCCACACCCATTTTCTCTCATCCTCTCAACCCATATGAACCACATTTATGGTGAGAGAGAAAGAGGAGAGAGAAATACTGAAATTTGATCTTGCTAAATGTTGCACCATTCCTTGTGCAACTTGGGGCAATTGATGGCAAAAAGTTAAAGCATTGATGAAGGCCCAAGAGTAGGAAGAGGATAATCACCGCTCAAAAATGCCATTTTTTGGGGGATGGAGGAGGCATCGAAAAAAATACGCCTCCCCTTGATGTTCCAATTCTTGATTAGTTTGGTCTTCTTTAATAAAGATTAACATTAAGATACAAATTATCTAGTTCATTTTGGCCTTTTCAAACTTGAGCAAAGTGGCTCGGACCACCCAATTGAGGGGGCAAACGATCTCACAATTGCCATTCGATTGGATGGGTGACTTTTTGGCATCAAAATCTATCACCCTAGCCTCCGTCACATGCTTTTTGGCTTTCAAATCGACTAGCTGCTTCATAATACCAAACCTTGCGGCCATTAAATGGGGGTTCAAATGGATGCCAATTGACAACACTTGTGTTGGATTCCTAGCATTGAAATGCATCTAGAAAAACTCTAGCTCCTTGATCTACAATTATTTGATTTTGCACCAAAAAGGCCTCTTTTATGGGTCTTCGAGTCTTTTTGCACTTGATCCCGACTTTAAAATCTACTCTCATTAGCAACCATGGGATAGGGCGACTTAGCCCGTCAAATCCGTGAACTATTCTGCATAATGAGAAAACATAAAGAGCATCAAGTTTCCACACATAAAATACACAAGAAAACACAACCATGGCTCCCACCCTACCCCTTGACAAAATCAAAGCATGAAGTCCATGAGGGATAGACTAAGCATAATCTGATAGAGATCCTGAGCTAGTCATTAACCAACTACTACAACACAAATGAGCTAAAAATAACTATCAAGGGAGTAATTTTAAGTGGTGGTTTGTCTTGCCTACCTGACCTAAGGCAACTAGAGTAGGAACTCCTACAAGGCAAGGACTCCTATAGCATGCTCTATAAATTTTCCATTTGATCACATTTTTCTCTAGTATTTTATACTCGGGCCTATAAAAAGGAGGGAGCTAAGTGTATTGTGACCCAAGGAGAACAAGGCATCAGTCTTGGGTCCTGCTTGGTACCCAAGATCCTACCAAGCTCTCACAAGGTGACACTAAATCATTTTCTTCTTTCGCTCACTTTTGTTTTCGCTTCAACCATCCTTATGTATTTTTTCAGCTAAATGCTACCCCTAGGGAAGACAAGGTATGACACGTCTCCCAAAACCTACCAAGCCTTTTAAACTTCCATAAGATGTTACAATTGATGATCTGGGAGAGCTCTTTGGAGGTAAGAATACAACTATGCTAATGTTGTAGGAGGTTACCCACAAAAAAATAGTGACATGGAGTGTTTTTTCAGGATTAGTTGAGAATGGGTATTGGCAAGTTTTTTTTTTTTGCTACTTTGAGAAGATAAAAAAGATGGGGTAAAAGCCCAATACTACAAAATTTATTTCCATGATGAAATCATGTAGAAACTCAAAAACTAGAGGACTGGAAAAACAAATTCATGCTAGTCTAAATGAAGTTGGCCTTGAAACTAAATTATATGATGGTAGCATTCGTATAAATATGTATTCCAAGTGAGGCTTCCATATACTCATATCAAACGTGGAATTGGTTGATAGAGAGGTGTTATCATCTTCTCAAAAAAGAGGTCCAATCTTATAGGTTTATTGTTGACAATCCAACATTTTAAACAAAGAAAGGAAGGAGGAAGGAAGCAATCAAAGTTGACAAGAGAAGAGTCCTCACTTTGGCTACTACAAAGAATGCTTAAATTAGAATTTATAGCAAACATTTATGGACATGTGTTATTAGGAGCAGTCAATGCATGAAGAAGTGGACTTGGTACATGTCCATGAGTAGGTGCTGATAGCAAGATTGTATCTGTAAAAAAGATAGAGCTCACTCCTCCTAGTGAGGAGAAGACCATTGATGAAAGTACACGGATTCACATTGAGAATGAGGAGAAGAATGCAATTAGGCTTTGTTGGAGGTAGTAATATGGGTGGATAAGGTGGCTATGGCAGCCGTGGTAGTGTTAGCTATAGTGGAGGTAGTGATTTTACCTATTACAATTGTGTCAAATCAAGGCACTTTGCACATGATTGTAGGTGGGTGAGGAAGAGTTGGGGTTGGTGGTTATGGGAGAGGCAAAGGGTCTAAAGCAGAGATTGTTTTGATCAATGAAACTTATGGGAAGGTAAATGAAAGGCAAGTTTTCCTTGAGTGTGGACTAGCTAGGGTGAGGGAAGAGTATTGATTTAAAAAAACATCATAACCAATATGTTCCTTTTATTGATCATCATGTTGAGAACATAATACTTTTGTTGTGTTTGAGAGGGTCACGTGGTAGCATGTTTTTGAAAAATCCACAAAGCTTTTCAACAAAAAAACAATAATGATTTTTTACACAAATTTTCAAGGAAATAACGATAAAACTTAAAGCTTTTCTTATCATGCATGAAAGGATAGAAAACTATATAAGGGTTGAGAACTTGGGAATAGGGGCCCTTCTCTTAGTTTTGTTGAAGACTTAAATGAGAGAAGAAGAGGATCACAACCAAGCTATTGGAGTAACTTGAGTATGTTTTCCAATTTCTATAAGCTTGATGATTAAGGTTTGGTGTATCAGTAGAACAAAAAATGAGGTATGAAGATTTTGAGTGAGACTTTCTCTACGTTCTGTGTGATCTCAATGTGTTAGTGATATTAAAAGGCTTTGTAGTTGGTGACTATGGATGGGATGTGTTGGTGTTTTGGTCGTAAATTGTCAAAGTTTCTTGCCAGGTTTAGTATTCAGACAAAGAAATTACCTTACTGCCACTCCTTATCATCTCGTTTTTGAGTTGTGTGAGAAGCTTGTCTTCAAACACTGCTCATGATACACTGGTAGCAAATACATATTTTTCTACTTCAAGAGGTGGGACCTATAATGTATGACTATCCAAAAAAAATGGATACAAAGGGTTGTCTTACACAAAGAAAAATTTCTCTTCTTGTACACCCCTAATAGCTATTTCAATATTAGGGTATGCAACATGTAGATCTTTTGAGGGGTTATTTGCAGCCTATATCCTCCAACCATGATCTATGTCAACTGGCCATAAACCATTTTCATACAAATTGCAAACCATTACATTAATTTTCGAACCATGGTCAAGTAAAGCCCCACCAACCTTAACAATTGATTTCTATTGTATCATGTGCCTAATGGTTCTGTGTATAATGACTTCTAGGGATAAATCCTGAAGCATCAACATCTGCATGCCGCATTTGCCTAACTTCCATATGACTTTACAACAAATAACTAAATTTTAGGTCACTACATCATCATTTTACCCTCATTCTACTGATATATAGCATCAATCCTCTCCAAATTAGCACATGCATTTTTCTCATAATTAACTTGTATACCTTGCAAACTCTTCTATCTGCATAAAAGCACTGGTGGGCTGGTAGATCACCAACAAGAAACTATATCTTCCTCTTGATAATAGCAATGATTTCATTGTGAAGCTCACACTTAGCAATAAAAGAACCTTTCCAAGTGTGAATTCCACCATGTTATTAAGAATATGCTCTTCAAGGACTTTTTGGAGATATGTTGTAGTCTCTATGTTAGATTGAACCTTGTAGCATGGGTGCTTCTTTTGCTCCTAGCTTGTTTCCCATCACATTTCCTTTCATGTGCTACATCCTCCATTACATGCTCAGGAGTAGGTTTTATCCTTCGAGACAACATTAACCTTTTTAGGTACTTTCTCTATCTGCAAACCAAAGGTAGTAGTATGCTCTATTGCATATGCATTTGAAGTAGGCATTTCTTTCAAAAAAAATTGTGTTCTCCCATTTTCAAGGTTTAAAGAAAGAGGTAAACCTATACCTTGTGCATGGATATTACCATCCTTCCAAAAGATAATTTGCTTTTGTAATGCATGATGATACAAATCACACTCACATCTCTCATTTTGAGGTCTATTACACCAGATGCATCTATGCACAAAGCCCTCATACAAAGGCTTAGGGGATGTTGCCCGCCCTTTCTCATCCAACTATGAAATATTAAGTTGTGAATCATGCATTTTCTTCACCAACTCATCCATGATATCCTCTTTTATTATCGCAACAAAAATTTCAGCCTTTGGAACATTCATAGATTTCAGTAGACTTGTGAGAACTAGTAGGCAAAGCCCCAAAACATGAAACCTTTTCCCTCTTCTATGCTTCTAACAAGTGCATTTCCAAGAGCTTTTACATGTCTCAACTCTATTTTAAGCCCTTAGTAGATTGATCTTCCAACAAATCATCCAACTTCTCTTGTAAAGCAAGATCTATAGCTTGCAAAAACATCTCAATTTTCTAGGACTTAAGAGCATGCTACTCTACAATATCCAATTTCTCAAATCTACTTTCAAACTCTCGTAGAAATTTTGTAGCTATAAGTCCTTTATTTGGCTTTATGACCCACTCTCAAAATGTTATGCAAGTAACCGGATTGGCATATTCTATGTAGAACTCTTTCCTTAATGCCTTAAACACATAGCAATCAACATCCTGTAGATATAATTCTACAATCCATGCCTTTAATTCTTGTATAATGATTCGCACACAAAATATTAGCTCCATGAAAACTAATTTAGTACATAAAATTCCATCTTCAATGCATACGAATGAAAATTTGTTTATATATTCCATCCATTAAATAGTTTCATCTCCTGCTCTACAACCTACAAAGCCTTTACCATTGTAGACTTTAGTTTGTAAAATCATGCATCCTTTGTTGTTGCTAATGTTGTGCGTACAAAATTATATTCATATTATGCACCCACTCCTAAATGACATCATTTGAACCCAATCCTAATGTATCTCCCATCTTGTACCTTGCTGATTGTAGAGGTTGAATAGAAGAAGATGAGAGAAAGGAGAAACAAATCACACTCTAAATGAATTTGAAGTCAAGCCTTTGTATTACTACCAAGTACAATAGTGTAAGATCAATCCAACCCTTGTTGAGACAACTGATTGACTCAAAATCAATAGCCCAACATGAAACCTGACCTTGAATAAGAAGAGATTAGAACCTTGATATATGGGGAAGGTCAATCCCATCACCCACAAGCAATTTCAATTGGTAGAATTGGCTGAAGATGAAGAAAATCTTGCATAGCATGATTTTTGCAACACTCGAAGGCTCATATGATACTTTAAAACCTCTTAAGTTTATGCCCTTTACATGTACGAAGAATTCACCTAAGGTAGAGAGTATGATCCTTTGCATAGATGGTCCTAGAACCAATACAACACTAAATCCCCATGGATAGCAAGCTGTCCTAATGTAGACCTTATAATTCCCTATTCAAGACATCCAAAAGAATATCAAAATTGCTTCATCTCAAGCCAAGAGTCCACACTTACCTGCGTAGGTGCTAGAGCTCTGTTTCCCCTTTTCTCTCCCTTCCCTTGAGTTTGCATGCCAAGATCCCTCCTTTCCTGGCCACATTTGAATCAGCCCACATCTTCCTTGTTTGCACCATTTTTCAGCCCCTTCTTTGTTGCCCCAACTCTCTCTTTTCTCCACATTCCCCTTTCTTACTCAAGTCTCCTAAATCTCCACTTATTTCCTACATCAAGTCTCATGTAGACTAACTTTTGGGCACTGACATACATTAATTTTCCTTTTTCTCTTGAGTCCAAAACTATATTTCTAGTGATTGAACTACTAATCAAAGCCTCTATAGTATCTCTTCATATTGTAAAATCCATCTTTCTTCTGTGAACTAAAAGCATGAAGATACAACTCCTCTTAGAGCTTCATAATATAGACATAAAGTCACATGACAACCTTAGTATTGTTTAGGAACCTTAATTTCAAGTTGGTCCTCATGAGAATAGGGTGGCACTTTCCCAATGAGGTAGACTCAAGTGATCCTAAGGTAAAAAATTCCACAATATTCCAATGGAGCTCCAAATGGTGTTGCCTAAATTTATTCCTCGGTGGGCTACCAAAAGCATGCCTTCAAGGGAGTGTTAGAAAGGTAGGTTACATGTGGTATCATAGAAAAATAGAGATTATAGTTAATAAAGCATAGGTAGAATTGCTTGCAAGATTAGTTAAGGTATTAAAATTTTGATTTAGTGTCCTATTATGAAAAATGAACTATCACTAGTTAATGGTGGGATTTTTTTTCAAAGTGATAAAACCTTCCAGAGATTCTTAGTATTCTGAACTATGTTCATGTGAGCCATTCACTCTCGAAATTTTTATAGAAAGATCGATTCACCATAAATGATACAAGGTCGGAAGCTTGTAGATTTGTACACATACTACTCTTATTTTTGCCATGTCACCTAAAATCATTTCAAGCTCAGCCCAAAAAGTTCCCCAAAATATAAGCAAGATACCAAGAATAATTCCTTCTTCTTTTTTTTTGTGCTACATTATTGCCCCTCACCTTTTTTGGCAATTTGCATACAACATGCCCATGGATTGGAAAGCCTATTACAATGGGCGGTGTATTAATGATTTGGCACGTCACGGAACTTTGGTTATCATGTGTTGATAAGCCTATGGCAATGGGCTACGTAATACAATCTTGGTGCAAAGGTTCCTTATTATTCTATTATTCCTTATTATAAGCCAATGGCAATGGGCTACGTAATATAATATTGGTGCAAAGGTTCCTTATTATTCTATTATTCCTTATTATTCTATTATTCTCCCCAGTAGGGGACGCGCGAGAGAGGGAACGTGGGGGAGGATTCGCTTAGATTTTTGATCGAAAAAAGTTAAAGGGCAGCCACCCATCTTTCACCATCGATATACACAGAGAGAGAGAGAGAGAGAGAGAGAGAGAGAGAGGGAGAGGGAGATAAAGGTTATCAGTCCACCTCCCCTTTCCAATCATCAGCTTGATTAATATATTCTTGCTTCTCAGTATAAATAAGGGCTCCTCGCCTTGCAGATGATGCCAAGGAGAAAGGCGCTCACCAGCCTCAATTATTACAGGTTGATTCGCCACCTTATAATTTTATTCCTCTTGATCACCTAGTAGCACTCTCTCTGATCCATCTCTTGCTATTTTCTTACCTGCGATGGATAGTACTTATCCTCATCGTAGTCTATAGTAACTCTCTTCAGTACAAATCTTGCCTATCGAGTCATATAATTATGCGCGCGCTTAATCCATTGTATGGCTGTATCAGACACCACCAATCATGGAGGATTAGCACTACGAATGATGGAGCTGCATCTATGTGGAGTTTGCCTTCATGAGTGAATCACACAGAGAGTGGACGTTTTGGTGTTATACCTCCCGCTATGGTGATCAGTTGGCTTGTTAGAATATGAAGGGCTAGGGCACGCCAAATCATGACCGTCTGCGCATAGGCGCACAAGACTGCACGTCCATCAAGGCTCCACGTGTCGCTCCTAGGTCGTTTGAATGGCATAATACCACACCACGACTAATTAGCCGTGTGTCTTGGTGCATTGATGCATCTAGGCATCCCTTCCATATCTTGCTAGCATCATGGTAGAGTCTCCTTTGGTTTAATTTATACAAAAGTTGGGGATAAATGTTTTTCATGCCCATTCTATGATGTTAACTAAGAAGTGTGTACAAAGCTTATTGCTCGCAATCGTATGAAGTCAAGTAAGAAGTGCTTAGTTGATGAACAATTGTCTCATAGCCCATTGCTAGCTAATATTCAATTGCATGTTTTTTAAATTCACATCACCATTCGTTTCTTAGCTTCAAACATGAAATTTTGTTGTTGAGCCATGAACTCAACTCCTATATAGGCTAATAACTTATGCAAGACTACAATTCTAATTTGCAATTGAAGTGATATAACAAACATGTCTTCATGTACTTGGAATTACAGTCTAATATTGCACCTGAAGTACTATTTGCCTCAAATGTTACATGTGCAAACATGACTACATGTACTTAGAATGCATTCCAAATGTTGTGTGTGTAAACATTTTTACATGTAGTCTAATGAGAGGTTTGTATATACATAGATTCCCAAGAACTTATAAGCAATTAACAAGATGGCAAATTTCCCATATAATCCAGACAAGTACACAGACATAAATCAGGTTGGTCTTTTGCTAAAGCTTCCTTTTGATCCACCAATTTGTCTCAAAGAGCACTTCAAGATGGTGCTATAGTTTTTAAACTAGCATAAATGCTAGTATGAGAGAGAGAAAAGAAGTTCACAAATTGGAAATGTAGGTTACATGCGCTCTAAGGCAGGCTGGACTTGAATCATCAAACTTGATTCTTGCTATTGACTTTACCAAAAGTAACGAGTGGACAGGTAATTTGCACAATATTTGCCCCAAATCTTGTGATGTGTATATTAAGTTGGTCTGGTTCTTATATGCTAGCAATTTTGTAACTATTTAAGTTTTTCAACATGTGCATTATATGGATCTATATCACAATATTTAATGCTTTCTTAGTCCATATTGTTTGTAGTCAAGATATCTTATGAAAGTTCAATTACCTAGGAGTACAAGTACAAATACCAACTCAATGGCTCCCTTCTAACTTCAAAAAAGCACATGTTAAGGCTTGAGAGGTGTCATAGGAGGCAGAAGTGATAGTGAATATTAATGATTTCCTAGGATTACTTTTCATGAGTTTTAGATCTAAAATTAGTTACAAGTGGTACAACTACAAATATTCAAGTGGCCATTTTCTAAATTGATAAATGATAATCAAAGTGTCTAATTTCTTTATAGCATACTGTGAAGATAACAACTAATTGTCATTGTTGTGAATTTACATAAGAATGATCAATTCTTTTGCTCCACATAAAAACTATCATTAACCTACAACATTGAGCCATTAATTTTGTTGAAATATTTTTCTTGTAGGTCAATACTCTTTCGATGGACTTAGCCTTCATGCAATTGTTCCCAATGGAATGAATCCTTATGAACAAGCTATTTCAGTCATTGGACGAACACTCTCCCAATTTGATGAAGATAACTTGATCCCTTGTTTCGGTTTTGGAGATGGTTTGTTAGCTTTGATCTTTTTATGTTATCCTAAAGACTTATTTTTCATGTCTTCTTTATCAAGTGCTGATTCTTTTTAATTTCTTCATAACAGCCACTACCCATGATCAGAGTTGCTTCAACTTCAATCCAGATGGACGCCCTTGCAATGGTGTTGAAGGTGTCTTGAGACGCTATAGGGAAATACTTCCCTATATCAACCTTTCTGGTAAGTCTAGATAAAGATGTATATATCTCCACCCTTAATACTCTCTATCTAGAGGATAGGATGTTATAGTAAGTGTAGACAAAGATGAGTATATATTCTTAACTCTTAATCCTCTCTATTGCGAGAAAAAGCTAACAAAGATATTCAATTTCACTAGAAAATGGTCTATGTGTAGGTCCTACCTCTTATGCACCAGTCATCCGTGCTGCAATAGATATTGTGAGACGGAATGGAAACCGCTTTCATGTTCTTGTTATAATTGCTGATGGCCAGGTACTTGTGTCATTTAAGCTAATTTTTTTATCAAGTACTATTTTACACATTGAATATCAAGGGGAATGTACAACACTTTTTGATAGGTAACTGGTAATCTACGAGGTGGAATGCTAAGTGTGCAAGAGAAGGCCACCATTGATGCTATTGTTGAAGCAAGGTACAATAGTTGTGCATACAAGTTAGAACCTAGCTATTTACACTTTAAATAGCTATTGTTGAAGCAAGGTATAGTAGTTGTGCATACAAGTTAGAACCTAGCTATTGTTGAAGCAAGGTATAGTAGTTGTGCATACAAGTTAGAACCTAGCTATTTACACATTAAAACCTATTTTATATAATTTGATATACATGTTTGATTTTTGTAGTAATTATCCTTTATCGATCATTGTGGTGGGGGTTGGTGATGGACCCTGGGACATGATGCACTACTTTGATGATGCTATCCCAAAGCGCAAATTCGACAACTTTCAGGTGTTCTTGAAAAGATTTACTTAATAAAACCTTACTTTTCTTAAAGAGAGATCATTTTTATTACTAAACCTTCATGTTAAACTAAGTATTATCTCCTAATTCAAGTGTTAAAGTTGAATGGCATAAAACACACTTTGAGGGCCTTTGATTTTAAAATGTTTCATTACTTAGTGACTTTGTTATGTATAGCTATCAAGTTGAATAGTTTTCATACAAGTCATTGTGAAAATTGAAATATTTCACTATGTCTTCCATGTGTGTGCGTGCGTGCGTGCGTGCGTGCGTGTGTGTGTGTGTGTGTGTGTGTGTGTGTGTGTTAAAGTTAGCATAAAACACACTTTGAGGGCCTTTGATTTTAAAATGTTTCATTGCTTAGTGACTTTGTTATGTATAGCTATCAAGTTGAATAGTTTTCATACAAGTCATTGTGAAATTTGAAATATTTCACTATGTCTTCCATGTGTGTGTGTGTGTGTGTGTGTGTGTGTGTGTGTGTGTGTGTGTGTGTGTGTGTGTGTGTGTGTGTGTGTGTGTGTGTGTGTGTGTGTGTGTGTGTGTGTGTGTGTGTGTGTGTGTGTGTGTGTGTGTGTGTGTGTGTGTGTGTGTGTGTGTGTGTGTGTGTGTGTGTGTGTGTGTGTGTGTGTGTGTGTGTGTGTGTGTGTGTGTGTGTGTGTGTGTGTGTGTGTGTGTGTGTGTGTGTGTGTGTGTGTGTGTGTGTGTGTGTGTGTGTGTGTGTGTGTGTGTGTGTGTGTGTGTGTGTGTGTGTGTGTGTGTGTGTGTGTGTGTGTGTGTGTGTGTGTGTGTGTGTGTGTGTGTGTGTGTGTGTGTGTGTGTGTGTGTGTGTGTGTGTGTGTGTGTGTGTGTGTGTGTGTGTGTGTGTGTGTGTGTGTGTGTGTGTGTGTGTGTGTGTGTGTGTGTGTGTGTGTGTGTGTGTGTGTGTGTGTGTGTGTGTGTGTGTGTGTGTGTGTGTGTGTGTGTGTGTGTGTGTGTGTGTGTGTGTGTGTGTGTGTGTGTGTGTGTGTGTAGTTGCCCATTACAAAGGACAAGAGACAATTGTAAGGGAGTCAGCTTGGGATTGAGGGATTAATAGATACAGGTTGATTATGACAACCTAAACTCAGAATCTATTAGATGTAGCCTAGTGATCATTGTCAGAAAACTAAACTTTAAATGGAAATGTTTTTCTAGCTTCCACTAAGTAAATGTAGATATCCTCAAAAATTGACGAGACAAAGGACTAAAATTGGTACTTCTGTAATGGTCACGATTACTCAATTCAAAAAATGAGTGTTTAGGCTTTTGAAACAATAGTATTTGATGAAAGAATACATGGTCTTTTTGTTCTACAATGGATCATATAATCCTAAATGAATTTTTTTAATGCAGTTTGTGAACTTCACTGAGATCATGTCAAGATGCTCTAATCCAGCTTACAAAGAAGCACAATTTGCTGTGGCAGCACTTATGGAGTTACCTAAGCAATACAAGGAAATCCAATGCTTGGGGCTAAGGTAGCAATATAGAGCTTTTTTTTTTTGCACATAAGGAATAGTTTCTATGCTTTAAATTTCAAGGATTTGAGCAAAAATTGAAATATTTTTTTGACAATTGTAGCCAACCATACTCAGTTTCTTCACCACAACCAGCAACTTTTGCAACTTGGAAACTGCAGCCACAACCTGTCTCCAATACCATTGGATATAATAGAAGACAAGGGACTTATTTTTGAGAGTTTTCTATCGTTAAAGTAAGGACCATGAAAAGGAAGATGATAACCCTTAACACTTTATTGTAATATGCTATTTGAACATGATGATATGCTCATGTCGACTTTATCGAAAGAGCCTAGGAGAACTGATAAGCTCGCAATACTAAACTTTCACCCGTGTTTCTAAGTTTAAAAAGCTCATGAGCTTAATGTATGTAATACATGTAAACACACAAGATGTGCATATGTTGCAACCCATGGCATATTATGGAGTTCCTAATAATAGAAACAAAATGCATTGAGCAAAATATCGACCAATGAGGCAAATGGAAATCCCATCCTTTAATCCTATAATTCAAATTGTACCACAAGTATATGGTTCAAAAATAAGTTTATAACAAACAAAAGTGGATGTGTAGGTGTGCTTTTTAAAAATTACATTGCTCACATGGTTACATGCTTTTGTGGGTTGAATTAGAGAGAGTAACTTTACATATTCTAGCTAGATGTGTGTAGTGTATTTTTTAAAATTGAATATGCATTAATGGGTGTGCATATAATACTATTGATGCATGTGCTTGAGATGGTGCCCTTATTTCTACATTTTAGTCATCACAATGTTGTTTGTTTCTGAGTTTATGGTATCCTTATATTGCTCCATAGAACCATGGTGAGTTTCATGAGCAAGATATAAATATAATCTTGAGAGACACTTTCAAATCTTCATAGCATTTTTTAGTACATCAAGGGCCGCAATTAGATGTTTAAATATACCAAATGTCAAAGATATACCAAAGTAGTCCCAAGTATGTAACCTAGGTTATTCTTACCCTCTGTTCTCATTGTTTTACCTTGCATATAGTTGATCTCATTCTCTTTCTACACATGCACTTTTCTCTATATTCCTCTATTATTTCTTTTAACCCTCATCTCTACTTTGTATTCACCAACCTTATACTTACTCATCTACCTTCTTTGCTCTCTCTCCCCCTTCGTGTACCTACATTGTTTCTCAATTGATACCCTTCTACTTTAAGATTCATCTTTCAGTCCTTCTATTTATGCCTTATTCATAGAACACCTCTCTAACCCCTTAATATACTATATATTTCCTTTCAATCATGCACCCCATTTGTAGTTCTACCAGCTTATAAGAGAAGTATAATGTTACCAAATCGCATGATTGTTTTATGTATTTATACAGTACAAAATGATTAGTTGTTATATAGCATCATCCATTACACCCTTAATCATACGAATTACAATAGTACCAAGCACTATTCCTAGATAGCTATACACTTGTGATATGTAAAAACTTTTGATGACATAAAAGTTTAAGAAGTTGATCCTTTATACTTCCTATTGTGACTAAGGTGATATTGAATTTTCAACATGCAAGACATACATTTGATTTAGTATTATAATCTTAACCTTAGTAAGATGGTTTTGCCATCTACTAATTGGGGAAGACAATATGTGTAGATGTTGAGAACTCTTAAAATTACATGCATGTCAGATATAGTGGAGAGCTAGACTTTCATTCCATGAAGTTGAACATTGTGCCCATGTAATTCCAAGTGCAAAGACAATTGCAAAGGCATGGTTAGTTAGGATAGACAAGTCAATAAAATAATACATTCCTTAAGTTGCATTTTTTTTCTTCAATAGATAGTAATTAATCAACTTTTTCAGCTCATCCATGTCATTGATATCTTGCACCTTTAGAGAGGAAAAACTTGCACCATAGTGCTTTCTTGTGCAAAGGTGACTATGAAATATAAGATGACTTTTAAAAAGTGACCTTTATAGAGTGACAATGGAAGACCTTTTAAATAAGCATATCTAATCTAGTTATGGAAGGTTTTGAACCTACATCCTCGAATGGCAATTCTTTGTTTCAACCTCATAAATCACTAGTCCAACCACTTGTGTCACATTAATAGATTCAAGGAGATCTAAAATGTGTCATTTGATTGGTACCCATCCTTTTACTACTACTACTACTACTACTACTACTACTACTACTACTACTACATACATACATACATACATACATACATACATACATACATACATACATACATACATACATATATATATATATATATATATATATATATATATATATATATATATATATATATAGAGAGAGAGAGAGAGGAGAGAAACAAATCAATAACATCAAACAAAATGGTTCTATGGGAGAATGAGAAGGACATGAAGAGTATGGCATAACTAATGATGATGTTAATGATGAGTATACCACGATGCATGATGTCCGTCCCCCCCTTTTATGATATATACATGAAATGGTTTCCAAATTTGCCATAAAACAATTTTTGTACCCTTTAGCTTATAAAAAAATAGCTTAATTGGGGCTAGAGTATAAAAGGCAAGAGTGTGCCATTGTAAACTTCTCCATTTCTTGAAGCTTGAGGGCTCTTTCATTCCCCACCAACATTGAGGGTGAATACTCAATGCCCACCATCGCAAGAGCTCTCATACATGATTCTCACTATACCTTTGATATCATCTAGCTATGGCCTTATTATTTTGTAAATTTAATACATTTTCACCTATGGCATGGCTATGGCCATTTGATTCAATAGTTGGTTCTTGATTTTCTTGCTAATTTAATTCAATCTAGGCTAAGTTAATTTCAATGGTATCAGAGCCTTGAAAATATTCTTAGCAATGTCATTTTCAAGCCTAGATCTAGTTTACCAACACCATCCAGGGTAACCAAAGTTTAAGATTATGTTATAAGACTTGGTATAGTTTAACCTATGACTAGTTGAGGTTTCTTCCAATTAGTTTTCACTATTTTTGGAGCTCATGGAAAATATCTAAAGAAGGAATGGAGGGATCTTTGATATTTTGGTAGCGCAAGGATAAGAAGAGGTCCATTTAAAGGTTTTAGGACTAATTGGGGTTACTATATTAGATATACTCAATGCCCCACCCTCGTAAGGTGCCGCCAATGATCCATGGTGCTCTTAGTTGTAAGGCCCTCATTATGAAGAGAAGCCATATGTGAGCATAGCCATTGGATGGGTCCTAACTTGTATGTCAGATGAGAACTATGTGATTGAATGGCAAAAAGGTGACCTTTGTACATCTAGCCGATGGGCTAGATAGAGTAGTTATGCTAATAGGAACTAGAGGTTAAATGGATCGAGTTGCGGGGTGTGATTGAATGGCAAAAAGGTGACCTTTGTACATCTAGCCAATGGGCTAGATAGAGTAGTTATGTTGATAGGAACTCGAGGTTAAATGGATCGAGTAGTTATGCTGATAGGAACTCAAGGTTAAATGGATTGAGTTGTAGGGTGTGAGATTTATCAAGGATCCCCATTTTGGGGTTTGGAGATAGTGCAAGCTGCCCCCGGCTGGGGGTCTCAAGAAGGCCAACGGTCCCCCTAGCAAGGATCTAGGGATAGCGCCCCTAGCCTAACAATAAAGGAAATATTTCCTAGAATATTCCCTATCCAACTAGGGGAGGTTCATAATATGGTAGGACGTGCTAACCAGACTATCTTCCCAAGCTATAAAAGGAATACCTCCAAATCCGTTGTCAATCTCCAATCAGGGTTCTTTTAGCTATCCCAAGCTCTTCGCCTATCATCTGTTTGGATCACCATCTACGGAGCATCTAAGCTTCACAGTGGAAGTGCACTGATGGATAGAGTCATCTTTGTAAAATCATTTGAAATTAAAGTAGTCTCTATTCTTCTCATATTTGCTATCTATTCTCTACTCCTTGCTCAAATTCTATCTAATATGCCATATAATTTCTACATAGTATCAAATCCGAGGGGGCTTTGAGAAGTGAAGAGCATGTGAGAGGCAATGGCTTCAACAATGAAGAGGAGAAATGGTGTCTGCCACATCAAGTAGAGGTATTGGTGCATGAGGTGCTCCTTCTATTGTACCAACATTTCAAAAACTAAGGATTTTTCCACCAACCTTCAGCGAAGGTAAGTTAGAGGGTACAAACTATACTTTGTGGAAGTTTAAAATCACAACTATCCTTATTTCTTATGAGCTTCTAGAGATGGTGCTAGGGACTAACCCAAGACCACAACCCACCCCCAACCCATCCAATTCAAGTCTTATGATTCCTCCAAATGAAAATGTTCTATGAGCTTGGAAGCAAACAAATGTTGATGCACTGGTGACTTAGTTATAAGTTATTCTAACAGTGTTTTGACCTTGATTTAGCATACAACCAAGGCATTAGAGGCTTGGAATGTAATGAGGAGTCTATAAGAAACAAGAATCAAACAAGGATTCAAAACTTGGAGAATCAACTAGTAGTAGAGAAGTTTACCAAAGGAGAGACAGTTGAAGCATTCATTAGTTGGATCAAGAATCTGTGTGACCAAATGATTGGTTCTAGGATACAAAAGACTAGCGAGGATCTAGCTCAAAGGTGTCTTTGGATTTTTCCACCAAAGTTTTATGGATTGGTAACTTCCCTAAACACTTAGGTGATATCCCTAGCTTTGATTTTTGAGGAATTTTGTGCACTACTAATTGAGGAGGAGTTGAGACTTAAAGCTCAAGAAGGTAGCAGCAGTGAAGATGCTGCATTCTCCACCAATGGTGACAAAAAGAAGAAGGGTGATAATGAAAATGTTTCAAGGAGATTTCTTCTACTGCAAGAAGAGAGGACATGCAATTGCAAATTGTCGTGTCAAGAAAGAAGATGAAAAGAATGGCACCATGAAGAGTAAATGTAAGGACATAGCCAATACGACTAAAGAAGAGTTGGAGTTATTCATGGTGACCATTGATGAAGTGTGTTCCTTGGCATAAGAAATATCTAACACTGACTCATGCGTATTGGATAGTGGCATCTCCTATACGACCAACAAGAAAGGTCTATACATTTCTATGAAGCCTCTGTATAAGAATCCATCACTATGATAGTTGGGAATAATGTAAAATGTCCTAGTGAGTAGCGTAGAAGTACTATTTTCTTTGTTATTGTTGCAAATGGCAAACTAAAAAGTCTTTCAAATATGTTGTATGTTCTAGAGATTAAGAGAAATCTACTATCAGTTACTTCTATAATTGATCTTGGCATTGAGGTAAGGTTCACTAAGACAGGTACAAAAATGATCAATAGTGCTAGCAATGTTATCGGCAAAGGAAAAAGGAGGAAAAACTTGTACAAGCTAAGTACTCTTATAGCCATCACTAGTGTGGGTATAAGTAAACTTTGGCATAAAAGATTTGGTCATATTGGTTTTGCAGTGTTAAAGGAGATGCATAAGCAAGGTATTGTTGCTCAGCTACTTGTAATAAATAAAATGAAGGAACCATGCGAAGCTTATATGATGGGCAAGAAACAAAGAAAGGCATTTCAATAACAAAGCAAGAATAGAGTAAAGGCTCCTCTAGAGTTCGTGCATGTTGTCGTGTGCGATAAAAGGCCTATAAAATCCTTGGTAGGATCTTCTTATTTTATGTTGATCATCAATGACTACAGTAGGAAGATGTGGGTGAACTTTCTTAATGATAAGACTCAAGCTTTTGGCAAGTTTAAAGAACGGCATAAACTTGTTGAGAATGAAATAGGGCAAAGTGTGAAGAAGCTTAGAACAGATGTTTGTGGGAGTTTGACTCAAAGGAGTTTGAAGACTTTTGCAAGAGCAGAGGGATTAAGCATCAATTGGCGATGCCTCATACATCTCAATAGAATGGTATTTTTGTGAATGCAAAAATCATACCATTGTGAAAATGGCAAGGTGCACGCTGAAGAGCAAGGGATTGTCTAAGTAATTTTGGGTAGAAGCTATTAACACTGCACTCTACTTTCTCAATTATTAGAGTTAGACAAAGGCTCTTAAGGGCAAAACTCCTCATGACGCCTATTCTGGTAAGAAACCATGTGTCTCACATTTTAGAACTTTTGGATGTGAATGTTATGCATATGTTCCAAAGGATAAGTGAAATAAGTTAAATGCAAAAAGCACAAAATGTATCTTCTTGGGTTATAGTGATGAGTAAAAGGCTTACAAATTGTATGACCAAGAGGCAAAGAAAATCATAGTGAGCCGTGATGTGGTGTTCAAGGATTGATGGAACCTAAAATGGGCCGGCACTGGCTATAGCACTAGCCGGACCTCATGCATACGACAGACAACCCCACCACACGGCCTCACGGGCCAGAAGCATCTAAAACTCACTTTGCACTAAATGCTTATAACGATTTTGTGTTTGTATCTAATATGTAGTCAATGTTCACCTTCTCTTCTCCTCAAAGGGAGACCCCATAACATATAGGTATAATGCCTCGTAATACACACATAGGGAAGCAACTCTCGGCTGACTGCCGCGGCTCCACTGCAACTCTCCTACACCTCGGGGATTGGCCCCAAGATGCGTCGCTCCAACATATAAAACATAACGCACAAACTCCACTCTTTCATAATTCAATGTTCCAGGAGATCTTGATTTTCCTCGCAAAACTTTCCCCAACAAAAGCGGCCATCTAAACCTACAGCTTAGGTTTCTTGTCCTCTCAGCATTGGTCAAAGTTTATCAAACAAGTGCAATGCATTCCAAGAGATACCACATGGCATGCTTGATGCAAGGTGTATGAAAATTGTGCACAACCATTTTATGATTAAAAAAATAGCCTTGTGAGGTGTGGAAAATAGCCCTTTCATAAATTTTAACTAAGCATTATGTGCTGCGCTACTTTAGGGACTAGCACTGGAACTTCCGTGCTACTAGGCACCTATAATTAATTATGAAACGATCCCTAAATGCTATGCACAAAGAGGGAAATCAAAATTTTTATCTTTTCAGCAATTAGATCGTCACACAAACTTCATCCCCCTCCCCCTATCGTTTAGGTGTTGCTGCAGTGCATAGGTGTAAATGGTTGTTTTGTATCATTTTTGTATGTAAAAAGTAATAAACACAAACTATAACACAAAAGACAAGGCCAAACTCATGCTTTAACCTTTTCAAACATTCACGCATATAAATCTTACTTTTTCATATTTTTTGAGCGTAAAAACCCAAATTTTTCCACTTTTTGCTATTTTTTCCTTTTTATTATTCATGGAAAATAGGTATTTTCTGATTTATTTGTATTGGCTTACTGTTTTGACTGAAACTTAATATTTTCTATGATTTTATCCCATTTTCATCCCTTTTCTTCAACTCAAAATCGAA
The DNA here is from genome assembly GCF_053477565.2 of Lygodium microphyllum. Lineage (NCBI taxonomy): Eukaryota > Viridiplantae > Streptophyta > Polypodiopsida > Schizaeales > Lygodiaceae > Lygodium > Lygodium microphyllum. Next base: position 65,957,366 of record NC_141163.1, read on the forward strand.
AAAAACCACTAATTTCCATTGAAAATGACATTTTACGAGTTTTAAAGAATTAATAACGGCTCTAAATCATTACGGGTTCTGTATTTCTATAGTTACAGCCCTCAATAATGATGCAAACAAGGTCTAAACAAAAATTCATCGCATATGAACAACATTTGGACCATGAAACAACAAAAACAATCAAATTTCTTTGTAAAATTGAAGCATACCACGTGTCTTGCATGTTGCGGGTTTTTTAATGATTATTCTGAGCAGCCCATAGACCGGCCAGCAACCACTCTTCAGTGCTGAATCTCTTTCCTCAGCCTCCTCTTCATCTTGAAGCAATCCAATCACAGCTGGACAAGCATTCTTCAGCCCCTCTTCTTCTTGATTTTTTACACAGGAATTGCCTCTATGTAGAAGAGAGAGTGAGGAGAGAGAAAGACTAGATTTTGATCTCTTTGCTCAATGCATCATTTGGCAGGCGAAGGCCGGCGATAGGAAGTGTGGAAGGCCTTCAGTCTACTGATGTCTTCAGTTGGTATGGGTATACGGAGGCTCTCATATGGCTATGGAGTCCCCCCCTTTCCCATTTCATTGATCTGCGCCTTCTTCATCCTCCCTTCTTCTTCACGCAAAAAAAACGGCTCCTGTTCCCCTCATTTCATTGATTTTTTGGGGCCAAAGGGTCCCCTAAGGGTCACACCCTTTGGCTTCTCCCCACTTTGGTCCTTTGGCCTTCCGGGCACTCCCTTTTCCATGTCCGGTACCCAAACTGCGAGCCAAAAATTCTTGCACGTCCGTCTTGAGGTCCCCCACTGCCGGGCAGGTCCCAAGGTCTCGTCTGTCATGCTTAAAAATTATGAAAATTCGCTGACTACCGTCCAATGACTCTTTTAAGCATTTTTGGGCATTGCCGCTTAAAATTGTACTGATTGCCACCACCACCTTCGATGAAGTCTATTTTTCCCTGGATATTCGTAATTTTTGGCTATTTTTAAGCACTTCTCAGCATCAACAATCTTCTATCATTGGCGACGGGAGAGGGCGACTCAGTCTGTCGAATCCCATGAATAGATTTGCACATAAACAACAAAAAGGAGCATCAAGCTGATACAAAAAATACACAACACAACACATCACAGCTCATACCCTACCCCCTGACAAAACCAAGGTATGAAATCCACAAGGAGTAGACCTAGCATAATCTGATAAAAGGCCCGAAGCTAGTCACTAACCAACTGCTCCAACACAGCCAATCTAAAAAGAACTAGCAAAGAGGTCGCCCTAAATGGTGGTCTGAACTACCTACCTAACTAAGGACAACTCAACCAGGAGCACCTACTAGGCGAGGACTCCTATAGCCTGATCAAGAAATAGTTTCTTTTAGCACAATTTTTCTTCTTTTAGGCTTTTATTTTTTCCATACTCGGGCGTATAAAAAGGAGGGAGCTGAGCGTAGTGACCCAATGAGAATAGGGCATCCGCCTCAGGTACTGTCAGGTCCTGTCTTAGGCCCTCGCGAGGCAACATTGAATCCTTTTCTAACGCTCACTTTCATTTTCGCTCCAACCTTCTTTTATTTTCTTCTTTTGTGGCAAGATGTCACCCCAAGGAAGGCAAGGCATCGGCCCTGGATCTTGTCTCATCCCTAGGAATCTACTAAGCCTTCGCAAGGCGATAAACAACAGCTCAAGGATTTTTCTTTTTTTTCCTTTTCAATTTTTATAGGGGTTAAAACCCCTTTTTACACACCTCCGTATATTCATATATTGTCTTTCAGATCTTTAGGATTTTGTCTCTTTCCATCATTATCTTAGTAGGCTTCCCTAACTGCCTCACAACTAATAGGAACTCCTTGAATAGCCACCTAGCAGGTTAGCAAAATAGGGTCACTAGAACTCTGATCTTAAACAGGTCTTTCAATGCCTGACAATGCCTTTGCAGGAGGCAATGACTACTCAGACCTCCCCTCGATATACAGAACCTAAACCTGGGACTTCATGCCTCAAGTGTCGCTCCCCAACAAACAAAAGAAAGTAACCCTCACCCGCACATATATCATTAATTGCTTAAGGGAAAAAACTAGAAAAGGGAATGAAACCACCTAGAATGGCCATAAGAAGCTTCTTCGCAGCAAAGGCTCCCTTCAGCGACTTCATCAACCTATATGGTGCAATCACTAAAACAACAAAACATTAAACGTACGTGCACCAAATAGAGATAGGGCCCTCTTGGCCTAAAGAAATAACACATTTCACTGCAAACTAACTGGCCCTCTTGGCCTAAAGAGATAGATTATTAACCATTAAAAAAAAGGCCCTCTTGGCCTAAAGAAATCAGACATTAACTACTTAAAGCAACTGGCCCTCTTGGCCTAACGGAATCAAACAAAATAGCTCATAGAGATCCCTCCTTGGAAGAAGGCAGATATACGCAAATACGCTCCATTCCAAGGGGAAAAATAGGGCTCTCAACCCTAAACTAAATGCATCAAAGTATAGCCCATATCTCTTGCATATGTAACAAGAGGCGTACATATAACATGTCTTTTGATCAACCTATGGGTCCAGGATAACAATAGTAGATGGGTCTCGGCTACTCTTTGCATTACCCATATTGACCATCGACTGCCATATAACGCATGGTCTAATAACATTCCCCACAAGCGACCAGATCCTGTCTCAGTATCAATAGCAACATCCGGACTAGGACCAAAGTTGAAAAAGAGGTCCTCTTTATAAGCAAAATTAGCTAAGGAATCTGCAAATTGATTCCAATAACGTGGAATCAACTGAAGAGATATGCTCTCAAATTCATCAAGTAGGGTTATAGCAGTTCGATGATACATATGAAGGAGAGGATTCTGGACTGTATATGTCCCATTCAACCGCCTAATACCACGTTTCTTGGCAATATTCAATCCCATAATCATGGCTTTATACTCCGTCATGTTGTTAGTGAATCCTGCCTCGAGATAAGCAGTTAATTTCATTGTAACTCTACGTCGGGGATCTGATCAGATAACTACTCCAACACTTCCTTTCCTATTAGGGCCCCTGGATGCTCCATCAAAGTATAATGTATACATCCATAATGGGTTTACACAGCCAGCCATCAAGAACTCCCCTATTCGTAATTATGATAGTCAAAGCTCAACATATTTAGAGGATGAACTGACGGTGCCATCACACCTTCTTCAGTAAACGCAACAGGGATGCTTGTCAAGATTTGTAAGTAGTGATGGCAAAAAACTTTAATTTCTCACACAAAGGTACCGTCTTCTTGCTCAATCACTTTATATCCCTTGCTCCACCACATAAGCCTCCCCTGATGATATCTTTGCTTGAGATATGGGTGCTCAAAATAGCGAATTAATTGCCCCATCAACCAATTTGAGCTCTCCTGCAAGTCTCAAATCAGCCCCAGCATGGACTTGCAATGCATTTTTTCGTGTTAGCATACTTAGAAATAATAAGGTTTAATCTTATTAAGATTAACCTTATTCTTAAACTCCACCCCTTGTAGATCAGTTAATAGAACTGTGGACTTATTTTTACCTATCCAAACTATCTTGTAAGGGCCATCCCATCGAGGTTCCAACTTTTCAGGAAATAGCTCCCTACACACATCATAATATAGAACTAACTGCCCCTTTTTAAAAGTATATTTCTTGGCTTTCAGATCATGCAACCGTTTCATTCGACATTTAGCTACCTCTTGGTGCAACAAACTTTGCAATTTGACCTCGTCTAAGTGGGCTATAGTCGTAAAATGCTCAAATAGGGCACCTTCATCACCCAGAGAATGATTGATTGTGAATCTAATGGTCGGCAACTCAATTTCTAAGGGCAAGACACACTCCTCCCCATAAACTAATTTGAATGGGGTGTGGCCACCAGTGGCTCGTTTAAACATTGTATTATACGCCCAAACCGCCACATATAATTTTGTATCCCTGTCTCGCTTCTTTTTGGAGACTATCTTTGATAGGATACCCACAAGCTACTTATTGGTACTTTTGACTTGTCCAATTGCTTGCGGATTTTAGGGGGTCATCTTGTTATGCTTGATTTTCCAAGCTTCCCTCAGACTTTTAATCACTTTGTAATATTTCCACTCAAAATATTAAAGAACTTTGATCACCGCACGCCCGCGCAAAAGCTGTGCAAAGTCATCTCCTACGTTGATTAATGTCAGTGACAAAGTCCTTACCCGCACTGCAACAATACTCCCGAGCCGCGTTGTGAAATTAAGACCGGGGCTCGAAGACCGCAAAGCCGCATGAGAACACCCTTCTAGAAAAAAGGGAAAATTGGATAATGGGTAAGATTAAGGCAAATTTTTTTTAATTACCCCTCCCCTCAGTCGATGCATGGCAGGGGGAGAGGGAGTGGGAGAAGAAAGCGTAGTGGTGGAGTGCATCGGGAGAAGGGAGAAGGCATGAAAGCTCCATGTGTATGGAGTTTCCCCCCCCCCCTCTCAATGGCTATATAACCTCCCCCTTAGGCATTGGGGGGAGGCACGAACGAAGGGAGAGCATCGTGCTGTCTGGGAGAGAGGACAGTCGTGCGACGCCACGCAGGCTGCCATCGCCACCCCATGAGGACCGCCAGGCTGCCGCTTGCTACCGCTGCCTATCCCCCGCCATCATCATCATCAATCTCCTCTTGTCCAATCATTACCCTCCTCCTTCCACATCATTCTGCTATATAGCAGAAGCTTCTTGGAAGCTTCCTTATAAGCTTCTAAGGATAAGGCTCCCATAAGCCCTGTGCACACGGTTTTTTTAACCCGGGTTCTTAAAACCCACACCTTGTAAAGGGGTATTCCTGCACAAGGGAGAAGTAGACAGATTTTACGGCTATTTTGCCAAGCTTTGAATGAATTCAGAGATTGCATAGAGGCAAGGACAAACTGCGGAGTCCAAATCCACTACATCAACGATGGCTCCAAAACAAAAGATGCAAGGCGCACGCGCGGAAGTCTCCAACTCAAGTCTACGCGTGGATATTCCTACGAGCCCTCAAAACCAGGTTCTTAAAAGTTCAATTGCGCACATTGGGCACGCTTAAAATTTATGGGAAAGTTATGAATGTAAATTACTTATTCATCTTACAAGCTTAGTTGTGTGTTGCCCTTTGTGTGTATTTCCTAAGTTATGAATGCAAATAACTTACGATCTTAGTTGCATGTTGCCTTTTGCTTGCATTTCCAAAGTTATGAATGTAAATTACTTATTCGTCTTACGAGCGTAGTCACATATTGCCCTTTTCGTGTATTTTTAAAGTGACAAATCTAAATGTATATTGCATTTAGGCAATAACTTCCTTGATGTGATTCGTATGAGGAAAAAATTGTTAACATCTATTAGATGTTGTCCAAAGAATTGCATAGCATGGAAATGAAACTATGAACTTGCATGTTGCATGCGAAGATGCTTGTAGAATGGATTAAGTCAACATTAGTCTTATAATATTCATCATGCATGAACTTCATTTATCGAAGTTGCATCTAGAAAAGGGTTGCATGTCATATCAAAGCCTGAAATTCGATTGCATTAAACGAAATGTTGTAGGCAAAAACTCTTGATGTAAATCTATGTATTTTTTGTGCAAGTTATTTCCCAAATTGTAAATCATCATGATTTTTGCAAGGAAAAGAAATAGTTATTACAAACCTTATAGTACATAGAGGTAATGAATCGCATATTTACACATACTGTGATGTCTTGAAACTATTTACACCTTTAGAACAAGTTTAACATCTCTAAGAAGAGATCGTTTCTTGTCACGAGACAAGTAGACCAATTTGACTAGATCACTTGTAAGGGTATAACCCTCAAGGGATTCGTATAAGCATAACTAGTTAGTACAACGAACAGCTAAAAGTACTAGCTAGGGTTTAGCACCTTAGAAATTCTACCTAGTATTGCACTTGCTTGCCAAGTCAAGACCCTCAAACCTAAAGGATCCTACCCACATTCACAGAATGGTTGGGTTAAGTGAATGTCGTTGCAATAACAATCTAGGGTTTTTACCCTAAGGATCAAACAACCTAATACTAAAAGTCCAATTGAGCCTAGAAACCCTAGGCCCAAACATTATTGGCCTAGCAAGGTTAGCATTGGGTTGGGTAAGAAGACACCCCAAACCCTACATCTTGACTAAACAAATTCTTTGACCAAGAAACGCCATTTGATGGGTGAAATGATCTCATGAGTTAGGTGCGACACTTGTGCAACAAGTTACAACGTCGCATGGCTTGTGTTTTAATCACAAGATAGATTTGTCACTCCTTGGAATAAGGTTGGCAGGTTCTAGTGCAAGTCCAACTTGCAAGAGGATGAGTAGACATCCTGCTACATCACCCTTCTTGGATTGATTTGCCAAGATAAGGTAACTATGAATTGCCTAGCAAGCAATTGACAAATCAAGTTAGAGCGACATGGTCGCCAGGATTTATTGTCTTAACTTAAGAAACCTAAGGTGTTGGTTAATTTGGGTTGACAAGGTATGACCCTAACCCAAGGACAAAAGGGTAAACAAACAAAGCCTTGAGGATCTTGCCAAGTCGCAATTGATCCCGGATTGAATGCTGGATGCATTCGGAGGAAAGGATTCACACCTTAGCAGTTGGCCAAACAAATGACCACTGGATTAATTGTATTTGTACAGTTTAGGAGCACTGTTTGTATTGTTTGCTCAAGGAACTAAAGATGGAAAGATAATTAATGCTTCAGGTTGAAGGCTTGAAGGGAGAGGCAGTATCAGTTTCCCTTGACTGTCTGTCTGACCCTAACCAAGGGGGTTGTTAGCCATGCCAGGAATGTGGACCGAGAACCTGCCGCGAGAGGTCTCTCCGTTGGGCACTACTTGGAGCAGGAGGATGCTTGGGTGCCAAGGGGAGCTCTGGCCATAAATCCCTTGCCTTCCAGGCCCTGCACAAGAGGCCGACGTGACTCGAGATTGGATATCGAGGCCCGCATACTAGTCTACGTGGGGCAGAATCTTGGATTAGTAATCCCTGTGGATTGTTGGATTGCCTTCGGATGGATTATGGATTGCCTTCGGGCGGATTATGGATTAGCCTTTGGGCTGGATTATTATATGATGTATTCCAAAGATAAATAAGATAACTTGTGGAAAAGAAACTTGTTTGACACTGTTTTTCTATGTCAAGTGCTAAGATTACATGAAGGAACAAGTGACTAATTGGCTAATTAAGGAAGCTGTTTTATGCATGTCCAACTAAATGTGGTAGGTAATTAGAAAACTAAAGTAAACCTGAGGAAAGTGCGGTGGATGTGGCCATGGGTCCGTCCTACGGATGGGTGGTCCCGGTTGGCCGGGAACTTTTCTCGAAGGAAATGAATAGCAAGGAATGTTGACCTAGAATCTATGATACTAGAGTCCCGATTTATGATGTTTTAGGGCAACGGAATGGGACTATGCCTTATGGGCAGAGAGGTCAAGTTTTGCATCCCTCTCGTTTCCCATTCTCCTTGAACCAAGTGCAGCATGAATCTGCTTTGACCCTGACGTTTCTGCATAAAGTAGTTCCCTTGGGGTTCGATGCTAGCTGTTGTTCTAGGAATTTGACCACTAGGAGAACCCTGATTTAGGTTGGTCCTAAGTGGGAACGGTCGGAACGCTTCTACTTCGTAGCAGACTCGGGAGGACCTAGATCACAAACCCCATAACATTCCATGGGAATGCTGGGCAGCGCTTTTTAGACTCTCTTCCCGATGGGCTGCTAAGACGTGTCCTGCAAGCGAACAGGTGGACATGTTACCGTTGGTATCAGAGCAAACCAACGAGGAAATAATTTACAAGAAAACCTAATAAGGAAAAGTAGAGCAAATGTTGTTGTTAAGATCATCTCCTTACATACTTATCAATGCTGACTTACAGAATCATGAAGCATGGAACAGATTCTTGGTGTTCCAGGTCATGTTTATGACCACGATACGTGCCTCAGATTATCGACAAAGGATCTATATGATGAATACCCTAGACCGCATCCACAATCCTTCACCCTTGTATGTGGAACGGAGATGGACGAGTGATTCAGGAATCTATTACATAGCTGCCCACCGATTTGCATACCTTCGAACCAACCTAAAGAGAGTGGTTGGAGGACCTGAAGATCGTGAAGCTATTCATCTTTGTTGAGGCTCACGCAAATGCAACCCTACATGTTGGAGGTCAAAAGGTTAAGTAGAACACGTATGTGTACGAGGAAGTGACCCGAATAATCCCCACCGACAAAATTAAGGTGTTGGGACGTTATAAGAAAAAGGGGTACCAAAGGAAAGGATATCCTAATCTTCCAATGACCTATCGATTCCTGAAGATCCATGACCCAAATCCATACTATTACCCAGTTCCCATAGCTCAATGTAACACAATCTTATTCTCCTCAAATTGATGTAGTAGCTTGTTCCATTAGAGTGATTGTTCTCAAAAGGGCTATGCCCATATGAATGAAATAAGACTCTTTTTATCAATGATTGTCTTGACTGTGAGTATTGATAAAAAATTTAAGTGATTAGGTCTCTTGGCTGAAAGCTGAACTGGGCATGTTAAAGTATTGTGAGAAATGCTTAGCAAGTTTTAACGTAAAGAAACTTATTGCCCAAGCGCAACCTCAAGTGGAATTCTTACTGGGAGGAAAGTTGACTTCGGTCAGATTCAGGGTTATGAACCTAGGTATCCATGAGTGTTTGCTCGGAATGGATTGGCTTAAACCTAACGATGCCCACATTCATTGTGGAAAGGGGCAAGTTTCCTTTTGAAACTCTGAAGGGGAATTGGTCACAACACAAGGAGAGGCTAGCAAGCTTTATGCTAAGAAGAAGAAGTGTGCATTCTTCAAGCGACAGATTGAATATCTAGGATTCATTGTTTCAGCTGAAGGAATTTTAGTAGACCCGGCCAAGGTCACAGATGTTCTGGAATGGCCAACACCAACAACTATCAAAGAAATACGATGTTTTCTTGGATTGACAGGATGGTACATGGTTATGCTTTGATTGTAGCACCGCTGACCGATCTACTGAAGAAGCAAACATCGACTATATGGTCAACTGCTGAACAATCTAGCTTTGATAAACTAAAGCAAAGCTTGGTATCAGCACCTATCTTGAAACTTCTGGACCTTAGTAAGGAGTTCGAAGTAATAACTGATGCTAGCACACTTGCCTTAGGATGTGTGCTTATGCAAGAAGGTCATCCTGTAGCATACTCTTCAAGGAAACTGAAGAGCCATGAGAAGAATTATGCTACCCACGATCTAGAGTTGTTAGCTGTCATCCATGCTCTCAAGCTTTGGAGACACTACCTGCTGGGTAACAAGTTTACCCTAGTGGCGGATCATAAAAGTCTCAAATGGATCTTTACCTAGAATGAGCTCAACATGAGGCAACGTCGATGGATTGAAGTGCTGGAGGAGTATGATTTTGAAATCAAATACTAGCCTGGAAAGGAGAATGTAGTTGCCGATGCACTTAGTCACAAGGCATTTCTAAATTCTCTAATCTTGCAAGATCCATCAATAGCTAGATCTCTAGACACAAAGGTATCCATGCTAGCCTGGAAAGGAGAATGTAGTTGCCGATGCACTTAGTCACAAGGCATTTCTAAATTCTCTAATCTTGCAAGATCCATCAATAGCTAGATCTCTAGACACAAAGGTATCCATGCTAAACAACCCAATACTTGAGCTAGCTAGAGAAGAGGCATGCCATAATCCAACCTATCAGAAGTTGCTAAGGGAGATCTCTATCAAGGATCAAGACCCGAAGCTATAGGCTAAATATCAAGAATTCTCTATCAATAGTGGACTTGTCTACTATAGAACGAGATTATATATACCGACAATCCAGTCACTCAAGCAAAAGATACTTTGGGAAGCTCATGATTCCCCTTTTTCAGGACATCTTGGCTATGCCAAGACCCTCAATGCAGTCAAAAAGAGCTACTATTGGGAGAGGCTTAAAGGTGGCGTTCTCAAATATGTCATTGAATATTTGTCTTGTCAATGTATTAAGGCCGAACATGTCAAAATTCCAAGAAAGTTGCAACCACTTGACATTCCCCAAATGAAATGGGATTTCATCAGTATGGACTTTGTTGTTAGCCTGCCCCAAGTTCAGGGAGGATACAACTCCATTGTGGTTGTGGTGGATATGCTCACCAAGGTTGCACACCTTATCCCTGTTAAGACAAACTATAAAGCCTCAGACATTGCAAGGTTGTTCATCAAGGAGATATTCAAACTACATGGGTTACCCAGAAGAATCATTAGTGATCATGATTCTCTCTTCACATCACACTTTTGGAGAGCTATCCTCAAACCATTGGGACTCAACTCTATTTTAGTACAACTTACCATCCTCAAACCGATGCTCAAATGGAGCGAGTCAACCAAGTCATCGAGGATATGCTAAGGGCACACTGCTGCCGTGAACCAAAAAAGTGGATTCAATACTTGCCACTGGTTGAGTTTGCCTACAATGCTTCCTACCAACAAAGCATTCAGATGACCCCTTTTCAAGCATTGTATGGGCATGATTGTCAAAGTCCTTTAAACTTCTCAGACCCAACCCTAAGAGTTGAAGCTTCAAAGAAAATGCTAAAAGATATGGATGACCAAATGAAGTCAATAAGATAGGACATCCAAGCCTCCAAGGATAGACAAAAGGCATACGCTGATTTAAAACGTCAAGATAGATCCTTCGCTGAAGGAGATATGGACTTCATTTGTGTACGCCCAAAGAAGAGTTCCCTATCCTTAGGTGAATGCAAGAAGCTAAGTCCAAGGTATTATGGACCCTACAAGATTCTCAAGTGCCTAGGGCCTAATGCCTATAGACTACAACTCCTTGAGAAACTAAAGGTTCATAATATATTTCATATCAGCCTACTGAAGAAATATGTACCTAACCCTAGTCACGTACTTGATGATCAACAAGTTGTAATGCCTAGCCAAGGAGACCTTGAGCTACGGCTTGACAGGATCTTACATGTTAGGGAGAGACAATTGAGATCCAGAACCTTGAGAGAATGTCTCATCCAGTGGAAAGATTATCTCGAGGAGGATGCCACTTGGATGGATGAAAGTACTCTCATCCAACAATACCCCCAGTTCTTCTCAAGATGAGGACATCTCGATTCCTCTAAAGGGGGAGAGAATGTAATATTTCCACTCGAAATATTAAAGAAATTTGATCACCTCACGCCCACGCAAAAGCTGTGTAAAGTCATCTCCCGCGTTGATTAATGTCAATGACAAAGTCCTTACCCGCACGCGCAACAATACTCCCCACCCGCGTTGTGAAATTAAGGTCGAGGCTTGAAGACCACAAAGCCACGTGAGAACACCCATCTAGAAAAAAGTGGAAATTGGATAATGGGTAAGATTAAGGCAAATTTTTTTTAATTACCCCTCCCCTCAACGGATGCATGGCAGGGGGAGAGGGAGTGGGAGAAGAAGGCATAGTGGTGGAGTGCATGGGGAGAAGGGAGAAGGCATGAAAGCTCCATGTGTGTGGAGTTCCCCCCCCCCCCTAATGGCTATATAACCTCCCCCTTAGGCATTGGGGGGAGGCACAAATGAAGGGAGAGCGTCGTGCTGTCTGGGAGAGAGGACACTCGTGAGACGCCATGCAAGCCGCCATTGCCACCCCATGAGGACCGCCAGGCTGCCGCTTGCTGCCGCCGCCCATCCCCCGCCATCATTGTCATCAATCTCCTCTTCTCCAATCATTCCTTCCACGTCATTCTACAATATAGCAGAAGCTTCTTGGAAGCTTCCTTAGAAGCTTCTAAGGATAAGGCTCCCATAAGCCCTGTGCACGCGGTTTTTTTTCCTCGGGTTCTTAAAACCCACACCCTGTAAAGGGGTATTCCAGTGCGAGGGAGTAGTCAGAGGTTGTTTTGCCAAGCTTGGAAGGAATTCAGAGATCACATAGAGGCAAGGACAAACCGCGGAGTCCAAATCCACTACATCAACGATGGCTCCAAAACAAAAGATGCAAGGTGCACGCGCGGAAATCTCCAACCCAAGTCTATGCGTGAATATTCCTACGAGCCCTCAAGTCCAAGTTCTTAAAAGTTTAATTCCGCATTGGGCACGCTTAAAATTCATGGTAAAGTTATGAATGTAAATTACTTATTCATCTTACAAGCTTAGTTGTGTGTTTCCATTTGCGTGCATTTCCAAAGTTATGAATGCAAATTACTTATGAGCTTAGTTGCATGTTGCCCTTTTGCTTGCATTTCCAAAGTTATGAATGTAAATTACTTATTCGTCTTACGAGCTTAGTCGCATATTGCCCTTTTCATACATTTCTAAAGTGACAAAACTAAACGTATATTGCATTTAGGCAATAACTTCCTTGTTGTGATTCGTATGAGGAAAAAATCGGTAACATCCATTAGATGTTGTCCAAAGAATTGCATGGCATAGAATAGAAAAGGGTTGCATGTCATATCAAAGCCTGAAATTCGATTGCATTAAACAAAAGGTTGTAGGTGAAAACTCTTGATGTAAATCTATGTAGGTTTTGTGCAAGTTATTTCCCGAATTGTCAATCATCATGATTTTTGTAAGGAAAAGAAATAGTTATTACAAACCTTATAGTACATAGAGATAATGAATCGCATATTTACACATAATGTGATGTCTTGCAACTATTTACACCTTTAGAACAAGTTTAGCATCTCTAAGAAGAGATCATTTCTTGTCGGGAGACAAGTAGACCGATTTGGCTAGATCACTTGTAAGGGTATAACCCTCAAGGGATTCGTATAAGCATAATTAGGTAGTATAATGAACACCTCAAAGTGCTAGCTAGGGTTTAGCACGTTAGAAATTCTACATAGTATCACACTTGGTCGCCAAGTCGAGACCCGCAAACCTAAAGGATCCTACCCACATTCACGAAATGGTTGGGTTAAGTGAACGCCCATGCAATAATGATCTAGGGTTTTTACCCTAAGGAACAAACGACCTAATACTAAAAGTCCAATTGAGCCTAGAAACCCTAGGCCCAAACATTATTGGCCTAGCAAGGTTAGCGTTCGGTTGGGTAAGAAGACACCCCAAACCCTACATCTTGACTAAACAAATTCTTTGACCAAGAAATGTCATTTGATGGGTGAAATGATCTCATGAGTTAGGTGCGACACTTGTGCAACAAGTTGCAACATCGCATGGCTTGTGTTTTAATCAGAAGATAGATTTGTCACTCCTTGGAATAAGGTTGGCAGGTTCTAGCGCAAGTCCAACTTGCAACCAGATCGACAGATGGAGGATGCTCAAAAGAGAGAAAAGAGGCAAGAGCCTAGAGAGAGAAAGCAGCCAGGATTCAGATTGATGTCCGTTATTGAGACATCTACAGACATGAAGAAAATCTTTAATGATAAGATACTTGGCAGTGAGGTGACTTTCACTATTTCTGAGATTTTAGGCATCTCAAAAAGAGAGTTTCAGGATCAGTTTTAGGAGGTCTTGAAGAGGAAAAGACATGCATTGTCTACCACTGATACACAGGGAGTTTTGATTGGGGAATTGGATGAGGATGAGGATGAGGTTATGGTTGATAATGCTTCTGTTTTTCCGCAGGTAGAGAAGAGGGTTCAGCCTATGCATTATGCTGAAATTGATGAGCCTGTCATGATACCGCGTAGTCACTTTTCGCGGAGCCATTGGGCTAGGGCAACTACAGAGACGATGGTAAAGATTGGAGAGAAACAGGTGCTTTATGTTGCATTGGTGGATCATGGTTCAGAGATTAATCTCATAGTTCGTGGAGTTTATGAGAGTAACAGATGGCCTATGGATGTAGAGCATGGGTGGCGTATGAGAGCCGCCAATAACACTACAGGTGATTTATATGCTGCTTGTCCTAGTGTCAGGGTTTCTATTGGTGATGTAGAGGAGGATTTTCATTTCTTTGTGCAGGATTCATGCTCGTATCCCATAATTCTTGGTCAGCCATTCATTACAGAGATGCGCATGGAAACAAAGGTCATGGATGATGGATCTGCTTATGCACGGATTCGCAGTAAAGATGGTATGAGAGCAGTTCAATTTATGACTGTATGTGTGAACCATGTTAGAAACAGAGATACTCTCAGAGATGCACCTTTGCCCACTGTGAGGGATTCGGGTTTTCATTAGGTACCGCCATTTCGCGAGACTACGGTGGTACAGAGGAGAGGAGATTGGAGTTCTCGCCTCCTGGCAGCAGTGTTTTCTCCTCCGGTTTTGTTGGGATTTCAACAAGTTGTAAACCACCTTTTGATCGTGGCCACCCACCTTACGTGGCCTCAACTCCAGATCTCCTGTTACCCAATCTTGCCTAGCTCCGATGCCCATAAGCCAAGGTCTCCCTAGGATGAGGGGATATCCTTCCCCCTTTACTGGCATCACATAAACACCCACTGCTGCAGTGATTCCAAAAACAGAAACTCTCAAAGCTTTCACTACACCCACACATGTGACCGCATCATTGTTGGCCATCTTTGCCCTGAAGGTTGAGGATTCCATTACTTCTAAACCTAATTGATGCATAAGTTTTTCTGTCATGACACAAACCTCTGCTCCACTATCGATGTATGTTTTTTGAATCCGTTGACCTTTAATTTGAGCCTCCACTATAGGCACTATATCTTTGAGTCCATATGCCTTGATTGCACTAACCATTTTACCTTGCCTTGCCCTTGTGCTTACCATTTTTGACCATTGTCGTCGTAGCTTTGGAGAGGCATGAAGTAGTTGTGGCCAAGTAATTTTTGGCCCTTGAGAGCTCACGTCTGCTACCAGATCATAAGGTTGTGTCCGAGAACCCAAAGGGAAGTCAGAGATATCAATTTTAGACCTAGTTCGAGTCTTTCTCTTCTTCCCTTCATCTCTAGGTGCCCGTGATGTACTTGCCTCATTGGTTGCTTCCTTGCTTGCCTCAGTCTGGACACGTACCCGCTTGATAGGCATGGTCTCTACTACATCTACCTTCATCTTACCTCTTGCTATTTCTTCTTGGAGCCTTCTATCCTTGACCACCTCCTCTATTTTTATGACATTAACATTTGGTTGAACAACAGGGGTTTCAGCTTGAACATAAGGTGGTTGTAAAATTGCAGGTCGTGACTGCTCTTGCTCTTGAGTCCTAGCATGAGGAGGGCTTACTTGTTGTCGAGGACCTCTGGCAGGGTGATCATATCTTCTAGGATGAGGACAATTGTACATACCATGTCCATTTTCTCCACAGTTGTAACACAACATCTCCCTTGCTTGTCGCCGCATTTGTGGTCGATTCCCACCGTTCCCCTCGATAGGTCTTCTTGCACCTTGCACAAGATTCACTCTCAAACCCTCTAGTTGATTAGTAAGATTGTTTATTTGTTGGATCATGTCTTCTTGACCTCTAACAAGGCCTGGTGCATTAGATACATTTGGGGAAACTTGAGAGGCCTCCATAGTTGTGATGTTGTTTCCCAAACCTGTTTGGCTAGCTTGGGCTTGGTACAGAATCTTTCGATTCTTTTCCCTAATGATTCTCAAAGCATCTTCAAAAGTGTTTGGAAATTTCACCTTTACCTTCTCCCTGAGCAAGGGATACAAACCTGAAATAAATCGATCCTTTTGAAGGCAGTTTGGAGCTCTCTCTCCAGGGTTCAGTGAGTTTGACCATTGCCCCCAAAGCTTCAAAAACCCTTCCTCATAAGTTGCATAACCATAAGGATCACTTTGATGGAGGGCCAAAAGCCGTTGCCATAACTCTTCAGCTGAGTTAGTTTGTTGAAATCTCTGCAAGAAAGCTGCCTTCAATCCTTCCCATTCAGCTCTTTGGGCCGGATTTAGAGTTTGGAACCACATTCTAGCTTCTTCCTTGAGCACCAAAGGAAAAGCCCTCAACTTTAATGCTTCATCATCCCTCCCAGAGACAAGGAAGGCCATCTCAAGGTTGTCCAAAAAATCCACTGCATTTTCTCCATTGCGCCCAAAGAAGCTTGGAAATGCCATGTTGCCTTAGTAGAGTACAAAGATGAACACGTCTAGACTTAAGTTGTATTTTATGAGGGGAAGGATGAATGGGTTTACAGATGCATTGATTTCAGCAAGACGTCTAGGCCCCAGTATGCTTCTAATAATGCCTTGGAATCTAAGCTTTGTGCTGGCTATAATATGCATAGTTTGCATAGCAAGTGGACGGATAGGTCCATACAACTCGTTGTGATTCATGAGAAACTATTATAATAGGATAAAGACATGTACATTAAAGGATGCATTGTAGTCTAGCATTGGGAAGATTATAGGTTCTGGTGATACAAGAATTTCCCTTAATCTTTCAGCCCCAAAGTACATGACAAGACGCTGTTGGAAGAAAATCTTCCTACTGATGCATACATTAACTTGGATGTTTTGTACAGAGTGGAAGGTGTAGAAATTCGGGCCATTGTTATTATTCATGAGTGAAGACTACTTAAGGGAGTAGAGGGAATGCACTTTCTTGAATTATGAAGGATTTTTCCCAGAGTGTTTCTTTTGGGAACCCACCAACTTTGCTATACGGAGAAGTTGCTCACCAGTGATTGTTCTTGCCTTGGTGTGTCCATCCTCAGCAACATATATTTCATAAGGTGTGATGGCCACCTTTTCGACCACACCCAACCTTCGAGCTAACAACAGTTGAAGGTAGTCTCCATACTTTGCACTTCTACAAAACTCCACACCGTTCATGCATAGTTGTCCTCCTTTGATGTGGATTAGGCCAGAGAGAGAGAGGGATTTGATGATTTGGAGACGAGGACCTCTCGGAAGGGCTTTCACTTTGTTTGCAAAACACTCACCACAATTATGAGAACCTAGCAATTGATGGCAACATATTTTTTTCCCTTGTGAGATAATGGAATTTCTAAAGTGAACATCTTTTACCCGCATGCGTGCCGTCATCCGATAGGCATACTTTCTTTCTTGAGCTTCTTTAGGAGACAATTTTGGGAGTTGTGGACTTGGACCAGCTTCAAAAATAGTTGGTGAAGGCGTTGAGGAAGACCCACTTGGGGACCTTGAAGTAGAGGATGCACCACCATGTGTTGTATCATTCCACATAAGGAGGTAGAGAATTGTGGTTGAGAGGGGCACCAATTTATGACGAAGGAAATTCGGTATGGCAGCCTCTATACTATGCCAAACTCCCTTCTGCCACAAAGTGAATGAGATAAGGGCACCACCTAGTCATGGAAGAGCGGACTAGGACGCTATGCAAGAGGGAGAGGAGATTGTAAGGGAGAAGAGATGAAAACTAAGAGAGGGAGAGAGAGAGTGTGTGTGAGTGAGAGTGAGAGAACTATGAAAAAATAGATGAATCAATAAACTTAAGAGATGGAGAACCCTCGAGACATAACCAATATACACAATATGGACACCAATATCATGGGCTTATTACATTGTAGAGCATACATAAGCTATAGTAAGAGAAGGAATTCCATAAGGTCATGAGGGAGAATGGGGAAGGCTCAATAGGGCTGAAGGAGGCCTCTTTGCTCTCTCTCTTCTTGCAAATTACAAAGGAGAAGGCCTCTTTATATAGGCCTTGAGGGTGTTTAGGGAGGAGGTTAAGATGTAATAGGAATTAACACCACCAAAGCTGCATTAAGGCGGTTCCACCAATGTGGAAGCTCCATCTAAATGTTTTGTTGACCAATTTGTACTTAATCAAGCTCCATCATAGGTGAGTTGTCTCCATTCTCCCCCCCATAGCTTGAGTCCAAAAGCTCTCCTATAAAAAAATATAGAGAATCTTCATAAAATAATATCATATCTAGCAATAATAGAGAGAGTAATGAGAGTTCATACATTACTACTACAATTAAGAATAATTTGAGGGTGATTTAGGAGGGGAATTCTAATGGTTTATTAGCTTGAGAGAGAGGACAAGAGAGGGGAAAGGGTTGGGGGTCTAATGAATGATGTTTTGTAGAAGTGTTAAGTGTGGGGAGGAAAGTATGGGTGTGTATTAAATTGGGAGGTGGTCTCCACTGCAGTTGGAAAAGTTGGCATCCACCATTTTGGCCATATCTCCCGTCTCGTAGCTCCAAAAAATTATTAAAAAATACCAACCAAAACTTCAGCTCACGCGCTACAACTTTCATGTTGAAAAGTTTTTTTGGATCGGAGTGGAAGTATTTTTAAAAAATCTTACAAAATCATGTGCCTGATTTTTCTTCCACTAATGCTTCCAAGAAGGGTCCCATTTGGTTGAATTGTCATAAGGCTCCAAAGTCATGACATTATGAGCCTCACATGCCCTTTGGATGGCTCCAAATCCATTTCATATCTTTCCTTTTCACATTATACATTTTTCCTTCACCTTCCTCCATTGATCTTTACTCTTCACCCCCCCTTGGTAAACCGGTCTATAAAATATTTTCATCCAGTGATTTCTTGGATTTCCCAAGAGGTTGTTCCCACCCTCTTCTTTATTTCAAAGCTCCAAATGTACAAAAAATCAACAAAATGTTAGACAAATATTTTTTTGTGATTTTCTTGGATCAGTTACCATGCCTATGGGTCTATGGCAGATGAGGTACATTGTTTTGGCTAGAGAGGATCTTACCAATCATGTTGAGGGCAGATCTTTGAGAACGAAGACCACTAGTGCAGTGTGTAAGTTCTTATTGGAGGAAATTTTCTGCAGGTATGGTTGTGTGGGTAAGATCACTGCGGATCGTGGTGAATTGGATGCAAATGAAGCTAGGGAGTTTTTCTCTCAGCTAGGAATCAAGTTAGCTCTAACCACAACATATAATCCAGAGGAAAATGGAAAGAGTGAAAGAGGGCATCCGCCGATAGTGAAAGCATTAGCCAAAGCATGCAGAGGACGGATTGGAGAATGGCCAAGACTTCTACCATTTGCTTTATGGGCTGATCGTACGACTCATAGTGTTACCACAGGATATATGCCTGCAGAGTTGATGTATGGTCAGAAACCTGTTATGCCGATTGAGACTTGTGCTTTGACTTGGTCAGTTTTACCTTGGCAGGAGGATTTGACGAGAGAAGAGCTCTTAGCTCTTTGGATTCGACAGTTGGAGAGGAGACCTGAGGATATTCAGCTAGCTATTGACAGGTTGAAGGTTGCTAGACTAAGGAATAAGGACAGGTTTGACAGCAGGCATCGCTTGCGGCCTAGAGCAATAGAAGAGGGAGATTGGGTATTGGTCTTTGATAGCAGCCTTGAAAATCAGCATACTGCACTTCGGAAGATGGTGAAAAGATGGTTTGGGCTGTACATAGTCAGACATGTCTTTGATAATGCAACATATGAGCTGACAGAATTGGATGGGACAGTGCTTAGAGTGCCTATTGCTGGGAAAAGAATCAAGATTTTCAAGAAAAGAGATGATGAGGATTATGCATTGGAAGAATTTTCAAGGGAAGAGCAACGAGAAGAAATTCCAATGGAAGAAACAGATGATATGACACCGGAAATGCATAATGAAGAGATTGATCTGTTTGTGGATCTTGATGATAATGATCATGGGTAGTTGGCCCATCCGGAGGATGCGCAGGATTAGAGGGGGTGGATGTTGTATTGCTGCGCATTCGAGGTGTGTAAACCACCCAAAAGTTGTGTGTGTGATTTGATACTTTATACATACTTAGTTGTTATGTTTGCTCTTTCATTCTATGCCAAAGACGGAGAAGAATAAGGAATTTTGGTAGACTGGTAACTCGAGATGCAATCTCATGGGCTACACTTATTTCAAGATATGCCGATTATGGGCTTTGTGAGGATGTTTCTATATCTACAACTGGATGAAGCTTATCAAGTATTTGACAGACTTTCAGAACAGGGGAACGAAGCCAGTTTGGTTTTGAATGCCATACATGTAGGTAAACTTAATGAAGTTGGGACATCATCCCTGTATCTGTTCCTCCCTACTTGTCATGGTGCGCCCCCCTAATTGGATGGAGAGGGAACTATGCAAGCTTGTGCTGTTTGGATGGCTGTATTTGAGCCAGACTCCACCATTTCCAATGGGCTGGCTGGTAGTCCGAGGAAGATATAGAAGAAGACCTCACTTGTGACCCAATTGGTCATATCGTGGTTCTGCTGCTTCTTGTTAAAGTTCATTGGTATATGCTGTTGTGACTAAGAAATTGCTTTGATGCAAAGGATAATGATTTGGTTGACGACTGGCCCTTTGGTCACCATCTTGTGATGTAATGACAATCCAAAAAGATTTGGTTCGGACAGTGCTCATATGACAGTGCTTGTTTTTTTTTATCCTTCAATCTATATTTCGGAGGAAGAACAGGGTCTAAAAAGGAAAGAAAAGCAAAAGGCTAATTTTGGAAGGGAAAAAAAAACAGATTCGAAAAGGATGAGAGATGGAATTGGGGAAAGAAGAAAGGGACGTAGAGGAATCGGGAGAAAAATAGATGGTACTCTGGGCTGGACGAGGAGGAAAATAGCCGGAGACGAAGAGTGATCATCGGAAAAGTCTGCAATGGAAAAATAGAATCGGAAGTGATGGGGGACTGGAGGGGAAAGCATATATGGAGGAAAATTTCCTGATGAGAACTTCATCCACAGTCACTCTGAGCGAGGGGTTTTATCAATGGCAAATGCCGGCCGTAATACAAACGGCTCTCAGTTTTTCTTGATTTTTTGACCTGCTCCACATTTGGATGGGCCAGCAAGACACATTTCTTACATGTCGTCACACATGATCTAAGTAATAGGGGACTGGTTTTCTGGGCGACTTCGAGGAGCAGTGGGCTTTACCGAAAGGAGGAAGGGACTTTAGTGAGCTTGATGACAAGGACGAAGCTGCAAGTGAAGACGACGAGCTCTGGATTGAGAAGGACGGACAGGAAGACGAGCAGCCGAGGAGCTCTGCAACTGCGGAATTGGTTTTCTCTGCAACTGCGGAATTGGTTTTCTCTGCAACTGCTGAATTGTGGACTTGGACTGAAGGAGAGGAGGACATGGATCAGGGGAGCCCTCGCATATCCAGGAGTGTGTGAAAGAGCTCGGCTTCACTATATCTTGCGAAGCCTTTTGCCATCATGAATAAATCTGATCGTGAATGCCTCGAGTAGTAGAAGGGAAGCCAACAACGATGACCTACAGCCGAAGAGGAGGAACGGAACAAAGCAAAAGTATGTGAAAGACGGCCGCGGACTGAGGAGTGATGTACCTATTGCAGTATAAAGGGGAAGATGAGGATGGAGGCGAATTCGACGAAGATGGGGGAATGTTATTCTCTGTCGACAAGGAGGAAAGCACTGGGAGGGTTCTGATTGGATGAGTCATGGCTATCTTGATGAAGGATCAGCCAGCAGAATTGTAGAAAACGCCCATGATTATTTTGATCTCGGTGAAGATAATCAACACTTGAGGAAAGCGATTCAGGGAACCAGAAAAACAAAAACTTGACTGAGGTGAAAACGAAGGACAACATTGGAGCCCAAATTCGGACCATTTGCGTGGAACCAGAGGCGAAAATGAAGGAACACTGGAGCCCAAATTCAAACCATTTGTGTAACAGAAGGGAGATTTCGGAGAATGAGGGAAAGAGAAATTTACTGACTTTGTCTGCGTATCGACCATGTCGTCATACCTCTGAAGCATCGAAAAGACTGGGCTTCTTATAGAGAGAGAGAGAGAGATTTCATCTGGTTATTCGTCCATTCAATCAGAAGCAGAAAATGTTCACCGACTGCTGTCTGCATATCTCGTTTTCATACACAAAATAGCACTTATAGAGAGAGAGAGAGATAGAATTGGCATCTTCTTCACTGCGTATGAAGCTTCCACTGATTGCCTTCGTGGAGTTGAATGAACCTTTCTTGCACCAAAGCAGAATTGCCAATTTGGGATCGTTCTCCTCCACACTCAGGATAATGGTGCTCTTTCCCCCCCCATACAATTTTTGACAGAGGACTGGAGTTGCAGAAGACAGAACCAGCACAAATTTCTACACCTCTGTCTGGAATCTAAAGACACAAAATTTTTCTCTTGTGAATGACATCATGACAAGAGAAAATGAGAGATTTTGATTGATGATTATTGCTTTGAAACAGTCCAGACTTTCTATCAAGTGCTCTCTGTATCTTCTCTTTAAGCTCATCAAAAGTGCCATTGAAGAATTAATATAAAAAATAACACTTTGAGACTTCAGTTCTTGTATAAACAGAGGCCACTGATTTCAGTCACATTAAAAGACGATTCTTAAAAGGATCTGAATGTATTGAAACAAACAAATGCTACAACATGGATAATATATTTATCTGAACATGTCTGCAAGGTTGTAAATGTCACGCTTGATTAATCTTTTATCCTGAAATTTATCAAGGACTTCTGAAGTTGCGACATTGCTTTCAAAACCCTTCAACAACGTAATCTTAGTACTTGACATAGAAAAATAGTGTCAAACAAGTTCATTTTCCACAAGTTATCTTATTTATCTTTGGAATACATCATATAATAATCCAGCCCGAAGGCTAATCCATAATCCACTCGAAGGCAATCCATAATCTGCCCGAACGTAATCCAACAATCCACAGGGATTGCTAATCCAAGATTCCACCCGTAGACTAGTATGTGGGCCTCGAGATCCAATCTCGAGTCACATCGGCCTCTTGTGCAGGGCCCGGAAGGCAAGGGATTTATAGCCAGAGCCCCCTGGCACCCAAGCATCCTCTTGCTTAGTAGTGCCCAATGGAGAGACCTCTCGCGGCGGGTCCGGTCCACATTCCCGGCGCGGCTAACAACCCCTTGGTTAGGGTCAGGCAGACAGTCAAGGGAAATTGATGCTGCCTCTCCCTTCAAGCCTTCAACTTGAAGCATTAATCATCTTTCCATCCTTAGTTCCTTGAGCAAACAATTCAAACAGTGCTCCTAAACTATACAAACACAATCAATCCAGTGGTCGTTTTTTTGGCCAACTGCTAAGGTGTGCATCCTTTCCTCCGAATGCATCCAGCATCTGATCCGGGATCAATTGCAACTTGGCAAGATCCTCAAGGGTTTGTTTGTTTAGCCTTTTGTCCTTGGGTTAGGGTCATAACTAGTCAACCCAAATTAACCAACACCTTAGGTTTCTTAAGTTAAGACGGTAAATCCTGGCGACCATGTCGCTCTAGCTTGATTTGTCAATTGCTTGCTAGGCAATTCATAGTTACCTTATCTTGGCAAATCAATCCAAGAAGGGTGATGTAGCAGGATTTCTACTCATCCTCTGTCTTGAAGACGGTCCTGCAGTAGGTGGAGTAACAAACTCACCCCCTCTAGTCTTCTTAGCTGCACTTGGATTTTCTTCATCCCTCTTACGCTTCTCCTCCTCAGCCAGTTTCTTGGCCTATGCCAGTGCCTACTGTTGCCACTCCACCTATTCCTCCTGTTCCACGATCGATGCCTACACCTTCTGCTCCAAAACCATCCGCTCCATCGGTACCTACTTCTCTTGATGACATAATCAAAGGCATCACAGATTTGACACTGGAGTTGGTGGGAAAGTTGGTGGGAAAGTTGAAGGAGCAGTTTGCTTCGACTGCGCCTACTACTTCTTCTAGTGCTCCTACTGCACCAAAGATGTCGAAGGATTTATGAAAGCAAAGTCGCGTCTTCAGAAGACCTTGATAAATTTCAGGATAAAAGATCAAACAGATGAATAAGCAAGATGAGGAAATAAGACCAAGGCTCTGTTTTATTTTGTCCAAATATTTCTCGTTGATGCACTCTTTTAACAAAAACACAATTTTGTCCCTGATAGATGCAATATTGCATGTTTTAACTCAATTCGTCATTTTACTGTTGCTATAACAGCCCCAGAGGGAGCAGGCTGAGAACACCTATCCAAAGGTTCCAAAGGTGATAAGACATCACATGGGCTAAAGGACAACCTGTCCAACTCATCTGTCCATCTGAAACTCTTCTCCCTTCTGATCACAATAATCACTTTTTAGTGGCAAACTGATACAACCAGGCCTGTCAGACGGAGTTTTTCTGGTCTGCCCAAAAGCCTTATTTGCAGGCACAAAAGAAGATCTAAGTGACAGCCTGTATGGAAGATAGGAATTTCAAAGCTCAATTGTGACTGAAGCCCAAGAGCACAGCAGTGCCCAAATGTTCATAAGGATGCTCGGATTATCATAAAAAATCTGCGCAAAGCTCCTCCGAAATGAAGTAAAATGCCTATTCTATGAGAGAGTAAAGGTGCCCTGTTCACACCAGTAAGTAGTGCAGATAACAAACGTGAGTCCATCTCAACTGCATTCTCAACATTGGTAACAAGCTGTTTCTAACTTTGACTGTCAAGACTCTTGGTTTTCTTCCTCTGTTTCCCAAATATTCCCTAAGTAGCTTTCATGTTGTTGAAAGTATGTGACAATTGGTCATCTTGGAAGCCTCTTTCTCAATGACTAGCTAATCTGCCCAAACAGTCGAGATTTTCCGGCAGCTTTAGCTTGTACATGTTTGATCTAATCCTCGATTCTTGATTGATTTGATCTATCAGCCTTTGAAGTTGTGGTCTTGTTAACAGATAGAAAGGGCATTATCTCGGAGAAGATTCTCTCCATCTCTAGCCACGACAAAGGAGCTGAGTTCAAAAAAGGAAAAGCAAAACAGAGACCAAAAGGACAATTGACATTGATCAAGGCAGCGAAGTCAGGAACATAGAGCTCTCCACGGAAAACGGTTGGATACATAATGCCTCCGCCAAGAACGTTGTGGCACGGAACAACCTCTGTCACAGGAAGGGGATGGCTTTTCTCTGAATCCTCTTCATCCACTCTCTTTCCCCTTCTGTTGTCGCAGCATTTCGTCGACTCCTAAGGAATCTTTGTCTTCTGATCTTGGCATTCCTCTCTCGTAGCAGCATCCAATTCACGTGTCCTTCCATCCGCTTCGAGTTTCGTCCTCTGATGTTGTAGTCACGTTCTCCGAGCTTTAATTGATCTTTGTTACCCTCTTCGTAGCCGCAGGAATGTCTATGCGTCGATGCTTCGTCCCTTTTGCCGCCTCTTTTCACCTTCCTCATCCTTCACTTGTGCCTTCTTGAATTCCTTCTTACTAATCTTTTGGCGAACTGTCTTTCTTTTGACCATGGCTGCAGATTATGGTGTACGGTCTTGTTCTGCAGTAATAGAATCTACACAGAGTAGGATAAATTTAATGCAAGTTGTTCAGATTATTCTTCGCGCCTGGTCGAGCAATCCGAATATGAATACCTTGGCCTTCCTGAACCTCCGGCCCGCCGAATCCAATGCTTACCACCTCTTGCTTCCCCTCTACTGAATTGCTTGCATATTCCATATACGTTCGCCCCTAATGCCATCCTCAATCGTTCACAAGCGTTGACCCCTCCAAGATTTCTAATATGAGTATTCAAAACACAAGAGACGCAAGAGAGGAGCAATCCGTCCCTATTCAAGTGCCTGTTCGGCCACAGAAAAACAGAATCCTCTTCCTCTCCTCCCGTAAAGGCTGTCTATCCTTTTCCTGATTGAAAAAGCTCTCCCCCAAAAAAAAACTTCGTGTCTTCTTTTTTTTAGTCGATCTTTCCCCCCTAAATTCGATTCAAAAACAAAAGCTCCTCCCTGTCCTCAGAAAAGCAAAATGGCCAATAAAGCTCTTTTTTTTTCCCACAATAGCCTAAGAAAAGCAGCCCTTTTAAATCTTGCACCTTTCTCTGAAACTTTACTTTAGTTGGAGTGACTTTACACCCTTTCAGTGGTATTGATACAGATCTTGAGACGTCTAACGGTGAATTTCCATGCAAAAATGTGACCTTCTCGACAAGTTCCACAAAACAATGTGAGCCTTTGGTGCTCTTCGTTTAGTTTCCCTTGCAATGATACTGAAAAGAAGTATTTGTATAGCTGAGCTAGTGGCATACCAAAAAGATCCACTTATTCCATATGTAAAAGTCTCATTTGCTGACTATAAGATAATTGAAACCCATGTCCAATGGCTGACAAAATCTAAACAAACACCCTCTAACTACATGTGATAATAAGAAGCAAGTGCCTTGACAAATGGTCCAAGTTCTGCATATCCTTTTTGGTGGATTTCACATCTCGGATGCGCAGCAGTACGACATCCACCCCCTCTAGTCTTCTTAGCTGCACTTGGATTTTCTTCATCCCTCTTACGCTTCTCCTCAACAAATACATCTGCACCATGAGATTTAGCCAAATAAGCATAAATAGAGTACCTGTCAACAAGCGAGTCCCAACCTGTCTCTGATCTGATGCTAGAGCCTGCACTAGTCAAAAAAGTTTGCTGAATTTTCCCCTTGTTTGCAGTCTCCATAGCATATGTCCATAGCGCTGACTGAGTCTCTGAACCCTTCTCAATCTGGACTCCATATGCAGAAGCATCACCTCTAGCTATCACATAAGAAGTACGCGCAGCCATGTCCTCCACTAACTTCTTCATTCCACCTTTACCAAAGTTAGTAGCAAGTGGAGCTCCTGTCTCTGTCAACCAAATCTTACCATCTTGCCCCCAATATACCAAATTCTGCCTCCTTGCATCCTGGAAAGAGTCACAATCCCTGCAATGCTGATGCTCCGTACTATCACACCAAATACATCTCCGATCTCTCCTAGGTGCACTAGGAGCACTCCTAGGTGCAGTAGGAGCACTAGAAGAAGTAGTAGGCGCAGTCGAAGCAAATTGCTCCTTCAACTTTCCCACCAACTCCGCTTTGACTGACTCCAATGTCAAATCTGTGATGCCTTTGATTATGTCATCAAGAGAGGTAGGCACCGATGGAGCGGATGGTTTTGGAGCAGAAGGTGTAGGCATCGGTCGTGGAACAGGAGGAATAGGTGGAGTGGAAACAGTAGGCACTGACATAGGCCAAGAAACTGGCTGAGGAGGAGAAGAAATAACAGGGATAGAAGTAGGCATAGGAGCTGATGATGGTGTAGGTGTCATGGAACCATTCTGTAGGCGAGTCTTCCATATCCTCCTCTTGGTCAAAGTCGAGACTGCATCCTGAGCATCCTGCCAATCCGTTTTAAGACCCATAGGCTTCGTGCGATCTTCAAGAAGCTCACCCAATTCTTCTTGAAGAGCAGGATCTGCAGCTTGCAAGAAAAGCTCAACTTTTTCAACATCCAATGCTCTTTGTTCAATGGCATCAAGCTGAGTATACCTCTCTTCGAATTCTCGAATCAACTCCGAAGTAGCTAGACCTTTGTTTGGCATGTAGACCCACTCTCGGAATGACCACCGAGTAGCCATACCAAAGTCCTCAAGGAAGTATTCTTCTTTCAAGGCCTTCTTAAAATCTTGCCAATGTGTATTTTGAATAAAAAGATCAGTCACTTTTGTCCTCAAAGCAGGTGTGACAAGACGAAGGAAGTACTTACTCATAAGTCCAGCAGGAACTCCAAAAAACCCCATCTTGATCTCATATGTCTTCAAATATGCTGAAACATTACGCCTGTCAAATAGCTTCTTCTCATTCTCAACTGCTTCAATAGCCTTAGTCGCGTTGTTTGCATTCTCCTGCTCCGAATAGAGTTGTCTTTGCTGAGACAACTGATGTTGATGCAATTGTTGCTGCTGCTGCATATACAATTGTGTCTGCTGATTTTGGAGCTGCATATACATGGACATATTCTGCAAAATCTGCTTTAGATCCTCTGTTGAAGTACTTGACGCAGCAGTCATTGATGGAGCTGAAGTAGACGTAGCTGGAGTTGTAGAAGAAGCTGAAATAGAGGCTGAAGTATCTCCCATCCTGAAATTTCTGCGACGCTTTCACGTCGGGTTCACCAAATATGTCAAAGGGTTTTGAAAGCAATGTCGCAACTTCAGAAGTCCTTGATAAATTTCAGGATAAAAGATTAATCAAGCGTGACATTTACAACCTTGCAGACATGTTCAGATAAATATATTATCCATGTTGTAGCATTTGTTTGTTTCAATACATTCAGATCCTTTTAAGAATAGTCTTTTAATGTGACTGAAATCAGTGGCCTCTGTTTATACAAGAACTGAAGTCTCAAAGTGTTATTTTTGATATTAATTCTTCAATGGCACTCTTGATGAGCTTAAAGAGAAGATACAGAGAGCACTTGATAGAAAGTCTGGACTGTTTCTGAGCAATAATCATCAATCAAAATCTCTCATTTTCTCTTGTCATGATGTCATTCACAAGAGAAAAATTTTGTGTCTTTAGATTCCAGAAAGAGGTGTAGAAATTTGTGCTGGTTCTGTCTTCTGCAACTCCAGTCCTCTGTCAAAAATTGTATGGGGGGGGAAAGAGCACCATTATCCTGAGTGTGGAGGAGAACGATCCCAAATTGGCAATTCTGCTTTGGTGCAAGAAAGGTTCATTCAACTCCACGAAGGCAATCAGTTGAAGCTTCATACGCAGTGAAGAAGATGCCAATTCTATCTCTCTCTCTCTATAAGTGCTATTTTGTGTATGAAAACGAGATATGCAGACAGCAGTCGGTGAACATTTTCTGCTTCTGATTGAATGGACAAATAACCAGATGAAATCTCTCTCTCTCTCTCTATAAGAAGCCCAGTCTTTTCGATGCTTCAGAGGTATGACGACATGGTCGATACGCAGACAAAGTCAGTAAATTTCTCTTTCCCTCATTCTCCGAAATCTCCCTTCTGTTACACAAATGGTTTGAATTTGGGCTCCAGTGTTCCTTCTTTTTCGCCTCTGGTTCCACGCAAATGGTCCGAATTTGGGCTCCAATGTTGTCCTTCGTTTTCACCTCAGTCAAGTTTTTGTTTTTCTGGTTCCCTGAATCACTTTCCTCAAGTGTTGATTATCTTCACCGAGATCAAAATAATCATGGGCGTTTTCTACAATTCTGCTGGCTGATCCTTCATCAAGATAGCCATGACTCATCCAATCAGAACCCTCCCAGTGCTTTCCTCCTTGTCGACAGAGAATAACATTCCCCCATCTTCGTCGAATTCGCCTCCATCCTCATCTTCCCCTTTATACTGCAATAGGTACATCACTCCTCAGTCCGCGGCCGTCTTTCACATACTTTTGCTTTGTTCCGTTCCTCCTCTTCGGCTGTAGGTCATCGTTGTTGGCTTCCCTTCTACTACTCGATGCATTCACGATCAGATTTATTCATGATGGCAAAAGGCTTCGCAAGATATAGTGAAGCCGAGCTCTTTCACACACTCTTGGATATGCGAGGACTCCCCTGATCCATGTCCTCCTCTCCTTCAGTCCAAGTCCACAATTCAGCAGTTGCAGAGAAAACCAATTCCACAGTTGCAGAGAAAACCAATTCCGCAGTTGCAGAGAAAACCAATTCCGCAGTTGCAGAGCTCCTCGGCTGCTCGTCTTTCTGTCCGTCCTTCTCAATCCAGAGCTCATCGTCTTCACCTGCAGCTTCGTCCTTGTCATCAAGCTCACTAAAGTCCCTTCCTCCTTTCGGTAAAGCCCACTGCTCCTTGAAGTCGCCCAGAAAACTAGTCCCCTATTACTTAGATCATGTGTGACAACATGTAAGAAATGTGTCTTGCTGGCCCATCCAAATGTGGAGGAGGTCAAAAAATCAAGAAAAACTGAGAGCCGTTTGTATTACGGCCGGCATTTGCCGTTGATAAAACCCCTCGCTCAGAGTGACTGTGGATGAAGTTCTCATCAGGAAATTTTCCTCCTTATATGCTTTCCCCTCCAGTCCCCCATCACTTCCGATTCTATTTTTCCATTGCAGACTTTTCCGATGATCACTCTTCGTCTCCGGCTATTTTCCTCCTCGTCCAGCGCAGAGTACCATCTATTTTTCTCCCGATTCCTCTGCGTCCCTTTCTTCTTTCCCCAATTCGATCTCTCATCCTTTTCGAATCTGTTTTTTTTTCCCTCCCAAAATTAGCCTTTTGCTTTTCTTTCCTTTTTAGACCCTATTCTTCCTCCGAAATATAGGTTGAAGGATTAAAAAAAACAAGCACTGTCATATGAGCACGGTCCGAACCAAATCTTTTTGGATTGTCATTACATCACAAGATGGTGACCAAAGGGCCAGTCGTCAACCAAATCATTATCCTTTGCATCAAAGCAATTTCTTAGTCACAACAGCATATACCAATGAACTTTGACAAGAAGCAGCAGAACCACGATATGACCAATTGGGTCACAAGTGAGGTCTTCTTCTATATCTTCCTCGGACTACCAGCCAGCCCATTGGAAATGGTGGAGTCTGGCTCAAATACAGTCCATCCAAACAGCACAAGCTTGCATAGTTCCCTCTCCATCCAATTAGGGGGGCGCACCATGACAAGTAGGGAGGAACAGATACAGGGATGATGTCCCAACTTCATTAAGTTTACCTACATGTATGGCATTCAAAACCAAACTGGCTTCGTTCCCCTGTTCTGAAAGTCTGTCAAATACTTGATAAGCTTCATCCAGTTGTAGATATAGAAACATCCTCACAAAGCCCATAATCGGCATATCTTGAAATAAGTGTAGCCCATGAGATTGCATCTCGAGTTACCAGTCTACCAAAATTCCTTATTCTTCTCCGTCTTCGGCATAGAATGAAAGAGCAAACATAACAACTAAGTATGTATAAAGTATCAAATCACACACACAACTTTTGGGTGGTTTACACACCTCGAATGCGCAGCAATATGACAACGTGAAGGAACAAGTGACTAATTGGCTAATTAAGGAAGCTGTTTTATGCGTGTCCAACTAAATGTGGTAGGTAATTAGACAACTAAAGCAAACATGAGGAAAGTGTGGTGGATATAGCCATGGGTCCGTCCTATGGATGGGTGGCCCCGGTTGGCCGGGAACTTTTCTCGAAGGAAATGAACAGCAAGAAACAATCTAGGATACTAGAGTCTCGATTTATGCTGTTTTAGGGGAACGGAATGGGACTATGCCTTATGGGCAGAGAGGTCGAGCTTTGCATCCCTCTCGTTTTCCATTCTCCTTGAACCAAGTGTAGCATGAATCCGCTCCAACCCTGACGTTTGTGCGTAAAGTAGTTCGCTTGGGGTTCGAAGCTAGCTACCATTCTAGGAATTTGACCACTAGGAGAACCCTGATTTAGGTCGGTCCTAAGTGGGAACGGTCGGAATGCTTCCGCTTCGTGGCTGACTCGGGAGGACCTAGCTCGCAAACCGTGTTACATTCCATGGGAATGTCGGGCGGCGCTTTCTAGACTCTCTTCCTAATGGGCTGCTAAGACGTGTCCTGCAAGCGAATAGGTGGACATGTTACACACTTTTTCTAAAAAGTGAGTTCCACGGTCCGATACTATTTCCTTTGGCAGACCAAAACGGCAGATGATTTGCTCAAGTAGGAAAGTGGCAGTCTCTTTTGCATTGTCCTGTCTCATCGCCCGTGCTTCTGACCACTTTGTAAAGCAATCAGTTGCTACTATAATGTATCTTATCTGAGTATTAGTCGACGGGGTGATAGGACCCATAAAGTCAATGCCCCACTTCTCAAATGGAAGGATAGCCATGATAGGCGTAAGTGGGCGCTTCCTATTCTCTCTGCTGTCATGCCTTTGACAGGTATCACATCTCTTAACGTACTCAAAGGAATCTTAGAAGATGGATGGCCACCAATATCGAGCTCTTAAAGCTTTCTCTGCCGTTAACCACCTAGCAAAGTGCCCTCCACACGCGGAGTCATGGCACTCTTCCAAAATAAAGGGAACCTCATCAGGCAGCATCACACATCGGCGATAGATATCATCAACACCCTGCCAATATAATGTGCATGCAATCAAGGAAAATTTTAATGCATGCTATTTAATTTTCCTCTTCTCCGATTTTGATAAAGTAGCTCCAATCTCTCCCGTAGAAAGATAGTGCGTTACAGCAACATACCATGAGGGAATAGATACTGCATCAATCTTGAACAAAGTCTCCATGTCACTTCCTTCAGCCAAGACCTCTTTTGGCTCTCCGAAATCCACAAGACACTCTACAATGCCCTAAAGCTTCGGTGGCTTGCCCTTAATATCATAATCAAATTCCTGCAAAGTGATTAACCACTTTGCTAAACAGTCAGGCGGCTGTAACTTATTCGACAACAATCGAAGCCCTTCCACCTTCGTATAAAAAACCACCCTCTCATAAAGAATGTAGTGCATGAACTTTTTGGTCGCAAATACCATCGCAAGGCACAACTTCTCCATATAGGTGTAGTTAACTTCCGATATGCCCAACTTCCGACTAGCTATCGGTTGATACTACTATTCCTCCCAAATTTGGGCCAAACAGCAGCTGATACTATACATGGTTGCTGCTAAAAATATATAGAACATTTTGCCCCTTTTTGGTGCTTTTAAAACATATACTTTGGCAAGCTCCTGCTTCACATCATCAAAAGACACTTTGCAAGCAACACTCCATGTAAACTGACAGTTAAAGGACAATAGGTTTGTCAGCAGCAACGTTCTTTCTGCCAAGGCATTGATAAACCTCCGATAATACCCTACTGATGACAGAAAGCTATGCACTTCCTTTGGAGTACGTGGCAGACTCATGGCGACTATGACCTTGATCTTTTCAGGATCCGTTGCAATCCCTACGGAACTGACCACATGGCCTAAAAAGAGCCCATAAGGGACTCCGAAGACGCACTTCCGTGGGTTAAGAGCTATGCAAAATTGTCTGCAATGCTCAAAACACTTTTGTAAAATGATCAACTATCTATTCCTTACGATGGCTACCCCCAGATTGTCAATGAATACTTTCAGCTCCTCTGGGGAGATGTCACCAAAGGCCTTGTCGGTTGTTCTTTGCCACAAACCAGGTGCATTACACAACCCAAATGCCATCACATGGTACGCAAAGGTACCAAAGACTGTAATAAACATCGTGTTTAGCTTGTTTTGCTTAGTCAATCGCCATTTGGTTATACCTTGTAAAGCAGTCCATAAACGAATATATTTTCCCACCCGCTAAGCTGATCCAAAATTTGGTCAATAATTAAACAACAACAGGTATAAATCTTTAACAATCTGCTTATTCAACTCTCTAAAGTCTACACAAAGACGGGTTTGATTATTCTTCTTCTTCTTGATCACAATTGGTGAGCACCATTTAGTATGCTGAACAGGGAAGATCAAACCCGCTTTTTGCAACTTCTATAGTTCCTTGTACAACTTGTCCCTTAATTCAAAAGGCATACACCTTACTTTCTAATGTACAGGGCAGGTACCTTCCTTTACAGGAATAGTATGCACAGCTAGACTAGGAGGAATACCCCCCAAGCAAAGACATCACACAACTCTTGAGTTAAGGACATATAATCCTCTCTTTCTTCCGAACAGAGCATGGACCCTAATTTAATTGGCCGCGAATCATTTAGCGTACCAAGATCCAACTCAATAACATCCGCGTCTCTTATTTGATCATGAGGCTCTATCAGCTCATTCAAGGTTATCTGATAAATATCCTCTCACTCTGAGGAGACTCAGGGTAAGCATCCACTATTACACGATGGGCACCTCGACCTAGAATCACTCGACCAGCGGATATATCAACTTGACAGTTTGTCCGTAGAATCCATGGCCTACCTAGCAAAACTCGATAGCTAGGATGTCCTGCAAACCTTATCACCCTAAGGTCCAAATAGCATTCCACGCTCACAACTATAACATGGACCTTAGTAATGCAACCTTCTGGTTGTCTTAGACTATCATCAGCCATCCTAAGAAGTGTGGAGCCATCTTTTTGGATCTCTAGACCCAACCTCTCCATCAAGTCTGAACTTATGATATTGACGGAGGATCCAGTGTCCACGATAGCGTGCTCCACTAATATTCCATCCACATATGCTGGAACCCTAGGGCAATGCTTTTCAGCATGATCAAACCAATCTTCTCCCACTCTAGCTATGCCCAAAAGTTCTACTATATACCCTATACGCAGGGTTTTCTTAAATTCCTTGTGTACTCCTAGAGAAAGTTTAATCAATTACAGGAGATTCGCGTCTAGTTTGACTTCGCAAAGGGAACTTGCTAGATCAAAGTCATGGTAATTAGCCAAAGTTCTCTTCTCACGCATAACCATTCTCTCCTTTGGTCTTTCCATCATCTTTCGTGCCGCTTTTTTAGCCTTTACCTTCTTTCTTGGCAATCCTTTATCCTCCTCGGGATCGACTTTACTACCAATGGGTCTTAACGGTCTACCTTCCTTATCAGGATTGAGGACTCGCTTTTCCCCAGCATCTTGCTTAGGGCTTCCCTCAACAGATTTTACCATTCCTTTATCACCCTCTTTAATCTTTTGACCTCTTGTTACAGCTCGTAGATTAGAAGTTTCAGCATCATTGACACGCACGGCCTCAATAAGGCTGACTCCACTGCCATGAGGTAACTCCTCTACAACAGCCTTTCCTATTTGCAGTATTTGCCTTGGTCCATCGTCTTGCTGGAGATTATTTCCTTGTGCGCAATGGTTAACTGGACCTGGTTTTCTTACTCCCTTGTTGGATAGAACTGATCTTACTCCAATAGGTAGCAGCTAAGTGGCCAGACTTCTTGCAAATATCACATTTGACATTCGAGCAATTCCTAGGAAAATGTTGGCCCCCACTCCACTTACAGCTGAATCTTGAGGGGGCACCCTCTTGAGGGCGTCGGCTCCCTATCAAATTCTGTTGCTTCTTAAGAAAATTGACATCCATAGCTATTTGTCGATACTGTTCAGAGATCATATCAGTGTAGGGCTATATCATGTCCTTAACTTCACTAAGAACATTAGAAGCACTCGACTCATAGCCGCGATCGTCAGTCTATCACCCCATGGGCCTAACCGTTTGATTAGGAATTAGCCACTAACCAATTGGGACAACATTAGGATTCATTGTTTGGTTTCCACCACTATTTAGTGAGGCCGCCTGACTAGCCATAGGCATAGCCATCCTAGGAGGAGCTGGTAACATAGACAAACTCGACATAATACTCCCTCTGCCACTTGTATCTAGCATGGGGTCCCCTTGACTCCCATTGGTCAAGGCCAAATTATTACCATTCCAATTTATCCTTGCTACGTAAGCTACTTGCAAGCGCGCCTCTACTCCTTCTGCTTGGGTAATGGCAGTGTCGATATCGGCCAAAGCAACACTGCTCAGTTGCACCTGGATATTAAAATCCAATCCATGTAGGAAATATTGCAACTGTGCAGCTACTGGAATAGGAATATAATCGTTAATTTTGCGAAGAACTTGCTTTAGTTTCCTGGCATATGCTTAGACATTCTCATTTGGCTCTTAGCGTATTACATTTAGAACGCGCAACCAATATTGTCCATCCTTCTCACAGGGGCAAACTCCCTACGAAAATCCGTAAAGAATTGGATACTACTAGTTATGGTTCCGGCTTCTAGATCGTGATACCATATTGTCGCTCTTCCTTTTAACATCATGTTGAAGAACATCAATAGGTATCCTTCATCTTGGATTTGATAGTTGAACATGAGCATGAGCATTTGAAACTCCTTAATGTGGAGTTCTCCATTTTCTTCTGCTAACCCATGGAAAATGGGCAACCGTGCTCCTAATGCCAGTAAATCCAATGTACTTGCTGGAATTGCGATAGGTTGTTCCATGGCTACAACCGGATTGACAACAGGAGTTTGTGCAGGCAACACTACACCCCCACTTGTTGTGGGTTAATTAACTGGAAATAGGAAAGTACCAAGACTTCCACTTGCACTCAAAGAGCTACTCATAACACCTAGGTTACTAGAACCACTGCCACTTATGCGTAATGGGATGCTCCTTTGAGGAGAATAGCGTCTTACAATCTTCAACCGCTGTCTAGCCCTCTCAGCACATTCTGCTTTTTGTATTTCGGCTTGAGGGTCCTTGTCAGAGGACATAAACCAACTATTTGGTCCCTAAAAACCCTAGATTCGAGAACCACCACTTGTTGGCGGCTCCCAGCAAACGCACGACTAATGGGACCTAAAATGGGCTGGCACTGGCTATAGCACTAGCCGAACCTCATGCATACGACAGACAACCCCACCACACGGCCTCGCAGGCCAGGAGCGTCTAAAACTCACTTTGCACTAAATGCTTATAACGATTTTGCATTTGTATCTAATATATAGTCCAACGTTCACCTTCCCTTCTCCTCAGAGGGAGATCCCATATCATATAGGCATAATGCCTCATAATACACACATAGGGAAGCACCTCTCGGCAGCGGCTGACTGCCGCGGCTCCACTGTGACTCTCCTACACCTCGGGGGTTGGCCCCAAGATGCGTCGCTCCAACATATAAAACATAATGCACAAACTCCACTCTTTCATAATTCAGCGTTTCAGGAGATCTTGATTTGCTTCACAAAACTTTCCCCAACAGAAGCACCCATCTAAACCTACAGCTTAGGTTTCCTGTTCTCTTAGCGTTGGTCAAAGTTTATCAAACAAGTGCAATGCATTCCAACAGATACCACATGGCATGCTTAATGCAAGGTATATGACAATTGTGCACAACCATTTTATGATTAAAAAAATACCCATGTGAGGTGCAAAAAACAGCCCTTTCATGAATTTTAACTAAGTGTTACGTGTTGCGCTGCTTTAGGAACTAGCACCGGAACTTCCGTGCTACTAGTCGCCTATATTTAATTATGAAACGATCCCTAAATGCTATGCACAAAGACGGAAATCAAAATTTGTATCTTTTCAGCAATTAGATCGTCACAGAAACTTCATCCCCCCCTCCCTTTACTGTTTAGGTGTTGCTACGGTGCATAGGTGTAAATGGTTGTTTTGTATCATTTTTGTATGTAAAAAGCAATAAACACAGACTATAACACAAAAGACAAGGCAAAACTGAGGCTTAACCTCATGCTTTCACAATTTTTTCCAAATTTTTTAGCGCAAAAACCCAATTTTTTTATTTTTTGCTATTTTTTCCTATTTATTATTCATGAAAAATAGGTATTTTCTGATTTATTTGTATTGGCTTATCGCTTTAACCTAAAGTTAGTATTTTCTCTAGTTTTATCCCATTTTCACCCCTTTTCTCCTACTCAAAATTTTAAAAAACCACTAATTTCCATTGAAAATGACATTTTACAGGTTTTAAAGAATTAATAACGGCTCTAAATCATTACGGGTTCTCTATTTCTATAGTTACAACCCTCAATAATGATGCAAACAAGGTTCAAACAAAAATTCATCGCATATGAACAACATGTGGACCATGAAATAACAAAAACAATCAAATTTCTTTGTAAAATTGAAGCATACTGCGTGTCTTGAATGTTGTGGGTTTTCTAATGATTATTCTGAGCAGCCCATAGACCGACTAGTAACCATTCTTCAGTGCTAAACCTCTTTCCTCAGTCTCCCCTTCATCTTGAAGCAATCCGATCACAGCCGGACAAGCATTCTTCAGCCCCTCTTCTTCTTGATTTCTTGCACAGGAATTGCCTCTATGCAGGAGAGAGAGGGATTGCCTCTTGCACAAGAATTGCCCCTATGCAGGAGAGAGAGGGAGGAGAGAGAAAGACTAGATTCTGATCTCTTTGCTCAGTGCATCATTTGACGGGTGAAGGTCGGTGATAGGAAGCGTGGAAGGCCTTCAGTCTGCTGCTGTCTTTAGTTGGTATGGGTATATGGAGGCTCTCATATGGCTATGAAGCCCCCCCTTCCCCATTTCGTTGATCTGCACCTTCTTCATCCTCCTTTCTTCTTCATGCGAAAAAAGCGTCCCCCTCTTCCCCTCATTTTGTTGATTTTTTGGGTCCAAAGGGTCCCCTAAGGGTCACACCCTTTGGCTTCTCCCCATTTTGGCCCTTTGGCCTTCCGGGCACTCCCTTTTCCATGTCCGATACCCGAACTGCGAGCCGAAAATTCTTGCACGTCCGTCTTGAGATCCCGCATTGCCGGGCACATCCAGGGTCTTATCTGTCATGCCAAAAAATTATGAAAAATCTCCGACCCCCGTCTAGTGGCTCTTTTAAGCATTTCTAGGCATTGCCGCTTAAAATCATACTGATTGCCACCACCGCCTTCGACAAAGTCTATTTTTCCTTGGGTATTCGTAATTTTTGGCCATTTTTAAGCACTTCTCAGCATCAAAAATCATCTGTTAGGGATCAACCACATTTAGTGGAGGAGAATAATATGGGTTCTTCCACATTATCATCTAGCAAAGTAGTCCACTATGAGCCTATCCCAAGAGCTATCCCTACTCTTGAGGAGGAGGAAGCATCGTCTTTCAAGAATCATTTCTCTAACTCAAGAATGACAACTATTTACACAATACTTGCAGTGGCTACTCATAAGAAGTGGCAAGTTTACCAAGTGGATGTCAAATTAGCATTCTTGAATCGTGACCTCAAGGAGGAGGTATATGTGGCTCATCCACAAGGTTTGAGACCTCCATTCTGAAAAAAAAGTTTGGAACATAATGAAGGCATTAAAGAGTATGGTACCAGTGGGAGAGAGTTAAATTCTTTCTAGGTTTGAATTTCTAAAGATGTGTCTCAAATCTAACTTGTATGTTTATAGGAATAGTGAAAAGTTTGTAGTGATTGTCCTATATGTGGAGGACGGCCTTATTACATGTGACTATCAAGATATGATCCATTAGACTTGAAAGGAATTGAGCTCTCAATTTGAAATGATAGGGTTTGTTTCACTATTGTTTGGGGATTGAATCTTGGCAAAATTTTCATCTCTCAAAAGAAGTATGCATGGGAGATCTTAAAATCATTTGGTATAACTGAGTGTAAGGAGATAGCTACACATATGGAGGTCAATGTGAAACAATCCATTGAGGATAAATCAAAACTATCAAACATTGGGAGGTACAGGAGGTTGGTTGCTAGCCTCATCTACTTGTGTAACACCATGCTAGATATCAATTTTGTTGTAGATGTTTTGATTATGGTATCACATACCATTTCAAAAGTGCTCTTATAGGGAACTATGACTTAGATCGGGTAGGTGACACTGATTCCAAGAGATCAATTTCTAGAGATTGTTTCTCTTTAGGTTCAAGAATCTTCTCTTAGATCATTAAGAAGCAACCAACTGTGGCATTGTCTTCTACCAAAGTAGAATACAAGGAAACTTGTGTGCTTTAATGCATGTGAAGAAGTATGGTTAAGGAGGAACCTATGCCATACGGTAGTACATGATGAGGATCCAATAGTGCTAAGATGTGAGAATTAGAGTTGCATTGCCACTACTAAAATTCTAGTCTTTTATGCACACACCAAACATATTGACATCCAATATCACTATGTGTGTGACTTGATCAAGGATGGGATAGTAGAATTGGTCTACTATCCAACAGAGGAGAATAGAGAAAATATATTCACCAAATCTCTTACAAAGGATTTCCTTTGAATTTGTCTTCAAAGACTTGGTTGATAACATAGTTCACATATGGGTAGACATTTAGGGAGGGTGTTAGATATGCTCAATGCCCCGCCCTCGTAAGGTGCCACCAATGATCCATGGTGCTCTTAGTTGTAAAATCCCCATTATCAAGAGAAGCCATGTGTGAGCATGAACATTGGTTGGGTCCTAGCTTGCATGGTCTATGTGATTGGATAGCAAAAAGGTGACCTTTGTAGATCTAGCCTTTGGGTTAGATAGAGTAGTTATGACGGTCACAACTCAAGGCACAATGTATCAAGTTGCAAGGTGTGGGAGTTATCAAGGACCAATATTTTGGGGTCCAAGGACTGCAAAAGCAATCCTTGGTTGGGGGGTCTCAAGTGGGGCTAGTGACCCCCCGAATGAGAGTCCGAGGCAGTGCCCTTAGCCCCCGACGGGTTAGAAAATATTCCTCGGAATATTTCCTAACCAACTAGGGAAGGTTCATAATATGGTCGGACTTGTCGACTAGACTACCTTCTCGAGCTATAAAAGGAAGACCCCTCTAAAGCCATCATCAATTGATCTTTTGACCAATCAAAGTTCTTCCAGCTACCCCAAGCTCTTCACCTATCATCTTTCTAGATCACCATCTATGCTTCACAGTGGAAGTGTATCGATGGATAGAGCCATCTTTTTATCAGTTCATTTGAAATTAAAGTAGTCTCTATTCTTCTCATATTTGTTGTGTGTTCTCTACTCCTTTCTTAGATTCTATCCGCTTTGCCATGTAATTTGTACATATTAGAGTTTAGGAACATCTTAAACTATATTATTTTTTGCTAATCAAGGATTTCTCTCTTCACTCTTAGCCTCCATTCTTGCATGGCTAAAATCTTAATGAGATATTTCTTCCATTCTAGGACCTTCTTCACCAAACTTCATAATATCATTCTTCACATCATCAGGAGCATTTGGAGCTAGAATCTTTGTCACATTTTTTAGGTTGAATCCTTGTCCTCTTCTCCAACTAAAATCTCCTCTTTGGTGCTTGAAGATTGATGTTTGGAACTTCTTGAAGCTTCTACTAAAAGTTGATGAAATTCTTCAAGGATTGCATCAAGATTCAAGGTCAACCATGGATTCTCTCTCCTCTTTTTGAATATCCAAGATAGTAATGAATTTTCTCAAGATTCCATGGGATTTTTACTTCTTTAAGCTCCTCGAAGCATTCTCCTACCTTATTCTTCAAACATTGAGCCACATTGAGCCATTTTCTTCTCTTGAAGCTTCTTCCAAATCCTAGCCATGGAATTTATGGACATCAAGTTTAATATTTCTTAATTCTCATAAATTTCATGGGGCTTTTACTCAAATACCTCCTAAATGCCATTTTTAACCTTTAGCAAGTGATTAGGAAGCAAGACTAAAGCATTTGAACTAGATTTAGTGGATTCTTAGTCTCTAATTTTGGGGAAAAATAGGACAACCACAAAATTCTTCAAAATTTTGATCAATTTGTGGTTTAATCTTGGAGATTATAATTTTGTTTACTTTTGAGTATCAAATACACATCTATTCTATCAATATTGATTTAACATTGGAGCAATAGAACTTGATTCATAGCATTTCCTTCTTCTTAAATAATTGGGCAACTATGGATCATTGAAATCACTTGGATTCTTGTTTCTAATCAAGGATTGAGGTATCTATTAAATCTTAGGATTGATCTTCATCAAGATTTGAAGCATGTCTTGAAGATTTGAATTGATCTTTAGCTTTATCTGAAGGAAAATCTGGTTCAAATTTATGGATATTTGATCATTCTTCGGTCAATGTAAGATACCATGGTTCAAGATTGGCATTCTTGAATCTTCTTGAAGACTTCAAGTGGACTCTTAATCAATGGAAGACTTATACAGAACTCCCATCAACTTTCTTGAAGGCATCTGATCTATTTTAGCAATATGCATCAACCTGAAGCATCAAACAAGGCATCATTTACTCATCTTCAATCTCTCCAATTCTAATTGTTGAGGCTTAGCCAATTGTTGCTAAAGGAGGTGTTGAATTGGGTATGTTCTCTTTACTTGATTGATAAATTCAATCCACTTGTATTGAAAATTGAATGCCTATTCTTTGTTGATTGAATCTCTATCATGAAATGATAGATAGTTCAATCCTTCAGCTTGATTTCCATCATTGATATCGTTCATGATTGAAACATGCATGTTGATACATTTCAATCTAAAAATTTCAATAAATTCTTGCTCATGTGATTGGCTAATCTTTGAATTTTAATTTCTTGTGATCCTATACATTGAGATACCCAAGAAAATGATAAAAGGTGACCTTAGTAGATTAGTGAGTCACTGATTACTAAAGGTAAACCTTTCTCAGCCTTCTTCATTTCATTCAACTTTCATTTCCTGCATCTCATTGAATGCCCAAAGCTTTATTTCAGCCATGCAAAGCATCCTTATCTTTAGAACACTAGCTCTTCCATGTATACATACCGACTGAGGAAATAGGTCAAAGTTGGACGAGACAGTAAGACAAAAGAGAGGTGACCCTCCCTTGCTATTTAGGACTCCCCAGGGATGCACAACCTAGACCAAAAGAAACTTTGCACACC
The DNA here is from genome assembly GCF_053477565.2 of Lygodium microphyllum. Classification (NCBI taxonomy): domain Eukaryota; kingdom Viridiplantae; phylum Streptophyta; class Polypodiopsida; order Schizaeales; family Lygodiaceae; genus Lygodium; species Lygodium microphyllum. The sequence continues at coordinate 65,999,324 of NC_141163.1, forward strand.
TTTCAAAGTTTCAGATCCCATTTAGGTACCTGGTACACTATTTTATCCCTCACCATAGCTAGAGGACTATGCAAGACCGCTCAAGATAGAGTGGAACAAGATTGAAGATCATTAGGAAACAAGGTACTAAAACAGGGTGAAATAGAGTAGTGAGCACAAAGGAATTGTATTTCATTATAGGTTTACTAATCTTTTACAGGTGGATATATGGTATTGAAGATTATAGATATCATACTTCAGCAGGCATAGGTGGATGATGCATATCAATGGTGAAATGTAACAAATAGGGCAACTACAGGGTCAAATAAGTTCCTGTCACAATTTGGATAGGCGTAAAAAAGTGAAATTCAGAATTAGATATTTTAATTCAAAAATAAAACTCTTGCACTCAACACATAGAGGATGAAGCAAGATTTGATTCTAATCAAGAAATTTGGAAATCAGAGATATGGAGAAAAAGTTACGCCCAATTTTCTAAGAAGTGATCACTAAAAATAGCTCCTAGACATCTCGGCAAGGTACAAATTTTTGGTCTAGGACTACCCCTTATCCAATTGCAACTTGAAATTTGAGCAAATTTCCCTTTCTTGAACATATTGAGCCCATAAACACAAGATTTCAAGGAGTAAAACTCTTGTTTTAACCCATTTATTGACAGTCACTCTTCTTGTACTGCATCCATTCTAATGGCTAGGAATAAAAAGAAAGAGCAAATGTTGGAGAGCATAAATGAAGACTTAGCTTAGGATCTAAATTCATCCATTAGAGACACAAATCATGGACAAAAGGATGGGAATAATAGCAATGAACATGAAGAATCACAATGGCCAAGATACTCTTTTGATAAGATACATACGTCCGAAGTGAATGGATCACATGATTCAAATGAATTCCAACAACCTTATCATAGGACCGAATGCATGAATGAGGGTATTATTCAATTGATCCAAAAATTTGATGATAATTTTGGATAAATAGTCAATCACTTTAAGAATTTCGGGTAGCTTAATCAATGGACACTAAGTTTGATTAGATGATCTCTATTCTTAACAACTTGGGTAATAAGTAACAAAGCACTCCATCTTTCAATGATAATGATGCATCAATTCCACTTGACAATATGAATTCGAGTGCAACCCATTAGTTTATACACTCAACCTATGAACAAGGTGATCTATCAAGAGTTAAGAAAATATATAAGCTTCCTTCTAACTCTTGGAATAGGGGAAGACAGAACTTTGATTCTTCAAAGAATCATAGACATCTTGAAAAAGCTCAACATGTTGAAAAAGAAGAAGACATTCATGGATATGCCTCTTTCTATAAGTAGCATTATCCACAAAACTCACAAATTCATAATGCAAGTAATAGACAACTTTCACATCTTCATGAAGATTTAAGAAGAGAGAACAGTCAAGAATTGCATGGTGGGGGGACTTGCTTGAGTTGTAGTGCCAAACATACACCATACACACAAGAGGAAGCTCACACAAGATCACAAGAAGAGAGATGGAGGCTAAAAAATTTTCTTGCTAGTTTTTTCTTCGTCTTCCATACACAATACAATGTATACAAAGTATAGATAAAATACAATATAAAGAAAAGGGGGCTAGTAAGTCAACCAGTGCATAACTAGCTATACTAATCAAGTGGCGCTATAACTATGCTAGCTATAATTAGGTGCAACAAACTAAATATAACAAGTGATAAGCTAGTGGCCATATGAGGATAAGTTAGGTACTTTTTTGAAGCTTCTCTGTACCCAATGTCTTTGTGAAAATGTAAGCTATTTGATCTTGTGTGCTGACATATACCAACTCAAACTCTCCTAAAAGTACCTTCTCTCTCACAAAGTGATAGTGCATCTCAATGTATTTTGTCCTAGAATGGAACACTGGGTTCCTAGCTAGTTGTATGTTGCTCATATCATAGTGAATGACAACTCGACCATCTCCCTGCGCATCCAAGTCACCCAATAACTTTTTCAGCCATACCACCTCACATGCCACCATAGCAGCACCTCTATACTTAACATTTGTACTCGATAAAGCAACTGCAGGTTGCTTTTTGCTGCTCCATATAATTGTTGCACTACCAAGGGAAAACATGAATCCACTGGTAGATCTTCTGTTTGAAAAGCTATTAGCCCAATTTGCATTTGTGTATCCAAACATCTGTACATCCTTACTTGCCTTATAAAAAATTCCATAATGTAAAGTGGACATCACATACCTCAACATGTGTCTAACTGCATCCAAATAAAGATTTTAAGATATGTGCATAATCTGACTAAAAAGGCCAACAACATGGCTCAATTTTATCCTTGTGATAGTCATGTTAATCAAAATCTCTACTATCCTCTTGAATATAGTAAAGTCTACTCAACTTCACATTTTCGTCCAATGGTATTGAAAGCAACTTACATATTGTCATACCATACTTGGATAACATATCCAAGCCATATTTTCTTTGGGATATCCATATTCAATCATCACATTTGATCACCTCAATACCAAGAAAGCACCTCAATTCACCCAAATCCTTCATCTCAAACTTCTTCTTCAAATTAATCATCCATATAGATGGCTATGATGACCAAGCCTGCATCTCCCTTTTTCACATAAAGTGAGTGGTCAGCATCTAAAAACTAATGTTGATAAGATACTCTCTAATATTGACAAATCATGCTCTCCGCACTTGCTTTAGCCCATAGAGCACTTTCTGTAACTTGCACGCATATGTGGGAAACTCTAAATCCTCATAACCTGGTGGCTACTACATATACACCTATTCTTGCAATTCACCATGCAAGAAAATATCCTTGATATCCATTTTCTACAAATACTAATCTTTGGCTGCTACAAAGCAATCACACATCTGATAGTTTCCATCCTAGCAAGTGGACTAAATGTCTCTTCATAATCTATGCCATATGTTTGAGCATAGGCTTTTGCAATGAGCCTAGCCTTATACCTGCTAATTGAACCATCTATATTATGCTTGATTTTATAAACCCACTTACAACCACTAGCTTTCTTGACCTTAGACAAGGGTACCAAATCCCAAGTCTTATTGGCTTCTAATGCAACCATCTCCTCATCCATTATTGCATCTCCATGAGCATGATTGGAGCCCCAAAAGGAACACCAAGAAAATAGGGTTTCTACTGTAAAAAAATCTATCTTGTATTATCAACAACCATCTCTTTCATCCTTTATATGATCTCAACAAAGAAAAGAATACCAGGAACAAGAAATATTCATGCAACTTCATAGTAATAATTCTCCCATGGCTTTATCTTTTAAAAAATCCATCATTCTCTTCATATTCTTCATAGAATTCTCTGATAGACGTTGAAAACACAAAATAGTACTCCAATTTGAATGGAAAGATATCACATACAATTCATCTTCAAAGTTTTCGTAGCTTTGTCTTACAATCTCTCATAGATAGATACATTATTTGGCATAGAATTGGCTATCTCTGATTCTCTCTCTCTCTCTCTCTCTCTCTCTCTCTCTCTCTCTCAATCAATCAATCAATAGTACATCATATCCTCACTAAAATACTCAATAAACACTTGTAATAACCCTTCTTTGGTTGTGGATGCCTCTCCCAAGAGGTGTGTCTAATATGAAAGGTCACTAGAGCCACTACAGTGACTCTTCATAGCTCATCATTATCACTTCACTCCAGTGTTCTCTTGAGTCTTCAACAGCCACTTCTTTCACTTCCTTGAGCTCTTTTGAACTTAAATTCACCTCTTTTCAAGGCTAAAAAACTTTCCCAAAGTCACATATACATTCCACATAACACTTACAGAGGCATACAGAACATAACAGAACACAAACATAGGCTCTAAAGAAGCTCAACAGAGGGTTGCAAAATGTCAACAAAAAGCATTAGAACCACATAACTCATACTAAAACCATTCCAAACTATAAAAAACCATTCAATGAGCTTTCAAACAACCTCAAACTTCATCAACCATTACTCCATAATTACAAAAGAAAAATAGAACAAAACAGAAGCTAAACAGAACCAATCAGAACTAATCAAAACATCACAGAGCCTCATATCTCTATTAAAAAACATCATGAGCTTCCAAAACACAATCAACGTCATCCAAAAAACTCTCCAGCACTTCCAAAACAACTAAACAATGAACATCATTAAAAATCCATCAGAAATCAACCATTCAACCCTCAAAAATAACAAAAATCAACCAAAAAAATCAAGGCATTTCAACATTCAACATATCCCCACACTTAAAAGGGAGCGTCCTGCGACCTAGGAAAAATGGAATACAAGTTCATCAAAGATCTCAACTTGATCTTCCTTAGCATCTTTAAGAAACCATCCAACCACGAACCCAACTTATAACCTATATTTAATAAAGAATACAACAAAAGGAAAACCCTTTATCCATTAACATATCTTATAAACAACAACAAATCATGACAAATTTGTAAAGGATGTAAGAGGTTCTACATCTTTACTTCTTGAGTTTTCCAACCACCATCACTATCATTGCAAATCTCTAAAAAAATAGCATTCGAACAAATCGAATATTCAACGACCACAAACTCATCACATAAAAATTAACACAACACAAACACAAAACACTCATCTAAATGGCACCTCCAAAAGAGAGATATATCATTATGAATCATGAAAGATACATCCAAAGATATCAATGTATGATCCCTCTTAAAGGCTTGATGATTACAAAAATAGTCCATGGATAAGGATTCATCTACAAAAGCTTTTGGAGGATTTTGGAAATTTTGAATGCAACACATGCTCTCTAGTAGGAAGACAAGGTATTTGCTAGGCAAACAAAGGGCATGAAAATACAGTGCATCTAGTTGTTGGGAATCAATGTTCACATTTACATTCATGCATAACTTTGGAATAGCCTTTGGATCATCATGCGAATGCTTATGCATATATGCTAGGCACTAAGCAAAGTGAGCCATCAATTTCACTAAAGGATCTATAGATTGTGAATATTGCTGAGCAAAATGGAGATAATTCTGATACGCTTGACTGGCAGTCATCCACTCCCCTGGAATTAATGGCAAATTAATCTACGGTCTAGTAAGAGAATCAGCTAAGCTCCATCCCCTTCTTCTAGGAATCTTCTGAGCAAACGCTACATATCCACTAAACAACCGAGGGGGCTAAGAAATAGAAGTGGTAGGAGATGGAAGAGGGACTAGTAAAAGAGGATGAAGAGATGGGTGGGAAAAATCATAAAATGAGGAATGAGCTAAAGATGGAGTAGCTAAAAATTTAAGTGAGTCTATTAAAAAAGGTGTTAATTGATAGGCAAGAAAAGAGAAAGGAATATGTATGGATGGGGAAGGACAAGACGGAGAAGGGGAAAAGACACGATCTTCAATGAAAGAACAACAAGTAAAGATCGGAATGTGAGGGGCACCCTGAGGTTGAAAAAGGAAAGGTAAAATAACTGTTGAGTTGGATTTATAAAGGAAAAAATAAGCATCATATCTGGCCATTTGTTTATAATAAGATAAGCTAGGAACTGATGGACCTAAGGTAGACCTAAGGCAGATCGTCAATGGTAAGCATCAAAGAAAGATGAATCAAATGGATGTTTTTTGGAAAGATAAGCTAAAAAATCCACCCTCATTTGCTTAATGTTCTACACATGAATAGAGGCTTTATTTTTTCTTTGATTTAGGATCACAAAATCAATCATTGTATGCCATGAAATTTCAGGGCACTCAGCCACTTGGAGGAATAACACTGAAACATCTCATCTATCTACAACTCCAAATGTCAAACATACAAGACAACTTGTAGGACCACATCCCCAACATACCAAGCTAGATCTTGATCGTTTGGAATCAACAGATCACCTCTCAAATACATATAAGATATCAACATTGTATCTGAAGTCACAGAGTCTTCAAAAACCATTTGGACAACTTTAGTCAATAAGTCAGAAAACTAGGCCCCACTCCATCCATCCTCTAGAAGAGGTAGATCCATTGTTGAGAGCTTAATATAGAAGGCCAACTTCTATAGCTAATAATGCACAAAAAATCAGTGATTTAGGGGAACATACTCCTGGAGAACTGCTAAAATTATGACCATAATAAATCCATTCTAGACTGAAGCCTTTCCACTTTAGCCTGGAACAAAGGGCACAATGTGGCTTGTCTTTAAAGAACTTTCAAGTCCTCAGGGGACAAAGAAGGAACTAGCTGCACAGTAGGACTCGGTGAAGAAGAACGTCGTTAAGTTGTTGAATTTGAATGTTGCTATATTCTAGGGTGGTGTTAGATAATTTAAGCTCCTCTTTCTGGGCAGGTGTCAAAGGTTGAAGCTCTTGAGATTCCTTCAACCAGTTGAGATTTAGTGTCAGCCAACTGAGTTTGCAAACTAGCATTTTTCACTTTTTGAGCATCAATGATCTTAGTCTATTGCTCCATCTGGGTACAAAAGATAAGAAAATCATTCTTGAGGAGATTCAAGCTCATCATTTGCTTTATTCATCTCTTCTTTGGTCTGTTGAACTTCATCATAGTAAGAAGAACAGAGCTGTTGGATACAAGCAATCATCGAGAGCTCAATAGAACTCTTGATGTCTTTACATAGGAAGGGAATTGCATCTCTTGCTACCAAGCATTGTACAGAAGGAATGGAAACCTCTAGAGTAACATCACGATGTGCTCTGAAAAGATTTGTTGTTGTAAGGAAAGCTGGCAATTGACTACTAGATTGAACAAGAATGGAGATTGGAGGAGGAACTAGGGCTGATTCAGCCACTCATTTAAGGTGTTTTGTTTGACTGACCATAGTAGGGATAGGATCAAGGTATTCAATGATAACATCAGTGCGTTCAGTAGTAGCAGGAGCTTTATTGGATCAAGTATCAAGGTAGAAACTTCCTTTGGAGGGGCAGCATATGCCAAGAAGACAAAAAGGTAGGAACCAAATGCAACATTAGTTACATTACCCCTTGTGGCTCTGACAAAGTGTTGATTCATCTTTGCAAAAAGATAGGAACTCAAATCAATAGTTATGCCTTTCAACACCATTCTGGAAGCTGTGAACCACTCCTTTGAAAGGTAGTTAAAGGGTGTCTTAGCAGGCATAAACCTGTCCTGAAGAAATTGGCATAACTGCTTCCACACAGGATTAGAGATCATGGTGACACTGATGCTTGAGGTAGTAATAACCTTTTGAAGGTCCAACACATCCTATGTGTGCTTCTGCAACAACTTAAGAATATCCTTGTTTAAGAACAATTGTCGAGCGGCAATAGAAAAAGAATCTCCTCGATAGGGTAAAGACAGAGCTTTGCCCAAGCTTTTAGGCATCAGTTGGATAATTTTTTCTCTTAGGTCCAAACCTCTTACTATAAGAGGCTAGAAACTGATCATAGATATTGACAATACCTAGAAATAATGCCTGCTATTGCAAAATTTTTAGCAAAATTGTACATAATTGGCACATTGTTACCAACTTTTTACATTAATTTAATGTAGATGTGGTGCTCGTTGTTGTTGTTTTTGGAGACCACGTCTATACAGTTTGGCTAGGAGATGTTGGTACAAGGAAATTCTTATATGAGAGAAAGGTGGTGCTATAGATAAAATTTGATAGAATTCCTTAGTGAATCTCAACCATGACCATCTAAAATTTTCCCATAGGAAATTATTATCATCTAGAGAAGATAAGATCTTGTCTTCTCTCCCATGACTTTCCTCTTTCCAATACCAAATTTGATTTTGTTTTAGTGAAAAGAGGTAGGTCTAGGAGCTTTGTGGTGGTTTGGCACATCACTTAAGTAACACTTGCATGCCCTTCATAACCCGCAATGCAAAGCACAGTTCATTTGGGGGCAGTTTCAATATCAGTAGAGATTGGTTGCGTGACATTGAGTAAATTGTAATGTGCTGGCAATCCTTGAAGCTCTCCAGAGAAGTATGGAGCCACTTGAAGATGTGATGTTACTTGCACTTGTTATGCTATTTCCCTATTCACTGATTGGGACTTCAGTTCTTTGGGTCAGATCTTGAATATAGGTGTATAAGGCAGTTAGATGGTGAAATTGTCCTACCATGCAATATATTGTTTACACTTCTCAAATACAGAACTTAAGTGCCCAAGTAATTTAGTATGCAAGGTTGAGTCATTAGAAGGGTGGAGCCTTGTCATGTATGTTATAGAGACTGTTGGGTTCAAATATGCAGTAGATTATTTTATCACTCTTGTTGTGATTGTTGGATATTTCTTAGTAAATATTGTGGTTGCTGCAATTAGCAGAGTTTTTCATGAGTATCAGTCTCTTTTGAAGAAGAATAGAAACACAAAGAAGTTCAGTTTCTATAATGCAACTATCCTAGAGAGAAGTTGATTTGGAACTATTCACAAATGGTAATGGGGGTTGTGGATTGCCTTGTCAATTCAGGGGTTACGACTATGTTCTATGCAGAAAATGCATGTGCGCCAAGCTACATTAATTGACAAGAGAACCATAATAATGCTTTTATTAAGGTTTAGAGGGGGGAGTAGGGGCGGGGGGGCGGGGGGGGGGGGGGGGGGGGGGTGGGGGGGGAGGAACAATTTGTTCTATATTGCATCGAGAACATTAATTCACATTTGTGGAAATTTTGTACAATTTCTAAACCTTGACACCATGTGTCAAACTAGTCTCGTGAGCAAGGGTGGTGAAGGCATTGGGTGTGGAGTAGTGCATCCATCCAAAGATTATTTTCTAGTGTATAAAAAGAGATTCCACCCAAATGTATATATCTATAAATATCCTTCATTATAAGTACACAAGGGAAGGGAAGGAAATGAATTAAAAGAAATTTTGGAAATTAGCTAGAGAAAAAGCCACTATTGGAGAAAGGAAGGGTCGTGAAGAAGAGGGGTGCCACGAAAAAAGAGGACATCATCTTCATGAGGCCGTAACGGTGAAGAGAGAAAAGGCAAGAAAATTGGAAGAGGGAGCGTCATCTTGGAAGACTAAGGGAGAGAGAGAGAGAGAATGCTACTATTTTGCTGATCATCACCATGACTTATTCTTGAGCACAAATCACTCTTATCATCGACAATTTATCTCCTCGTTCCTGCTCTTCAATTTGCCACCCTTTCCTAACCCTTCCATTACTAGACATGGGGATAGCATAGTGACTCAATTTTTGGCAATGGTAGCCTGTTACATAAGCAAGAGGGAGAAAAAAAAAGGAGATGTCATCTTCATGAGAAAAGGAGAAAGGAGGGAAGAGACATCATCTTCACAAAGAGGGAGAAGGAATTGGAAGAGGAGGAAGATTGGGAGATGGCACCATCATCTTCTTGAACGCCAGCTTCCTGGGCACCATTATTGGAGAGAAGGAGAGAGAAGGAGGCTTCTTGAGCCAATCACAACTAGAAGATAGACCAAAAATTGTAGTTGGAGAAGACAAAGAAGAGAGAATTGAAACTAATTCCCTCTACATGAAGATCACCATGCCTTCTCCTCCAACCTCAAATTTGGAGCTTCAATGTACCCCCTTCATCTGAAGTGATAGGGTAGGAGAATAATCTACTGCCTTCCAATCGCTCCAATTCGCTCTTGATTTCATGGAAGCATTCTAGAAATATTGAATTACTCTCTTCCCCCTCTTAGTCGGTGACATGAAACCATGGAGGCTAAGCTCTTAAGCTTAAAATTAACTGAGATTAAATCTTAAGAGAGTTACAAGTGGCTATTCCTATGGCAACAATGCAATTTGAAAATGAAAACTCAAGGAAGCAAAAAATGATGAGCTTGTTGTTTGGAACGACTGGATAGACTTTCCTTGGCTATTTTGCAAAGGACACGGCTCCCAAAGACGCAATTACGATTCTCGTACTTTACGTAAGTGCCTTAACTCGTTTAACATAAATAAGGGATTCAACATAAATATTTCTTTGGTTTAGAATTTTAATAAAATGTCCTTGAACCTCAGTTTCAACTCTACATAGTTGTTAGAATTTATTTGGGTCTTTTTTTTAATTTTAAAAATAAAAAAAGTTTAAAATGGTTTATAAATTGTATATATAAATTATTATAAAATATTTTATTAACTAATTATGAGATATAATATTTTTATAAAAATTTCTACACTACTAAAATTTTTTAAATTTTTTCTAGAATTTTTAGAAGATGTTTAATATATCTTAAAAATAAAAAAATAGTTATTTTTTTATAAAAATTACAATATTTATTGATAAAAATCATATTTTTAACTCAACAAAAATTAGAATCATTTATAGAAGACTTGAGAATATAGTTTTAGATATTTTATGGAATTTCTTGAGGTTAGAGAAAAAGAAAAACAATTTGATGTTATTACTTTGAACATTATTAATATAAAATATGGTGTGTCTAACTTTATGAAAATTAAAAGTGTTGACAAGGTATTAACTTATACTAATATGGAACAAGGGAAATGTTTTTAAAGGTAAATTAGAGTTTATGGGTTTGTGGAATGTTAATTGATTTGTTTTGAATGTTTACCGATTAATAAATAGTAAAAGAAATTTATTATATAAAGGTAGAGAAGAGATCATTTAAAGGGAATTTAAATGGAGATGTGCAGATAGATCTATTGGATCTATGCTCCGAAGTTAATTTCTTAAGGGATAAAAATCCTAGGTTTGGTATCCTAGTGTCCAGCGTAGAGACCTAGCTGTGGAAATTTAATAGACAAAGTGCAAGATTAAGCAAGCTTACTGAGTTTTTGATATTAGATTAGTTGGACTACTATGAACAAGTGTTGTAACTATTGAGGAAGACTAGAATAAATAATAGATATTAGTTACCAATATCACCTATTCAGTGCAACAACTCCTAGGCATTGGCTTGACAACCTAGTAAAAAGTGGCTTGGGTCATTTTTTGGTGTGTTTTGTCGGAAGCCAAGTGCACTCGAACGGGTGATCAATCTCTCTAGGATATTGAAATCCTAGGTATTTATGAGTGAATACGAGGTCTCTTTTCTAAGGTACTATTTTCCCAAATTTTCCCAAAATTGCCAAAGGAGAATACTGGATTGGGCAAGAGACATAGAATTAGTAGAAGGGGGTAAATATTTTGGCCCACAATTAACTATAGACGTAGAACAGTTATCTTCTTGGAGTTGGGGTTATAATAATTGTGCACAAACCATAATTTTATTAGCAGCGCACTTTGGGATAATAGATGTAGTAGAAATGAATACAATCAGTGTATCATACCACCTTGATTGGTACTATCGTAACACTTATTGAAATTTTAGAAGAGTGGTATGAGATGATGTGTTGCCTTGGATACGTATATCCAGAGGTTTAGAAGTTACTTTCGACCCAAAAGACGTTAAAGAGGTTGCTAAAATTCTAGGCCTAAATCATGAGTAAGAAGAAAAGTTGCCTTATGGAGAAATAGACCCAGAGTTACCAACCATTCTAAACCTTCTAAGTGCGCATGCACGCAAAAATTTAACTTTATAGAGTCAAAAAAATCATGCGAAATTTTGGAGTATGGCAGTAATAGCTATTTCATTAATAGTGTGGATGAATTCAGAGGAGAGACTGAGACATAAAAATGAAGCTCGAGATCAATGAGCTAGAGAACACACGGCACAACAAGAGCACGAGGGATTCACTAGTAGTAATAAGGAGACATCACCTGCGTGCAAGAAATATATGAAAATACCCCTTATCTACCCCCTATTTATGGGACCTTATCTTATAAAATGTACCTTCCTTTCCTTAAATAACCCCCCTCCCTTACACTCACGTGGTACCATACAGTAAACCCTAGTAGACCCCAAGAGGACATGAGGCTTGGCTATTAGAAAGGCTTGAGAGGGTGAATGCATTATTGAATTTGGGGATAGATGTTGTGTCTAACTCAAACATAGAACCTTTCAGGCCTAGTATATCATTCAATAGAACACCATCAAAGGGAAGTGAAGTAGACTCATATCAATGGAATCGAGTGGCCTTAGGCACCAGTAGTGTCATTGGGAAAAGGAGTAGACAAAGTAGCAAAAGTAGAGAGAGTGAAGCTAATGCTACAATAGGGAGTACTAAACCACCCTTTGATTGGGATTTAGAGGGTTAGAGATATTATTTAGAGAAACAATGGCTCATAATCCAGTCAGATTAGCTGGCTTGAGGCAATATGGGGGACTGTGGAACGAGGATCCCAATGCACATTTGCAAAGATTTGAGGTGACTTGTGTCACCAATGAGATAGTAGACGATGACCAAAAGCTTCATATCTTCCCTAAAACATTAAAAGATGAGGCAACAAGGTGGTACGAGAACCTAGATGCAACATAAAATGACTTATGCGGCCTTATCAAGAGCATTCTTGGAAAAATTTTGATGGCAAGGTTTCCAAGATAGACTAGCCCTTCAATTGGATTATTTATCCCAAGGAACAACCGAAAGTGTTGAACATTACATTGAGCGTATGGAGACAATTATGCAAAAGATAAATCCTGCTCCTAATGAGCCCATGCAAAAGCTAAATTTATTGATGGGCTAAATCATCTTGAAGTTCATCAGCATGTTAGCCTACAATGGCTAGCTACACTATCTGATGCTAAAACACATGCTAGATGGTGGGAAGAAGTGCAACTTAGCCAACAACGACAGAGGGACTTATTTAAAGAACCTTGGATGGAATATCCAAGCACTTTAAGTGGGATATCTAAGAATGTGTCTTATGTGACCGTTCATTTAAATCCATCGGTAACTGCAAGTCCAAATGTATCAAGTGTACCTTTTTATCCATACACTTCTATTCCAGCCTGTATGATGCAAACATGAATGCCTTCTATGCGGCAATCTCAGTCCCCTCTTGATGAAGCAAAAGTAGCTGATATTATTACAAAATACCTAGGAAAGTTGGAGGAAACATGGGTGCTATGCAAGCACCTTTGAAAGAAATTTATTTGATAACAACACAGTCTTCTAGTGCAAAAAATCCTCGAGTAGCTCAACTCCAAACCCACCTAGATCCAATATCTGGTGTGGTAAGTGTCATGGGTATGGCCATGTGGCTACAGAGTGTTCAATGCCTTTAAGACTAATGCCTAACCATCCACCATTCTGTACCTTTTGCCTTAAGGTAGGGCATCTAGATACAAATTGTTGGCATGAGATAGGTCAAGAGCAACAACAAGCTCATTCAATACAAACAAATTACAATTACATGGATCGTAATAATATGACTTATACGATTGAACCACCTAATCAACCTTTTAGGCCAAGAGGATTGCCAACCCAAGGTAGACCCCCAATACCCGAAATAATTACAATAGTGATGGAAACAGAGGAAGCAGTTCTCGTTTTAGGAGAAATAATGGTACTTTTTGTAATCCAATGGGGCAAGGGGGACAACAAAGGCCTAGGGGGCCGGTAATTTATCATCAATGCCAACACAAAGGTCATATAGCTACGTATTGTCCAAATGTGCATAAAAATCAAGATTATACTCCTCTGTGCAGGAGGTGTAGTGGAGAAGGGCATCGGAAGAGGATTGCCCTAAGCAAGAAGATAACCAACCTAATGACAGGGGTAAGCAAATTTTGAATGAACCCTCAACCTCATCCACAAATTTAGTTGAAGGAGAAACAAGGCAAGATAATGGAGTTAGGTCTAAATTCATACCCCACAAAGGGTGGCATTTAAGGCTGACCTCATGATTGGTGTGGTTACTAGAGCACAAAAGCAGCAACGACAGGGGCAAGGTTTGGAGGAAGAAAGTTTACAATTAAAAGAAGTAGTGAAGGATAAATCTAAGAATATAGATTCTAATGTAGATTTACCTCAGTCGTATTCTCCACAACATTCCTCTGACCATCCATTATTACCTGTGCCTTTAGCAAATCCAAAGATTCAAGTAGGGTAGCTCCTTTTCTTCCCGAAAGACTAATACCTCCGAAGGAAGGAAGTAAAGAGCAGGTGGAAGTAGTGAATAAGACATATGACCTTTGGGCTGCATTAGAAGAAATATCATTGACTATTGACCTTCAAAAATTGCTAGAAATAGCACCTACATGTTGAAAGCAACTTTATCATAAATTAGTTTGGTGTCGAAAGAAAAGGATCGAGATTAATGCTTCTAAAGAAAGCGCAAATTCTTCCAAAAGAAAAGCAACTAAGGACGTAAAAATAGTAGATTTATTTGTGGATCTACGAGCTCCAGTTATAGATACTACTATTAATGGCCACTTGGTGAATGAAGTGTAGTTAGATGGTGGCAAGAATTAGGGTTGAAGAATCTAGAACCTACCCATATAGTTTTGCATGTGGCTGATCAAAGGAAAGTTATTCCTTTGGGGTTACTTCCAAATGTGAAATTTATCATTGCTGGCCTAGAATTTCATGTAAATTACTTAGTAATTCGCTCATTGTCAAATATCTCTTCATATTCTGTGTTGCTGGGTCGACCTTGGTTATACCAAGAAAAGTGCAATCATGATTGGTATAAAGGTTCAATTGTGATTGGTTAAAATACAAGTTTTTTCGAAAGGATTTTTAAAAGAGTCAAGAGAAGAGATGGTTAGTGAAATGGATGAGAAATCCAACAGTGAGTTTTATGATTCAGAAATGGAGAGGACCAATAATGAAGGGCCTTATGCCTTGTTATTTAGAACACAAAGCCCAACAAGAGCAAAAAAAGTGGAGGTAAATATACTACATGAGCCTCATAAGGTAGAACAAATGGGTATTGGTGAATATGCTATAAAATTTTCATCAGACAATGATTCAGATAGTGATATTACTCACTAGTTGTCCACATCTGAAGATACAACCCTAGACTGCTTAATGATTTCTACAGAGGAAGTGGAATACTTTGATGATTCGCTTGAAACATATTCCTGATTATCCATGGATCGGGAAGGAAATAATCTAAAAGATGTGTTATTTACGTATAGCAAGGCAGAAGCGGTTTCTATGGATGAATTAGAAGAGGAAAATATGCCCAAGTTAGTGACATTTAATATAGATGACATCTTAACAACCTCTTTGGCGAATATGGAAAATTTGAAATTATCGAGAATAATAATGGCATGCTTGGGAGTAGGGTCTTTGCTGCTTTCCCTTATTAGGGAAATGCTCTGCCCTTTGGATTTGAACAATTGCCAGATATAGCTCAAAGAACTTATTGTCACCAATTAGAAAGAAAGCAAAGAGAAAGGAGGAGTAGGAATAGGTGCAAACTGTTACAAAGACCAATATAGCATGGTGATGAGGATCACTCAACTTCGGCCTTACATAGGTTTGCACAAACATCTAGTGAACATCATGGTAATTATGTTAGAATTATTAGATAATTAAATGAGGCTTTGGAAATAGAACGTGAGGCAGCACTGACTACTATAAATGAAGCAATGAAGAAAATTATTGAGTTACAAAAAGAAAAGGCAGAATTTCAATTTAGAGAAAGGTGATATTTAGATGAAATTTCACTTCTAGAGTTGTGTTTAGAGGAACAGAGGTCAAAATTTAGTAGTGGGGAGTTATAGATGGAACAAGCCCTACCTATAGATAATAACTATTGGGACGAATATGAAAAGACTAATCAGTTTTGGGAAAAAGATAATTCTAAGTGTCCTTTTGAACTAGAAACTTGAGGGGAAAACCCTACTAGTGCTCCTTGGTTGTATCATCCTTTTAAGCGCTTCAAGGATGTATCATTATTCTAAAGGACCACTAGTTGGTTATCAATGAGTTCAATCCAAATCCGCTAAGATCAATATGCAAAATATGCCAGAGGTTATATTACCTCATCCTAAAGAAAGGGTGATTGATTTTACTATATATGGGGATGGAAAGGAACCACAACTTAGATGGTTTGAACCTGTGATACCTAGGGATTTTGTAGAACTTAAACAAGTCATGCATTATCTGGATTGTTGAATTCAAGGTGAGGAAATGAGGATCTGCATTCATTAATTCTTAAGCTTAAGAGTAACCAATGGTCTTGGAGTTTAGATGATCAATAATTTTTAGAAAATAACAATAAAATCTTACATCAATATTGTCATAAGTTACATGATCAATATCCATGTGATCAAGATCAGATTTTTCAAATAATAGGTCCTATAAATACCATGTTCATGACAAAGTATAATATAAATTTGAAGCCTATTTTGCATGGCTAGAGTTAAGGACAAGGAAGTCATATTGGTAAGCCGTCTAGATCTATTGGATATCCATATGATAGAAATGATTGAGGGTATTCAGAATGATCTCGCTATTGTTGCTTATATGGCTATACCCTTGGTACATTCTATGAATGCGAGGGAAGAAGAACCAGAATCAAGTGCCAGGACTAGTTTGCTTTAAAATGTATCAATGGGGATATCTGAGGATGTACCTACAATCAACCCTTGAAAAATAGCCTCTTTGTTTCTTGAAGAGCCTGAAGTGGAAGTAGTTAAAATAGAAATGGCAGAAGGGAAATATTTGAATCTAGGGGCTCAATTGGAATCCCAAGATCGAGAAATTTTTGAGGAGGTATTACAAGCACATGTTGGGGAATTTTGCTTGCCCTTACACTGACCTTAAAGGTATTAAAGTTAAATTTTGTCAGCATTATATTGATCTAGAACTAGGTACAAAACCCATATGTCAACGTCAACGACGAACAAATCTTGTGTATGCAAAACTGGTCAAAACTGAAATTACTAAGCTTTTAGATGTGGGATTTATTTATCATGTTGCATAAAGTGAATGGGTTTCCCCTATTGTAGTAGTACCAAAAACAACAGTAAGAATATTCACATTTGTGTTGATTATAGAAAGCTAAAGAGCAAAACATGTAAAGATCATTTTCCTTTGCCATTTACAAATCAGGTACTTGATAAAGCTGCAAGCAATGAGCTATATTCTTTCATGGATGGGTTAGCGGCTACAATCAAATGCTAATTCATCCAGAGGATCAATCCAAAACTACCTTTACTACTAAATGGGGTACATTCTCTTATAAAGTAATGTCTTTTGCTTTATGTAATGCACCAGTGACATTTCAAAGAGTTATGATTACAGCTTATCAAGATTTTCTACGACAATGAATGGAAGTTTTTCTAGATGATTTTTGTATCTATGGGATGGCAAAAGAAATGGCAGATCAATCGACACAAGTGTTTGAACGTAGTGACGAAGTAGGTATCTCCTTGAACGCTGATAAATGCATTTTTGGAGTGCCAAAAGGAACGTTGTTGGGGCATATCATTTCTAAAGAAAGCATTGCTATGGATTTGGCTAAAATTTCTAAGATTTTTGCACTTCCACCTCCCACAAACCTTAAGAAATTATGTGGATTTTTGGGGCATCTAAATTATTATTGACGATTCATTTCCAATTTTGCAAAAGTGGCCTCACCTTTAACAAGTTTGCTACGAAAGGATACTTCTTTTAATTGGGTTGATGCTTGTCAATAAGCATTTAATTTCTTAAGCAGAAGTTAATTGAAGGACTAGTATTAGCACCCTCGGATTGGACAAAAGAATTCCATATTCTTGCCGATACATCTATGTATGCTGTAGGAGTTTTTTTATGCCAAGAAAATGATAATAAGGTGGATCATCCAATTTATTATGCAATTCGTAATTTAAGTAATGGGGAAAGAAATTATACTACCACACTGAGAAAGAATGCTTATCAATGGTATTTGTAGTGGAAAAATTTCGTCATTATTTATTAGGGAATAAATTTACCATTTATGTAGATCATGAGGCATTAAAGTATTTGCTTAATAAAGCAGAACTTTCAGGACGTGTAATTCATTGGATGTTGTTATTTCAAGAGTTTGATTTTCAAATAGTTACTCGTCTTGGTAGAGTTCATGTTCTAGCATATCATCCTTAATGACTATCAACATCTAAGAAGGAAGAAGGTGTGGAGGATGATTGACCAAATGCATCACTTTTAACTGTGGAGACGCAAGTTCCATGGTATGCTGGTATTGCGAATTTTCTTAGTACCTCTTGTTATCCACCTAGTGATGATAAATGATGAAAGTGACAAATTTTAATGCAAGCACGCTCCTATGGATTATTAGGGGATTACCTTTATAAATTCTTTCCATGTGAGGGTATCTATTAGCGATGTGTAAGGGAAGATGAAGTTCTAGTGGTTCTTAAGGCATTGCATGATGAGTCGTGTGGTGGCCATTTTGTCGGTGAATTAACTGCAAGGAAAGTTCTGTTAGCTAGCTATTGGTGGCCTACCCTCTTTAAAGATGCTTATTATTATTGTCGAAAATGTGATGTCTGTCAAAGGACTGGTCATCCTTCTAAGATTTTTGCTATGCCTTTGACACCTATATTGGCATTGGCACCTTTTGAGAAGTGGGGAATCAACTTTGTGGGTCCAATTGATCCACCTACTAGATATCGATCTAATCGTTATATCTTGGTTTGTAGTGACTATATTACCAAGTGGATGGAAGTGAAAGCACTTAAGACAGATAAAGCCATTGATGTGGCTAAGTTTATGTATGAGAATATCATTACATGTTTTGGTTGCCTACTGGAATTAGTAAGTGAGCGAGGTTCCCATTTCTTGAATGGCCTTATTAGCAAGCTCATGGAAATATACAAAATTAAGCATCGCAAATCAATGCTTTATTATCCCCGAGCTAACAGGAAAGTTGAAGTAACCAATCACATTATGTGCGGGATTTGTGACTAAAACAGTTGATTCTCACAAGCAAGATTGGGATGAGCATTTGTATGAGGCATTATTGGCCTATAGAACCACTTATAAGGTGACAATGCAAAATACACCCTTCAATATTTAGTTTATGGAACTAATGCTATTTTTCCAATTGAGCAAGAGTTGCCTACTTTATGAATAGCCCTCTCATTACGATAATATGAGGATGAATCGTTGAAGCAAAGGTTTTTACAATTGGTGAGATTAGATGAGGAAAGATTGTTAGCTTTACAGAGCTTAGAAGCAACGCAGAAACATCGTAAAGCTTGGTATGCTCAGAATATCAAAGTACGAGAGTTTAAAGAAGACGATTTAGTTTTATTATATGATAGTCACTATTAAAAATTTTCTAAGAAGCTAAAATTTGTTGGTTAGGACCTTTTAAGGTTGTTAAATTTTATGATAATGGTTCTCTTGATGTACAAGATATTAATGTTGAAAATGAGATATTTGGAGTTAATGGCCTCTGCATTAAACATTTTGTGACTTAGTTTAGTTAGGTATAGTTAGGTAAGTGGTTAGAATGACCCCTTAACTAATTTATATCTAGATTTATTTTCTCTTTTGGGGGTTTTTAATGGGATCCACGTATGGCCTTTTTTTTTGGATGGATGTGCTTTGCCCTCGTCTTGATGTTGATAGTTCTGATCCTATTCATGTTGGGCCTTATAGTATTCCGCGTTTTCAAACGCATGACAGGTTCTTATCTGCACCAAGAGAAGAGGCTTGTTGGGGTTCTTCTTTTGTGATCTTTTATTATTTGCCATACCATCCACCATTTGGTTATAGACAGTGTCGACGACATCTTTTCGTACATGCTTAGCTTCTGTGTTGGCAATGTTGTACATACTTTTGATGCTATGGTACCACTCCCATGCAGGATACTATAGACTACACTTATCCACACCACGATTATAAAAGTGTATTCTCACCTAAGCGTGGTGTTGTTCAGTCTAGGGTGGGGAGAGAGCAGCAAGAATTTTCTCGATATCAAGCTGTTGTTTACCGTTTTACTTCATCATATCCCAATGATCAAGTAAATGTTAGTTGTCCCTGTTGAGCTTATATCTGTTGGTATATGTATGCGACCGAGGGCTACTCTTTAAGATGTTTACCAGTCACACCTATGCCCTATTATGATGATGCAACTGTGGCTCCGCTCCATGATGTGATGGAGGTTTTTAGTGATGCACCTGATAGCCAGTCTATGACCTCTAGGAGGCTATTTATGAGCATGGTTTTATTGATAGGCTTGACTTAGATAGTGTGGATGATTTTGGATTAGGTTATTGTTTGCAGTAGAAGATCATAGGGAGTTTGAAGATTTTAGTTTATCTCTTTTGTTTTCTTAGATTCTTTTAGGGTTTTTACTTTATTCTACATATTTGAAAAAACATACAAAACAAATACTCCTTTGAAAGAAAGAAAAAAAAACTTTTGGTTTGTTGATACCTTTACATTTTAGATTTTAGCACACTTTAGTTTAGTTAGACTTCACATGGTTAGGTAGTTAGTTGCATGCACAGTTGGGATACTCCTTCAGTGCTAGGAACTCATTACAAAGAAATTTGACTAGCACTACAAGATATAGGCCTTATATTGACGTTAAAAGTGATGAAAATGTTCATAAAGAAATTTGCCCCTGTCGTCGCAAAAAATGTCGTTATTGGCGACGCCATAGAACAATCGGTATAATACCGACACAAATAGTAACGCTGATAATGACCCTTTGTAATGCATTTTGCGATGCTAATAGCGATGCGTGCAGTAAATTTGCGACACTGATAACGATGGTAACCTGGGGAAAAAAATTTGTAGCAAGGCTGCACATACAGCACTATTTGCTTTATTGGGGCCATACAAAATAGTTTCAGTAATGTGTACAATGCTCCTGTAAATAAAGGCAAAGTGTACTTAAATCATAATATTGATACATAAAATAAATACATGATCACATAATGAAAGCGACCGATACAATCATGGCAAGATACTACTACTACATAGAAAATGTCTACACATATCACATGACCAAAAAAGAAGGGTATGTGAGCTCCATGGATCCAAGGGCAAGCTATAGATCCTCGCCATCCAAAACCTTGTCCCGCCACAAAGGAGCATCGAACGGATTCTACAAAAAAAGAAACAACTACACATCAGTCCACTATACAATAATGCATTCCAATTAAACATAGTAACTACGGACAAGAAAGATGAGTGACTTACAGGACTTCCGCATCCATATAATCGATCAATCAATGTAGTGAGACCATGCCTCTCTGCATATCGAGTCTCAAGGCCGGTGGGATCGCGATTTGTAATGGAGTGCTGCAAAGAAAACAAAATACAACTATTAGAAACACAATTGTCAGTACAAAGAATATCGCAAAAAAATAAGCAAGCAGAACAAAAGAAAAACTTACAAAGTCCTCCAGATATGTCCTGTGGCCACCACTCCTAAGATGATGGACTACTCTGGCCTCTAGTCGTGCCCTCGCCGCCTTGCACTGCTGTCTCCAATGTCTTGGAGAATATGTAGCCTCCTTCTTGAGTTAGTGCCAGTCATCTGCGTCTAGCCACTCAGGCTTTGAAGCCCCACTCTTGAGTGCATTGTGTGTGTCTGATCGTCTATGTGATATGTATGCACGCATGCACTCCATCATCCAGCCCATAGAAAACCTATCTGCTATGGCTGGTACCAAAAACTCCTCATGCAAGGATGCTAGTATATAGTCCTTGCTCCCCTTCGGTATGTTCTTCCAATGATCCAAGACGTTGTGCCAAAAAACTTATTGGCACAACTCTCTCATGCGAGCCATCACCCTCCTCCCCTCATCATTCATGATGATGGCTCCTGACCTATCATCTACAAGGTAGGCATATCCCTCTTCTGGGATATGCCTAAGATGGGTCCTCTCCCACCTACGACTACACTCCTAGGCATATCGAGGAGACCCATGTACATCTGGTATACCTACCAAGGTAGTATCTCTTGGAGTAGCACCCATAGGGGTGCCACCTATGGATGGCTAAAGAAAACCCGGAGTGATTGGAGTAGACGTCCCCACAAGTGTGACAAATCCCAGAGGTGATACAACTCCAGCAGAACAACGAGACAGAGACACTGCATCGGTACCTCCACAGCAATCACTTGAGCCACGCTCTCTCGAACCACCATGAGAGGGAGGAGTAGCACCTGTATCCCGAGCCGACCGTGGCCTCACTGCATCTGGATCTCCAGCATCCCCCTGAACCACTCCCTCCGTCTGGTCCATGTCTGGAGTATCGACCTCGTTTGCTAGAAACTGAAGCATCAGAGTGCACTGAAGTAGATCTAATAGAGCGGACTGATGGTGTCCAAGCTAGCTCCTGGTCCGCCATATCTCTAAATCTTGCCATCTGATCTGGAGACATACATGTGAAGATCTCCTGTAGCTCCTCGTTGCTCATCCCTCGACTCATCGTGATGATCTAAATATCCACAAAGGTCACTGGCACAGACAAAAATTGATGTTAGCATAATCAATATAAATCATACAAAGCACAGTTTATAAATCTTTAAAAAATGATCTTACTTAAAATGCATATCTTATGTACTAAGTGATTCGTCAACGAATTGAGTAGGTGGATGCTCCAAGTATAAAGTACCCTATGGTCCCATGTCAATCTCCTGATACAACTCCGCATACACTGGAAGGTCGATAGACATGTCACCACAAAAGGATGAGTCCACCTCCTTGGACTCCTGTATTTCCATCATTGTTACCTGATGCTAGCTCCTCTACATGCTCCAAGCTTTTGGTGGCCTCAACCCCTTGCAATATCAACCCCTCTATTTGCATACTGTCCTTATCTATGCTCGGAACATCACTTTGATCATATACTCTCGTACTTTGGGGAGCTAAAGGTATAATGTACCACCATCGAGGTTGTCGGGGGTTTGGATAGAAAATTACTTGTTCACAATCATGTACAAGAGAGATTTAACTATTGTGACATGTACCATGTCATAATACAATTAAAAAACACATGAGTTCATGCACCTGTTCACAATGGGCTAGCAACACAAATGTGTCGTGCAAATCTGTCCCTTTTTTTTTAATTCTATTTTTAGAAATCCAAATGGACCTCGTCGAACTGTTGCTCCAGTTCCTTCAAGTACCACTTTGAACCACTACACATCGAATAGGATCATGGAGAAGCTACAGTAATCCACTGTGACAATACTTTACAAGTTTCCAAAATACTCCATCTCATCTATAACCGTGTTTGGATCCGTTGCTCGTCGTCGGCTCTCTTGCTCATTGAGACCTCTGCCCCTTCGCAAGAAACTGCAGTCAAAGCTCCATGAAACCATTGCATTGACATAAATTGTGGCATCTCCTCCATGCCCTCGGGATATCAAATCGGTTGATAGTGCGTACTACATCGAAATTCAGATTGCGCTTCCTCTCGATCTTTCTTAGCTTGCTGGTACCTAGCGAGCCACGTCTCCATAGAGGCATGGTGCAACATACAAAAGCGATTCACTTTCTCCTACATTGCAGCATCCATTCTTTTTTCTACCCCATTTCCAACCACCACATCTCCGATCAATCTATCATCGTCCTTCAGCGACCATAGCATACTGTTGTTTGAATCCACCATTTTTGGTAGCCATTGTGAAATATGCACTAGCGCCTCAAACACCAACAACCTTTAGCCATGCTACCTTCTAGCCGAGCTCGTTGTCACAAAAAGCCTTTTAGGGTTTTCATGAAGCACTCCAAGAAGAACATCCATCGCGTATAGACAAGTCCACCAATCTCCACTTCATGTACAAGATGCACAAGAAGGTGAATTTGTATCATGAGCATGCTGGTAGGCAGGTATTTCTCAAAGAGATAGACCGTCTCCACTGCTCCCCGCCTCGTGGATTCAATAGCGGACGTCTTAATCTCCTTCTGTGAGGTCCATTACACTAAAGTCAACAACCTATAAATCGCCCCGCGTATTTCTAGAGTAAGGTATCCTACAATCGCAATCGATAGTACAAACTGCCACAAACAAGGAAGTATTATGAACAACGACTACACTCCAAATAGCAAAATACGCAGGCCACTTATAATCCATTCGTAGTACAAACCTGACATATCTTATGCCAATCATGGGATTTTAGCCCTGATAATTGGTCGTCTTTAGAAAACGCGACCTGAGAGAATGCATTATACCCGTCGCAGTGCGGATAGACTTGACTATTTGCTTCACAATGCGCTCTTCTTTAGTGGACAAAACCCAAGGAGTGCGAGGTAGCTACAAGCGACCATCACCGCTCGACTGTGGCCAAAGTGCCTCAATCTTGCCTACCTCCTTCAAATCTATTCGTGCCCCTAAAGTGTCTCTCTTTCCTGTGATGTGGTCCCATAGCAAGCTACCCACGTTCTTGAAAATATGTATGGGATCCAACAAGTGATTGATGTGTAAGTGGGTCCAATATGGAAACTCGTAGAAAACTGAGAACCATCGCATTCCATTTGGATGTGACTCTGTGTGCACCATTTTCAGCTCGTACCAGCTTTGGGCATTCATACGTGCTGGAGATCGTCCAAGAAAACCTTCCCTGAGTTCATGATCCTCTAGCAAGAAAGTAGTGTGTCCTTGATATACCATCTTCTTCATAGTTCGTGACCTTCGGGAGTCTAACTATGGCCCACACAATGGACATGCATGATAACCTGAGATAACCAGACCTGTCCCAACACCTCTATCTAGTGAATACAAACTTGAACGAGCTATGATAGATATTACCAACAAGAACAGAAGTCTACTTACATGAGCACTCTTCGAATCCGAAAAAGTCATACATGGTCCACATGAGAATGGCTCGAATATTGGTCGGCCGTCGACCATTGCGCTTGCTCATATCTTAAACGATGACCCCCTCCTCCCATAAAATCTTAAGCTCATCGACTAATGGAAGAAGATACACATCCATATTTTTGACTTTGTAGCAGCCGAGAACAAGCAAGCTAAGGATGAGATATTCTTTCTTCGTAGAAAGCCATGGAGGGATATTGTAGTTCACAAGGACTATAGACCACACACTGTAAGAAGTTGAGCGCAGACCGAATGGGTTCACGCCATCCATAGCAAGACCGAGCTGAAGATTCTTTGGCTCTCGAGCAAAGCTTGGGAAGGTAGAGTCAATGTGGCTCCATGCGCATGAATCCGTTGATATTCATTGAACTCCATCTGTGGGCCTATTCTACGCATGCCACGTTGTCAAGCTCGTCATGCCGGACATATGAAACATGTGGTTTATGCAGGGGATAAGCAAAAAGCGTCTAAGAACTTTTTGAGGGATGGTTTGCCCTTGCAAGTCTGGTCAATACCTGTGAGCACCACACTTTGGACATGTCTCCATAGTCTCGTATTCTCCTCGAAACAATATGCAATCTTTGATACATGCATGGATGGTGTTGTAGTCTATGCCAAGCTTTCGTAAAACATGTCATGCATCATCACGAGACTCGAGCATGGTATTTGCAAGTGGTAATATATGATGCTTCAGTAACTTGAAAGAAAATAATAAAATACCTTGAAAAATTACAAATATTTTTAATGATAGTGTCGAAAAGAAATCAACGAAGTGTACATACAAGGTATCTGAACAACTTGGTCACACTCGCATCGCTCTACCCATATTTTGCTTGCACACTTAGGAGTACAAGCAGTGTCTTCACGTGAGATACTCGGCACCCATCATATAATGGTATGGATGCTTCCTCTTTAAGCGGATCAGAAGTCTCGACATCCATGGGCATCAATGCATCAATCATTGCCTTCATCTTAGGCTCCAATATTGTAGGTAAGTTTGGAAGGCTACATGTCTCTTCTGGTATTGATGATATAGATTGGGTAGTACCTTCCAAGTGGTGGATTGGCTCAGGCACTCCATTCATCGCATGCCCATGAACTCTTCTAACTAGTTGCAAAGGGTGCACTCCTCCTTGGGATGAGACGTCACCTCCCTGGATAGAAAATTTGCCAGCCACACCCAATGTTTTTGTATATGGTATTCAATTAGCTTGCCAATACATTGCATGATTGATATACACTTTTCTTACCATTTGCTCAAAATCTGAGATCGCATGATCAATTATCTCAGATTGAAACTTGCCAAAATGTCATACATATTTTATAGACGATCGACATTTTCGTCTAATTGCCAGCTTACATTGAGAGCAAGGACATGGGACATGCTGATTAAGATACGCCCCGCGATCTTGAACATCATGACCTTCATCGTTTTCTATTTGGTCTACATTACGACAAACAATTTGTTTTTGTTATCATTCTTTTTTTATTTCTTAAATTATTTGAGAAGGGATTTCTTCTCTTGTAACTCAGCAAAATTAACGTACATCAGAGTGTTTCCCGTCTCGTGGTATTGCACTGGACCTTGCCACCACTCTCTCTTTGTTTTTTCTCCATTCATTCTCTTATCTCCTTCTATCTCTCTCTCTTTTTCTCTTTCTTTATTATGTTATATGTTTATTCCCTCTCTCTCGTTCCTTTTTCCTTTTTCTCTTCCTCACCCTCTCTCATTTCCTTTAACAAAACATCTCTCTCTCTCTACTACTACCACTACCACTATAATAAATAAGAAAATAATAATAATAATAATAATAATAATAATAATAATAATACTACTACAAACAAGAAAACTAAACAAGAATAAACAAGAAAAGAAAAGGAAAAAACTACTACTGCTACTACAAACAAGAAAACTACTATTACTACTAGTAGTACTACTACTACAATCATGACTACGATGACTATGACCACAACTACGACTACCACAACAACAACAAACAAGAAAAGAAAAAAATTAAACAACAACTACTACTACTATCACTACCATTACCACTACTACTACTACCACTACCATAATAACAACAAATAAGAAAATAAGAAATTCAACAACAACAACTACCACTACCGCTACACCGCTACCGCTACTACCACTACCACAACAACAACAAACAAGAAAAAAAGAAATAAAGAAATAAAACAACAACAACAATAACAACAACCTCTCTCTCCCTCCGTTCCTCCCTCTCCCTCTCTTTCTCTCTTTCCCTATTATATTTAATGTTTTCTCCCTCTCTCTCTCGTTCCTTCTTTCCTTTTCTCTCTTTCTCTCCCTCTCTCGTTTCCTCTCATTCTCTCATTTCCTCTCTTTCTCTCTCAATACACATGATTTTTAACAAAAAAAAGTAAAAGAAAAGGAGAAAAAACAAAAACAAAGCAAAAAAGAACAATGCACTCACTGCAAAGGCTTGAGGATGGATTTTGTGGCTCCTCTTCGTGACAACGGCTCCTCTTCGCCCTCCGTACACTTCCTCTTCTTCGCAAACGGTGGCAGCGGTGGTGAGAAGCTTTTCTTCTCCCTCTTTTTCTCTTTCTCTACCTCTCCCTCTCAAACACAAGATGGAGTTTGCTCTCCCTTTCGCTCTCTCTTTCGTTCGTTTACGCAAAATAACACGCTCAAGTTTCGGCCTGCGTTTTTTTCTCTGAGCACCGTCGCTATTTGCATTGCTATAAATGCGACGCAAATAGTGACGCAAATAGAGACACCGCTATTTTGCATCGGAAAGCGTTGTCGCGATGCCTCCGTAACCTTGTAGTGTAGATGGCCAGTTTCTAAAGGAGTTTCACTCTTAATTGATCTAACATATTAATGGTTTAGCTGTTAGTGGTTGAGTTCTATGCAGGCTTGATGATTATTACAATTTGCAAATCCCTCCGTGTTTATCTTCGCATTATTTTGGAGTTGCAATATCTATGTATATAATAGGTTGTTTCATATCTAATTTATTTATTTATATTCGTTTAAAATAAGAGAATGTTAAAAATATAACTTGATTGAAATCATTTAGAATTTTCCAAACCTAAATACCTATCGAAGAGATACAAAATTCAAAAAAAAAAAAAACAAATACACTGAAAGAGATATATAACCAATTTAGTCTATATGAGAGTCCACCCACATGATGGGATGGGGCTTTAGCACCAACAGGGAGTGATTGAAAGGGGGTGATGTGTGTGCATGACATAGTGAATTTCATTGTATGGAAGTCTGATTGGGAATCTAATAGAGTTTTTTCCTATCTTTTTGTCATTTTTCTTAGTTATATGTGTGGGTTAGCTAAATAACAAGGTTCTCTCCATGAAATTTTGACTCGGAGTAGCATGGACAAGAGATGTTGAGCTGATGAGTATCTTTGCTTATCATTTGCCCTGCCAGAGTAACTAGTATTATGTGCTAGATTAGATTCCTCGAGCGAAGTTATTGAGCTGAAATGTTTGGCCGTTGTCATGACGTTGCGCGTCCACCACTGCAAATCTAAATGATGAAGATAAAGATATGAACATTGAAGATGCTTTTGCAAAAGATGAAGAGATTTCTTTGATCATGGAGCTTGGTGGTGATGAGGATGGGTAGTTGTGGCCCATCTGGAGGATGTGCATGTTTGGAGGGGGCGGATGTTCTGACGTTGCACATCCACCATTGCAAATATGAGAGCAGAGTTTTTCGCCAAGAATTTGATCACATAAGTCAGCATCATTTGGAAATTATTTTCCACTGTGTGTGTCTTTTTATTTATGCACAAACACATATAGATAGGTTAGGCATATTCTCTTCAGTGCCTTCATAAATTTTGTGGAGTATCGTTTGTTTGCTTGCATCACGTGGATCTGACATTGTAAAATTATCGAATCATGAATGATTGGGCATGAAATTTGTTACATAGCATATTTATGCTAATGCACATTGCATGAAAAACGGATTCCTATGAACAGAAAATATGTTTTGAAGATGACATAAGTCGGATGAGGTTGAATGATTCTTTCAATTGCATCTATGACGAAGTTGACAGATTTTTTACCAAGAAAAGAATGAACAACTATTCGATCATAAAAGAATAACCTTAAGTTTCGCGACTTCAAGTGCACTGGCGGTAGCCATGCAACTTCACAATCGCATAGGCTACTTTGACATAATGGTACGGAAGGGAACAAAGCTATAAAGAGGTTTAGGCTACCAAAGCAAAGCATGGAAACAAGTTAAAAAAGGATGGGCTTCAGTGAAGCAGGAGGTGGTCAAACATGAATGTCAAAGGCATAATTCAGCAAGCAAGGGACTATTCACAAGTACTGGGTGAGGGTGAGTTCCATGGCTCAATGAGACTTGCAATCTTTTACTGGAGGGCCAATAAAGAAAACATATAGAGTGCCCAGTGATAAAGGAATCAGAAAAAGTGTGAGAGAGTTTTTGCAATCATGGCTTCCTTATCTTTACTCCAGTCGCCTCCTTTTCTGTCATGAAAATTGTGCGAGAAGGAAGGCAATCTCTGCTCAATCAGAGCTTCTGCCTTCCATTACAATAATGAGGAGCACTCTCGTCAAAAGGCCCCACCTACAATCTCTTTTCAGTGCAGGGAAGTGTCAGCTCTAGGCCTTAGCTTATCACTTCTTAACGTCTCAACAAATTCTGCTGCAGAAGCTGAGAGGAGGTGACGGCAGCGGGGTAGCGTAATCTCTGATGTTAATCAGAGACGAAAAGGTGGTGGATCAATATAAAAGCGAGAAGGGGCGGTGATGAGGAGGATTAGAAGGTGAGACGTTGGAAAGAAGACGACGCGAACTCGGAAGATGCGACAAAGGCTGATGATGATTGACAAACCTGTAGAAGACGTCCGAAGGAGAGGAACGAAAGGATCCAGGACGAAAATGATGATGTGAAGACAAAGGAGATCAACGAAGCCTAAAGAGATCATTGACGGCAGGAGGAAAGTAGGAAGGTGACATGACGAGGCTATGATGAAGTTGACGATGGAGCTTTAAAGCCAAAGCCAAAGACAAAGACAAAGGAGATGACGAAAAAGCAAGAGATGATGGGACAGTGACGTCAAGTGATCCAATCGAGTCGACTTTCACCGCAATATCGCTAGACAATAGAACATGCAGTCTTGATGAAGGCGAAGTGAAAGAATCGGGAGGCGTTGCCATTGTCGATACCCTTCTGAGTGGAACTACTAGTGCTGGTAGCAATGACATCGCATCATCGTATCACCAATAGGAGAATATTGCAACCTAGTTAGCTGCGACAGCGCAGCCGTTGCCCTCCCTAGCATGAGGTATTAATGCTCATTCGCATTAACAAGAGTAAAATTCCGTTCCTGGCATCATTATCATTCATATGCCATGCCAATATTATTTAAGAGAACTTTCAGAATCTCCACGTATTTTGAAGACCTTGCATGCGCAGTTTTTTAGCATCATAAAGAGCCGCCTTCGGCTTAAAATTCTTTTTTACAAGGACATGGAAGATGTATTAAAAATTGTACATCGACTGATTTGATGAAGCCAAGGATATTACAGTGGATGATTATTTGTCATTAAAATGCGTGACATATTTGCAAGCGTCTCTTCATAAAAGAATATTTTTACTCTATCTTGATCCCAAACGAAGTAAAACTTACGAGTTTGCAATCTTTAACTCAAATGCAATATGAAGAAGCTAGAAGCTACTTAAAAATTGTGAAAGAGATAGAGTTATCTTGCCATGTATAAAAATTCATATTGACATCCAAACAACGGATCATATTTCTCTTCATGATTGATGTATGAATTCTTAGTAACTCTTCTAGTACAATTTCCACTACAAGGATTTGAGCTAGTAGCGACGGCGGATAGCGCCGTCACTATTGGTGTCGCTAATAGCGCACTCCACAGGGAAAAAAAGCGGCCGAAATCGAGCGCGGTTTTCATTTCGCGTTTGCGGCTTGTGAGTTTTGAGAGCAAGAGCGAGGGAGGGAGCGACCGTCGTGAGAGAAGGGAGGAAGAAGACTTGCCGCCGCCGTTGTTCGCGAAGGAGAGGAGGAGCCTTCATCGCAAAGAGGAGCCGCCCCACGCTCGCCATATCTCATCGGTGAGTCTCCCTCTCTCTTTCTTTTGCTTGTTTAAGGTTTAAATCACTCTCTTTTGCTTGTTTAGGAGAGGAAATGAGAGAGAAAGAGAGGGAGAGGGAGAGAGAGGGAGAGAAAGAGAAAGAGAGGGAGAGGGAGAGGGAGGGGGAGGAAATGAGAGAGGGAGAGAAAGAGAAAGAGAGGGAGAGGGAGGGAGAGGGAGAGGGAGAGGGAGAGTGCATTCTCTCTCTCCCTCTCCCTTTTGCTTGTTTAATGTTTAAATCACTTTCTTTTTGCTTGTTTAGGAGAGGAAACGAGAGAGTAAGAGAGAAAGAGAGGGAGAGGGAGAGGGAGAGGGAGAGGGAGGGGGAGGGAGAGAAAGAGAAAGAGAAAGAGAAAGAGAAAGAGAGGGAGAGGGAGGGGGAGGAAATGAGAGAGGGAGAGAAAGAGAAAGAGAGGGAGAGGGAGAGAGAGTGCATTCTCTCTCTACCTCTCCCTTTTGCTTGTTTAATGTTTAAATCACTTTATTTTTTGCTTGTTTAGGAGAGAAAATGAGAGAAAGAGAGGGAGAGAAAGAGAGGGAGAGGGAGAGGGAGGGGAAGGAAATGAGAGAGGGAGAGAAAGAGAAAGAGAGGGAGAGTGCATTGTCTGTCTCCCTCTCCCTTTTGCTTGTTTAATGTTTAAATCACTTTATTTTTTGCTTGTTTAGGAAATGAGAGAGAAAGAGAGAAAGAGAGGGAGAGAAAGAGAGGGAGAGGGAGAGGGAGGGGAAGGAAATGAGAGAGGGAGAGAAAGAGAAAGAGATGGAGAGGGAGAGGGAGAGGGAGGGAGAGTGCATTCTCTCTCTCACTCTCCCTCTTGCTTGTTTAATGTTTGAATCACTTTCTTTTTTGCTTGTTTAGGAGAGGAAATGAGAAAGAAAGAGAGAAAGAGAGGGAGAGGGAGAGAGAGGGAGAGAAAGAGAGGGAGAGGGAGGGGAAGGAAATGAGAGAGGGAGAGAAAGAGAAAGAGAGGGAGAGGGAGAGGGAGAGGGAGAGGGAGGGAGAGTGCATTCTCTCTCTCCCTCTCCCTTTTGCTTTTGCAGAGTGTTAAGATATATTGTGAGAGGGAGAGGAAATACGAGAGAAAGAGAAAGAGAGGGAGGGAGAGAGAGAGAAAGAGAAAGATAACATATGTTGGAATGATAGCATATCCATGATTATGGTAATGGCATCCACTTTACTTTTTTTATGGGTACCATTACATCGACTCCTTAAGGGGACTAAAAATTAGTCATACCGTTTATAAAGTCTAATTAGGATATTTAAGATGCACGATAATAGACTTATCGATAATGGTATGCAATGTGCTTTGCCATGGGCCACGTACATTGGTGACTCTTTAAGATAGCTTAAAATTGGTCATGTCCTTCATAATATCCAAGTAGGGGATCTAATTGTGATATGCATAATTCATTGTTTTTGTATTAACTTTATAGGCATAACAAATTAGAAATCATGCCAACTAGTCAACGGAAGGACTAAAAGAAAATGATACCCTAGCTAATGGTCATTATGGTACTTCATCAAAATGAACCCAAAAGTATTGTTATAGAAGAAGAATCCCTAAATTTAATATAGGATATTTTCTCTCAGGTCTTATGACTATGAGTAAAATTGATTGAAATAAATTTTATTACTATAGTTGATAAATTTCATAGATGGCATTAATTTTAATACGCGATCCTAGGACAAAAAAAACACATTTCTAAGATGCTTTTTGTTG
Organism: Lygodium microphyllum; assembly: GCF_053477565.2. Taxonomy (NCBI): domain Eukaryota; kingdom Viridiplantae; phylum Streptophyta; class Polypodiopsida; order Schizaeales; family Lygodiaceae; genus Lygodium; species Lygodium microphyllum. The sequence goes on from NC_141163.1 coordinate 66,031,764, forward strand.
AGACTGATTTATTATTAGACTAAGAGATCCTCAATGATGCTCATAAATGGATTACTTATACTCAAAGCCCTCTAGTGCAGTTTTTTACAATAACGAATAATTATCTATCGGGACAAACAAATCCTTGAGCTTGATACAAGGCCGAGATATAACATCAAAAAATCTCTCAACTACTATGTACAATGCAAGATTTATGGTCAACTTGCAACTTGACGTACATCTCCATAAAGCTATCCACTTAAGCCTCGTTTGCTATAATGTAGATAAGATGGAAAACGAAGAAGGTCTTATTGTTCAAGATCGCGAGACGTATCTTAATCAACATGTCCCATGTCCTTGCTCTCAATGCAAGTTGGCAATTAGACGAAAACGCAGATTGTCTATAGAACACGTACGACGATTTGGCGAGTTTCAATCTGAGATCATTGATCAGGCGATTGCGGATTTTCAGCAAACGGTAATTTGAAGTTAATATTATTCATGCATTGTACTCGCAAGCTAATTGAAAACCATACACAATAAGATTGGGTCTTGTTGGCAAATTTTCTATCCAGGGGGGTGATGTCTCGACCCAAGGGGGAGTGCACCCTTTGTGGCTAATTAGAAGAGTTCGTGGACGTGCGATAGATGGATTGTAGGAGCCAATCCACCACTCGCAAGGCCCATCTATACCGTCAATGCCAGAGGAGACAGACAACCTACCTACAATCTTGGAGCCTGAGATGGAGGCAATGATCGATGCATTGATTCCCATGGATGTTGAGACATCTGACCCGCTTAGAGAGGAAGCATCCATACCATTATATGATGGGTGCCGAGTATCTCGGTTGAAGACATTGCTTGCACTCTTAAGTGTGCAAGCAAAATAGGGTTGGAGCGATACGAGTGTGACTGAGTTATTCAGGTGCCTTGCACATAAGCTTCATTGATTTATTTTTTTTACAGTATTATTGCAAACATTTGTGCTTTTTCAAGGTGTTTTATAATTTTTTTCAGGTTATTGAAATATCATATATTACCACCTGCAAATACCATGCTTGAGTCTGGTGATGATGCACGACGTGTTTTACGGAAGCTTGGCATGGACTACAATAACATCCATGCATGTATCAACGACTGCATGCTGTTTCGAGATGAATACGAGACTATGGAGACATGTCCAAAGTCTGGTGTTCACAGGTATCGACAGGACTTGCAAGGGTAAACCATCCCTCAAAAAGTTCTAAGACACTTTCCGCTCATCCCCCGCATAAACCACATGTTTCGCACGTCTGGCATGGCAAGCTTGACAACGTGGCATGTGCAGAATAGGTCCACGGATGGAGTTCAACGAATATCAGCGGATTCGCGCGCATGGAGCCACATTGACTCTACCTTCCCAAGCTTTGCGCGAGAGCCAAGGAATCTTCGGCTCGGTCTCACCATGGATGGTGTGAACCCATTCGGTCTGCGCTCGACTTCTTACAGTATGTGGCCTATAGTGCTTGTCAACTACAACATCCCTCCATGGCTTTCTACAAAGAAAGGACATCTCATCCTTAGCTTGCTCATCCCGGGCCGCTACAAAGTAAAAAATATGGACGTGTATCTTCGTCCATTAGTCGATGAGCTTAAGATTTTGTGGGAGGAGGGGGTCACTGTGCAAGATATGAGCAGGCGCGATGGTCGGCGGTCAGCCAACATTCGAGCCATTCTCATGTGGACGATGCATGACTTTCCGGGATTGGGAGAGTGCTCAGGTGAGCAGACCTCCATTCTCGCTGGTAATATCTATATTTTATATAATTCAATCAAGTATTCACTAGGTCGTGGCTCGCCTTACAGGTCTGGTTACCTCAGGTTATCATGCATGTCCATTGTGTGGGCCACAGTTAGACTCCCGAAGGTCACGAACCATGAAGAATATGGTATATCAAGGACACGCCGCTTTCTTGCCGGAGGATCATGAACTCAGGGAAGGTTTTCTTGGACGACCTCCAACACGTATGAACACTGCAAGCTGGTACGAGCTGAAAATGGTAAACCCGGAATCACATCCAAATGGAATGCGACGGTTCTCAGTTTTCTACAAGTTGCCATATTGGACCCACTTACAGGTCAACCACTTGTTGGATCCCATGCATATTTTCAAGAATGTGGGCAGCTTGCTATGGGACCACATCGCAGGAAAGAGAGACACTATAGGGTCACAAATGGATTTGAAGGAGGTAGATAAGATGGAGGCGCTTTGGCCCGCAGTCGAGTGCTGAAGGGGGAGTGCAGCTTCCTCGCGCTCCTTGGGTTTTGTCCACCAAATAAGAGCGCATTGTGAAGCAAGTAATCAAGTCTATCCGCACTCCGATGGGTATGATGCATTCTCTCAGGTCCGCATTTTCTAAAGATGACCAATTGTCGGGGCTAAAATCCCATGATTGGCATAAGATATGTCAGGTTGGTGAACAGAATGGATTGTAATTAGCATGGGCATTTTGCAATTTGAAAAGTGACCATTATTCATAATGCTTTCTCATTTGTGGCAGTTTGTCCTACCGATCGCGATCGCAGGATGCCTTACTCCAGAAATTCGCGGGGCCATTTACAAGTTGTCGACTTTGGTGCAATGGATCTCACAGAAAGAGATTAAGACGTCCTCTATTGAATCCGCAAGGCGGGGAGCAGTGGAGACAGTCTGTCTTTTTGAGAAATACCTGCCCACTAGCATGCTCACGATACAAGTCCACCTTCTTGTGCATCTTGTGAACGAAGTCGAGATTGATGGACCTGTCCATACACGATGGATGTTCTTCCTGGAGCACTTCATGAAAACCCTGAAAGGCTTTGTGCGACAATGAGCTCGTCCAGAAGGTAGCATGGCGAAAGGTTGGTTGGTGTCAGAGGCCTTAGTACATATCTCACAATGGCTACCAATGGTGGAACCAGACAATGAAATGCTATGGACACTGAAGGACGATGATAGACTGACTGGAGATGTGGTGTTTGGAAATGGGGTAGAAAAAAGAATGGATGCCTCAATGGAAGAGAAGGTGAATCGCTTTTGTATGTTGCATCATGCCTCCATGGAGGCGTGGCTCGCCAAGTACCAGATTGCAAGGCAAGATCGAGAGGAAGCGCGAGCTGAATTCCGACGTAGTACACGTCATCGACCGATTCGATATCCCGAAGGCATGGAGGAGATGCCGCGGTTTATGTCAACATGATGGTTGCATGGAGCCTTGCCCACAGCATCCAGCGAAGGGATAGAGGTCTCAATGGAGGAGTGGGAGTTCTCGAGGGGATGTAGTCCAAAGGTGATGAGGGGTTTAGAATATGTCGTATCTAAATTTTATATGCGACATCTAATTTGAGTGTTTCAATGTACAGTACAAAATATATAGTGCAGCGTGGTCGCACGGACAGCATTTTCGCGTGGAGCGTATTGACAAAATGCGCTCCACAATGGACTGTGGTGTCATGGCAAGGTTTGAGCAAGAGAGTCGGCGACGAGCAACAGATCCGAACACGATTGTGGATGAGATGGAGTATTTTGGGAACTTGCAAAGTATTATTACGGTGGATTACCGTAGCTTCTCTATGATACTATTTGATGTGCAGTGGTTCAAAGTGGTACTTGGAGGAGCTGGAGCAACAGTTCGACGAGGTCTATCTGGATTTCTCGAAATAGATTCCGAAAAAAAATGGACGGATTTGCATGACACCTTTGTGTTGCCGGCCCATTGTGAACAGGTGCATAGAGTCATTTGCTTGCTAATTGTAATACGACATGGTTTATGTCACAATGGTTTGAACTCGCTTTGTACGTGTTTGTGAACAGGTAATCTTCTATCCAAACCCCCGACAACCTCGATGGTGGTATGTTATACCTTCAACTCCTCGAAGTGCGAGAGTATATGATCAAAGCGATGTTCCGGGCATAGATGAAGATAATATGCAAATAGAGGGGTCGATATTACAAGGGATGGAGGCCACCGCAAGCTTGGAGCCCGCATCGGCTAACAATGATGGAAATACGGTAGTCCAAGAATTTTTTGAGAACAAGGCAGACTCGTTCTTTTGTGGTGACATGTCTATCGACCTTCCAGTGTATGCAGAGTTGTGTCAGGAGATTAACATGGGACCATAGAATACTTCATTCTTGGAGAATTGTATTACTCAATTCGTTGTTTAGATCTTCCATAAAGGTACATAAGATATGCATTTTAAGAGGGATTTTTCAAAAATGATCTATATTATTGTGCTTTGTATAGTTTAAATTGATTATTCTAACACCATTTTTTATCTATGCAGGTGGCATTTTCAGGATGAGTCGAGGGATGAGCGATGAGGAGTTTCAGGACATGATGGCACGCATGTCTCCAGACCAGCTCGAAGATTCAGAGAGATGGCAGACCAGGAGCTGTCTCGTTCTTTGTCAGGGCACTCTGCTAGATCTGCTTCAGCACGATCAGATGCTTCAGCTTCGAGCAGACGATCTCGACGCTCACGACTTGGGCCAGAGGGAGGGACTGCATCGAGATCAAGGGGGTGCTGCTGTGGAGACACGGATGTGGTGTCTCTGTCTCGTCGTTCAACTGGAGCTGCATCACCTCTAGGATTTGTCACACCTGTGGGGACGTCTACTCCAGTTACTCCGGCTTTTGCGCAGCCATCAAGGTGACACCCATTTTGGTGGCACCCCTTTGAGTGCCACTCCGAGAAAGGTTACCCCCATCGGTACACCGGATGTAGAGGGGTCTCCTGGATATGCCTAGGAGCATGGGCGGAGATGGGAGAGGACCCATCTTAGGCAGACTCCTAGGGGTTATGGATACATGGTTGATAGTAGGTCAGGAGCCATCATCATGAATGATGAGGGGAGGAGGGTGATGGCTCGCATGAGAGAGTTGTGCCAACAAGTTTTTCGGCACAACGTCATGGATCATTGGAAGAACATACCGAAGGGGAGCAAGGACTACATAGTAGCATCCTTGCACGAGGAGTTTCCGGTGCCAGCCGCAGTAGATAGATTCTCTACGGGCTGGATGATGGATTGCATGCGTGCATACATGTCACATAGACGATCCAACGCACGCAAGGCAATCAAGAGTGGGGCTGCAAAGCCCGAGTGGTTAGATGCAGACGACTGGCGCCGACTGAGGGAGGAGGCTACAGATTCGCCAGGACGTTGGAGTCAACAGCGGAAGGCGGCGAGGGCACGACTCGAGGCCGGAGTGGTCCATCATCTTGGGAGTGGCGACCACAGGACATATTTGGAGGACATTGTAAGTTTCTCTTTTGTTTTGCTTGTTTGTTTTTTTGAAATATTCTTTGTACTGACAATCATGTTTCTAACAGTTAGCATTTTGTTTTCTTTGCAGTACTCCATTACAAATCGCGATCCACAAGGCCTTGAGACTCGATATGCAGAGAGGCACGGTCTCAATGCATTGATCGACCGATTGTATAGACGCGGCGGCCCTGTAAGTCACTCATCTTTCTTGTCTGTAGTTACCATGAGATATTTGAATGCATTATTGTATGGTGGATTGATATGTTGTTTCTTTTTCTGCAGAATCCGTTCGATGCTCCTTTGCGGCGGGACAAGCTTTCGGGGGACGAGGATTTATAGCTCGCCCTTGGATCCTTGGAGCTCACACACCTTTAGCTTTTAGTCGCCTGATCTATGTAGACATTTTCTATGTATTAGTGATATCCTTTCATGATTGTACCAATCGCATTTTATGCGATCATGTATTTATTTCATGTATCAGTTTTATAATTTCAGTATACATTCTTTTTGTTTGCAAGCGCTTTGTATGCAGTAGTGCAGAAACTATTTTGTATGGCTCTCATACAGCACACAGTGCTATATGTGGCAGGGCAGCTTGCTGCCCTGCCACCAAAAAAAAATTTCCCTATTACTGTCGCTATTTGCGTCGCAAATTTACTACTTGCGTCATTATTGGCCTCGCTATGTGCATCGCAAATTTAGTGGTTGCATCGCTATATGTGTCGCTATTTGCATCGCTATATGCATGCATTTGCGACGCATATAGCGACGCCAATAGTGATGTTTCTATGGTGTCATCAATAACGATGCTTTTTGCAACGACGGGGGCAAATTTTGTTGTTTATGTTTTCGTCGCTTTAAACGTCGGTATAAGGTCTATATCTTGTAGTGTTCGAATTGTGTAATTTTGCTTGGCTTTGTGTTTGACTTTCCATCTCGTTGAGCATCCCTGCAGCGAGTGGCCTTTCACAAACCCCCGTGCGAATTATGTGCGATACCGTTCATTTAAGTGATGTATTCTTAGCCTTCTAATGGATCCTTTTAAGCAAAAAACAAAAAACTTCAAATCCACTCCAAATAATAAAAAGTTTGGAAGAGTCTGTATATTTATTCTTCGGAAAGAAAGAAAGAAAGAAAGAAAAAGGAAAAAAAATGCATAAACTTGTCCTGAAGAAATTGACATAACAGTTTCCACACAGGATTAGAGATCATGGCGACATTGATGCCTAAGGTAGTACTAACCTTCTTAAGGTCCAACACAACCTCTGTCTGCTTCTGCAACAACTTAAGGATATCCTTGTTTGAGAACAATTGTTGAGCAATAGGAAAAGAATCTTCTCAATAGGGTAAAGACAGAGCTTTGCCCAAGCTTTTAGGCATTAGTTGGATAACTATTTCTCTTACAAGGCCAGATCTCTTACTATAAGAGGCTAGAAACTGATCATAGATGTGACAACACCTAGAAACAATGCCTACTATTGCAAAATTTTTAGCAAAATTGTACACAATTGGCACATTGTTACCAACTTTTTACATTAATTTAATGCAAATGTGGTACTCATTGTTACTATTTTTGGAGGCTGTGTCTCTGCAGTTTGTTGGCTAGGAGATGTCAGTACAAGGAAGTTCTTATATGAGAGAAACGTGATGCTATAGATTAGGGAATTACTATCAATCTAGAGAAGATAAGATCATGTCTTCTCTCCCATGACTTCCCTCTTTTCAATACCAAATTTGATTTTTTTAGTGAAAAGAGGTAGGTCTAGGAGCTTTGTGGTGGGCGACACATCACTTAAGTAACACTTGCATGCCCTTCGTAACCCGCAATGCAAAGCACAGTTCATTTGGGGGGCAGTTTCAATGTCAGTAGATTGGTTGTGTGACATTATGTAGATTGCAATGTGCTAGCAATCCTTGAAATCTCCATAGAAGTATAGAGCCATTTGAAGATGTGATGTTACTTGCACTTATTATGCTATTTCTCTATTCACAGATTGGACTTCAGTTCTTTGGGTTAGATCTTGAATTATAGGTGTATAAGGCAAATAGATGGTCAAATTGTCCAACCATGCAATATATTGTTTACACTTCTCAGGAAGAATAGAAACACAAAGAAATTCAGTTTCTATAGGAACTAGTTTCCTATGAAAATAATCATCTTTCAATGTGTTTTGAAGGTTTCAGCTCATGTCAACTCACCATAATGAAAGAGAGAATTTTTTTGGAATTTATGAAAAATTCTTGGGATTTTTAGGCTAATTTTTAGTACTTTTAAAGAATTTATATTTTTTTAAATTTTATGGTTTAAGGAGATTTGTTTATGTTTTTTTATTTTTTTAATGGCATTATCAGCCGTTGGAAATTATACAAATTTTTTCAAAGCATTTTTTGGATTTTTCCAATTATTTTTCGAGAAATTTTCTCGTTTATTTTTATTTTTAAATTTTCTATATATTTGGAATGGTCAAAAACATGAAGGGTGTGAAGAGGGGGTGTAGGAGACGAGCCTATGGCACATGGGGCGGGGAGGTTGCATGGTCGGGGAGGCAGCGGCCACATGGGCGGGGAAGAGGGTGGAGGTGGAGGAGAAAACAAGGAGGCTGCATGGTCGGGGAGGCAACGGCCACGTGGGCGGGGAAGAGGGTGGAGGTGGAGGAGAAAACAGAGAGGAGAGGCAGAAGGTGGATGGTGTGGCGGGCGAAGAGGGTGGACGGGGTGGACACAGGGGGAGGGAGACCATGCATTGCAGGCAAGAAGGCAACGGCCACGCAGGCAGAGGCGAGCATTGCGGTTGGGAAAAGGGGATGGAAGAGGAGGAGGAGGATCAGATGGAGGAGGAGGGGGAGGGAGAGGAGGAAGAAGGAGAAAGGGAGGGAGGAGGAGGAGGGAGAAGGAGAAGTAGCAACAGGTGGGGAAGGAGGGAGTGGAAGCAGGTGGAGGTGGGGAACGAGGAGGGGAGAGAGAGAGAGAGGAGAGAGAAGAGGAAAATGGGGGGTAGTCAGGGGAAATATTTTTTAAATGTAATAAAATAGTAATAATAATAAAAGACAATTGTTCCCCCATCTCGCGCGCGTGCGTGGATGGGGGTAAAAAACTTTGCATTTCTGAGAATGAGAGAGGGTGTGGGTATGCGTAGGGAGGGAGGACGGCATGATGAACATGCCACGCACGTTGAAGGATGGAAACGAGGGCGTTCGCGTGCAAACTTGCATGACAACATTGGGATACAAATTTAGACAAAAATTAATTTTGAAAAATATGTTTACTAGAATGAAGTGTGGAAAGAAAGAAAAATATGTGAAATGACGTCCCGGACAACCTATCATAACATAATGTCCTTAAATGGAATGAAAGAACAATCACTTACCCCACAACGGACATCGCTCGATTGAATAATTATGAAAACACAGTCTCCCACCTGGCTTAGAAATCAACAAGGAAGATGGTTTAGAGGGAGTATGCCAGTGTACAAAGTTGATGGTGCACTAGTGCGTCCAACCTCATCTGGCATATGTGAAAGTAGGAAGGCCGGGGACCCTTGTAGTGCAATGTACAGAACAAGGTGGCGTGTAATGTGGTAATGGCAGAAACCCATCCCGTGTGTGCATAGGGAAACAAGAACATACTTGATGCCAAGCATCGTAACTTCCCTCAATCCACACCTCTCAATAAATGTTTGAGGCAACATCAATCACGCTCAAACCCCCCTCTGTCTCACGCTCGGTTGATAGATACATGAGGGCAACCCGTTCCTTAAACCCATTGATGTGATCCTCACGGTCACTTGTGCAGATGCTGTATGCCTTGTGTGCAATTGATGTGCAACTCTGCATCTCGCTATGTATTGGCATACGGTACAAAAAGGAAGGCAAGGAATGTTGAGATGGTAGCTCAACATGTGCCGAAATTGATGATGGACCGCTTGGCTAGATGGGTTTGCACATCTACACTTAGCACGTTGGTAGTCATTATGATACTCACATGGCCACTGACTTATCACTTATTATATTTAGTTTGTTACATCTACCTACAGCTAGCAAATATATTGTGCCTGTCGATTAGTATAGTCTGTTATGCACTGTTTGACTTAGTAGACCACTTTCCTTTATGTTGTATCTTATATATACTTTGTGTAAATTATATAGTGTGTGGAATAAGAAGAAGAAATCAGCAAGAAAACATTTTGGCCTCCATCTTTCTTCTTGTATTCTTGAGTGAGCTTCGTCTTGTGTACACAATGTGTGTTTGGCACAACAGCTCAAGCAAGTCCTCCCACCACACGATTCTTGACATGGTATCAGAGCTACGCCAAGAGAGGCTGATTTGGAAGGCTGAAGTGAAGGAGAAGAAGTAAGTTTCAAGCAAGCAAGAAACGGGTAAGAAGCTCTCCCGTTATTCCACTCTCTCTCTTGGATAGTGCTTGTGGAGACACCGAAAGCAAGGTAGAGTGAAAATCTCAGAATACTATGAGACTTGGTGCGCAAGCAGAGCACTGTATATTTTGCAGATTGGCCCTTCAGGGCTTTCCCTCAGTTCTTTTTGGCATCTGAGGTCATTTCAGGCCTCGCTTAGAGCCACAAAGTTGCGGGCAATAGTTTCAGGGTACACTGTGATTTCGGTTGTATTGACCGAAAGTGGGTTCATATGTTACAGATTTCAAATCTATAGTTTTTGAGGTGTTTGCTAGGAACCAAACATAAGATTCATCTACAAACAGGTTGCAGATTACTTGTACTATTGAGCACGGTGAAAAAGGTTGCTTGATATATTGCTATACACTTGTTATGAAAGGTTGCAGAAGACTAGCTTGTTGTGTTGTATCCTTTTTTGTGATAATGGCACATAACAGTGGAAATACCATTATTGAGAAGCTCAACAAGAACAACTACCCTTCATGGAAGTTCCATGTGATGAACTTTCTCATTCGAAAGGGCCTTTATGAGTTTGTTTCAGGTGAAGAAAAGGAGCCAGACCTGGGTATCCCTTTGACTGCAGATGAATTAAAAGCATGGAAAGAATGGAATGCAAAAGATAGAAAGGTGATGTATTGGCTATCTACATTCATTGATAATACGATATTGGGACATATCAAGAATGCAGAAACTTCACATGCAGCTCGGATAAATTTTGAGAACATGTTTTCAATAAATACAAAGGCACAGAAGATTCAACTCAAGCAAGAGTTGAATACCTTGAAGAAAGGGAAAATGTATATGAAGGTGAGAAGCATTGCTGATGCTTTAGCAACAATTGATGCAATTTCTGATGATGATGATTTGGTTTCATCCACTTTGAGTAGCCTTAATAATGAGAAGGCATGGAAATAATTTGTTATTTCAATATACGTATGAAAGCCATTTCCAGATTTTGATGAGCTGTTATCTCTCATGATTACTGAAGAGATCAATATGCAAGGTGACTCATCCGAAAGAAATAGCGAACACATCCAAGCATTTTACTCAAGTTCAGTAAGGGGACGTGGTAGATCCTCTTCAAGAGGCCATGGTATGGGACGTGCTAGCAATAACCAGCAAAACAAGTTCAATCAACAATTTGGTGAAATGTAGGTTTTAGGATGTTGAGTGTTGAAATGACTTGTTTTTTGGCTGATTTTTGTTGTTTTTGAGAGCTGAATGGTTGATTTTATGAGATGATTGATTGATTTGGAAGTGGTTTGAGAGTGTTTTGGATGATAATGATTGTGTTTTGGAAGATCATGATGTTTGTTGGTGGTTCTGTGATGTTCTGATAGGTTCTGATAGGTTCTGTATACCTTCTGTTTTGCTCTGTTTTGTTCTGATTGTCTTCTGTAAGGAGGGATGGAGTATTGATTGATGAAGATTGAGATCTTGTGAAAGTTTATTGAATGGTTTGTGAGAGTTTGGGATGGTTTGAGAGTGAGTTATGTGGTTTTGATGACCTTCTGTAACCTTCTGTAGGTCTTCTGTAGAGCTTCTGCTTCTGTTTTGTCTCTGTTCTGTTCTGTACTGTAGCTGTTTTGGTACTGTTCTGTAGACTGTTCAGTATGCTTCCGTAAGTGTTCTGTGGAATGTATGTGTGACTTTGGGAAAGTTTTCTAGCCTTGGAAAGAGGTGAATACAAGTGCAAAAGAGCTGGAAGAAGTGGAAGAAGTAGCTGCTGAAGACTCAAGTGAAGACTAGAGTGAAGTGACAGTAGTGAGCTATGAAAGGACACTGTAGTGGCTCTGGTAACTCTTCACATCAGACATACCTCTTGGGAGGGGTATCCACGACCTAAGAAGGATTATTGAGAGTGATTTTTGAGAGATTGTAGTGAGGATATGATGTATTATTGATGGAGAGAGAGAGAGAGAGAGTCAGAGATAGCCAATTCTACTGAAACAGAGTGATTGTATATGAAAGATTGAGAGAGAAGACTATGAAGATATTGAAGATGAATACTATGTGATGTATTTTCATTTCAAAGATGGTGTATTCCTTTGTTTTCTTTGTTCTATTGATGGATTTTGTGAAGATGTTGAAGAATATGGTTGATTCTATTAAAAACCGTGGGAGATTTACATGATGCTGCATGAAGATTTGTTGTGCCTGGTGTTCTTTTCTTCATTGTGATCATATAAAACATAATAAACAAGATTGTTGATGTTACAAGATAGATTTTCTTGCAAGAGAATTCCCTTTTCTTTGGTGTTCCTCTTGGGGCTCCATGTTTTTGGTGCGCAGCCAGGGAACTTGCCAACAACAAGCACCAAAAGAGGCTGAAAATGAAGGAAATGGCATTGCCAAGAAGAGAAGAATTCAATGGATGTTTGTAAAGTTCCTTCTTCCAGTGAAGAGTTGGAATTTCTCATAATCAAAGCCACTTTCCACAAGAAGTTCATTCCACAATGGCGGAAACACATCACCATCATGATGCATTCTCTATGTGGTGGACAGTTTCCTCTTCCTGTTGAAGCAGCAGCAACTTGCATCTTGGTGGCCAACTGTTTGGGAATAAACTGAAGAGAAGAAACAGAGAGAATAACCATCCATGGAAGATTTGGCATTCATTGAGAAGTTTCCAGACAACATCAAGTGGGAGATTGTGAAGAAGCTTCAGGAGTCTTGGTCTGTAGAGGTTCACAAAGACAAGAAGGAAAAGAGTTGGAATTTGTTCGTAGATGCTCAATAGCAAGATACATGGGATGCTTGGTGCACTGATAATCTTCTGTTCGTTCAATTAGCAACCCAGTGGAAGTTGGTAGACGTAGTGTTTTTCACAACATACACTGTTGAAACCATCAGAAGTTGGCATTACTATGATGATGGCACCACCACAATGCTCAGACGTATGCATTTTGACACCTTCAGAACCGAATACCTTCCTCTGTGCAGTGGCATGAAAGCAGAATTCAGGGACGTTGAAAAGAAAGAAGTAAAAGAAATGTTGGCAAGAGAATCCTCCAGAGACTGAAGCCTTCTATTAACCCTCTGTGGAGCACTAACAACATAGTGAAGCCACACCTCTGATGAATGACGCAATAAAGAGGCAAGCATTAGAACGAGTCCAGAGGTACGTGAGAAGAGAGAAAGCAAAAATCAAGGCTGAGAACGAGCTCGCAGCAGAAGCCGCCTTTGATGCCCTTGCGGAACTCTTTACAGAAATCCCAATGGCACATCAAGCCCTTTCTCCTCCTGCTGGAGGTCCACTTCCAAGCCAGATCCGTCCTGGAAATATTGATGACAGGCCAGCGAATGTAGTCCCATTGCCAGTTTTTAAGGGAGAGTACAATGAAGACCCTGATCTTCATGTAGCAGAGTTTATGGTAGCATGTGTGGCTAACAATGCCAGAACCCCTGAGCATTGGTTAGCGATATTCCCCGCCACTTTCAAGGGCGCGGCGTTTTAGTGGTATGAGAGACAAGCAGCAGGAACTTTTGGCACATGGGACGACCTGAAGTTGGCCTTCCTCACTAAATTCAGGCGTGAAGGTTTTGAAGAGCGGATGAGAGAGGAATTTATGAACCTAAGTCAGTCTTCTGGAGAAAGAGTAGAAGCCTATGTCTCACGAATGGAATCCATCCTGAAGAGATGGACTAACCATAATTTAGATGATGGCATTCAGAAGGGGGTGTTTCTCAGAGGATTACAACCAGAAGTCCGTAAGTTTGTGGAGCTACAAAGACCAGCCACACTGCAAGCTGCAACAAAAGGTGCAAGACTGTACGATGAAGTGGAAGCTCGATTAGCGATGAATACAGGAAGAGGAGTCCTACCTCCTCTGATGCCAGGAATGATGTACCCATCAAATGCAGTCCCAGGGACTGTTCCCTACCCCTACCAACAGATGTCCCCGGTATCACAGTACAGTGCACCAAATCCACAGTGGCCACAATCCATGCCTCAAATGGTGGTTCAACCACAACAACAATGGTCCCAACCAATTTCCTCAATGCCAAATCAGCAGCAGTAGTGGAACCCTGCCAACTGGAGTCAACAGCCAACAGTTCAAACAGGAGCTCTAAATCAGAACCAAAACAGAGACCCCTCTATACCAGCCCAACCCGTTTATGCAGTGATTACAGAGACTCCTCAAAACCCTCATGCCAGTACGTCCGGAGGAGAAAGCTTGAAGGACTACTTATCCAACTCAGTTGCCAACATCAAAAAGGAGTTGATGGATGTGATTACAGAACAACTACAGACGTTGAAAGTGAATACCGCTAGCATATCCAATGTTGCAAGAGCAGGAAGAGATGTGATGCGGTCAAATACTTGGTGTGGTAAGTGTCATCAAGCAGGCCATTTAGCCACTGAATGTACACGAAAATCAACTATTCCTGGGGCCTTCTGTTCCTACTGTTTGCGGAAGAACCATACAGAGGACATTTGCTCTCTGAAGGAGATGCATGATAGGAGAAGGAAGGAAGAAGACGCAAGATTCAACTTGCTGGAATCCAAAATGACAACACAAGATATTGGACCCAAGCCTAGAGAGTTTGGTCCTAATTTCGGACCCAGAAGATTTCCTTCCCAAAGTTACAGAGGAAGACAGTCTGGCGGTGGTCAGAGATCAGAAGTGGAATGTTACAGATGCGGAGAAAAGGGACACATTTCACCAAATTGTCCAAATCCTCGAAGGTCAGTGGATTACAAGCCCTTATGCAGTCGATGCAAAGGAGAAGGCCACACTGCAAAGGACTGTCCAAGCCCATGTTGAGAATCAGCAATCACACTCAAACAGCCTCTTTGTATGGAGTCTCAGGGTCAAGGATATGCAGGCTAACTTATCCCATATGCACAATGGTGCCTACTGCAGTTTCCTACTTTCCTATAAAGCATTGTACTTGCTTCCTTTCTTTATGCAATGATAGTACTCTTTTCATTTCAGTAAAGTGTCAATGTCATTGTCCACATACACAAGATTGTGTTTATGAGTCCAAGTCTCAATCTTGGAACCTAATTCACTTGTGTAACAAACAGTGTCCATTCCATCATGAGTCTACACTTCTCCTTCCATCCTCCATAGCTTCCGGTTATGTCATGCTCTAGATCCCGCATTTCTAACATGGTATCAGAGCCCAGTTGGGCATGGCATTGCTTCTCCAGCCTCTCTTGATTCTTCTGAACCTCCATCCAGCTCAGTGTCAGTGTATGACTTCTTTTCTCAACTCTACTCTCACTGAAGCTTCCATGGCAGCCATAGCCAGCAGCACCCTGTCAGATTGAACTGCTTATATCTCACTCCACAGGTCAAATCTCTTGGAGCCTCCTTCTGGAAAAGTATTCCCCAACTCATAAAGCTTCCCTGTATCACATCAATCCAGGACATTGGACCATCTAGAGCTCAGCATTGTGAAAATCCCCAATCTCTGCTCTGTGTCTGCCATAGCCAGACAGGACCTACCTTGCTTGGAGCTTCCATAACTCTTCAACCAGGCCATTTCAGCCCACAATTTCTTCTGGAGAGTTGTTCCTCTGCTCAAGACGCTTCATCTTGGCACAATAATTGATGACATTGCTGCTCCCTGGCTCCAGCATTGCAGAAATTGACTATCGCTGTCCAGATCTGCGTCGATTCTGTTCGTGGCCTCTGCGTGCGCCGTACAGCCCGCGATCTGGACAATCTCCATGGGGCTTTGGTAGCCCATGACATAAGCTTCCTAGATATGTAAAAAAATTTTAAAATGATGCACTGTAGCTCCTGCAATCAGCAAAAAACCAGGCCCCTGTCTCAAAAACCCTAATTCCACCATAGCCAAAAGCTTCAAAATCTTGATATTTTTCACTGTTTCTCTCACTGAAGTTATCAACAGTGATTTTAATCACTGAGCAATACTCTCTGAAGTTCGTTAAAGTATTGTCACTCAGATCTGAAGGCATCAGCATCAAATCAAGAAGGGGAAGATCACTTGGAGTAAAAGACTTTTGCAGATTTGGTATTCATTGACACTCAGTTAGTGCTTTTTAGCACTTGTGTCTCTCAATCAATTCTTCTATTGCTCAAATCTAATAAAGTCTGAAGTTGATTTGCTACTGTTCCCGTAAATCTAACATGGGCAAAGACTCGCCAAATGCTCGATTCAAAGGAGTCGGATTCCACACTTGGCAAACCCGCATCAAGCTCATCCTGATGAAGAAGGGTCTCTGGGCCATCACAAATGGCAAAGAGAAGAAACCGCGGGACGCGGACCTTGCAACTACTTGGCAAAAGAATGATGACAGAGCCCAGGCCATTATCAAATTGGAGCTAGATGACAGTTATATCCATCACATGGATAACTGTGAGACCTCACAGGATACATGGAAAAGACTTGACACCCTGTTCGGTGCACAATCTAAATCATCAAAGTATGGTCTCCTAATTGAATTCTTCAGGCTTGAAATGAAGTCCAGCACATCACTTGCCACACATCTTAATTACATGGAAGGACTCCTAACCCAACTTGCAGGAATCAACATTAAAATGGATGAAGATGTTTGCATCGGTGTTCTACTTAAGAGCTTGCCTCCTGAATATAATAATGTATCAACAACTCTAATCAACATGCCAAATCCTGAACTTGTTGATATCCAGGCATCACTGTTAGAAGAAGAAAAGAAGCTAAAAACTAAAGAAGAACCAAGTACCTCTAGAGATGAGCATGCATTATATGTTGGCAACAGGTACAAAGGCAAGAAAGATCAGCTCTTTTGTGACTTCTGCAAAAGGACCGGACACACCGAGAAGTTCTGCCATGCAAGAAAGAGATCCCAAAAGGCCTATCTAGTGGCAGTCAAAGAAGAAGAAGAAAATGAAGCAAAGGAAGAAGAAGATGAAGATCACCAGGATCGGAAGGACAAGACTCATCAGTCCTTGTACTCTCATAATTCTGATAGACTGTTTTAATAGCCTTGTATTTTCCTTGCCCTAATGCTTCCTGCCATAAGCTTTGTAAAACTCCTTACGTAACTTGGCATTACAGTCCCTGTACACTTTGTGAGGCCCCTGTTACAGCCTCTGGATATTCACCATGTTTATGGTACCCACACTTAGCTTTTTCTGCAACAGCCTCTGGTGATATGCAGGCTAACTTATCCCATATGCACAATGGTGCCTACTGCAGTTTCCTACTTTCCTATAAAGCATTGTACTTGCTTCCTTTCTTTATGCAATGATAGTACTCTTTTCATTTCAGTAAAGTGTCAATGTCATTGTCCACATACACAAGATTGTGTTTATGAGTCCAAGTCTCAATCTTGGAACCTAATTCACTTGTGTAACAAACAGTGTCCATTCCATCATGAGTCTACACTTCTCCTTCCATCCTCCATAGCTTCCGGTTATGTCATGCTCTAGATCCCGCATTTCTAACAGCCCAGCCCCAGTGAAAAACAGTGCTAATGACAGTCCGGCCAAGGCCCAAGAGCCTACCTCTAATTTAGTGGAATTGGAAGTTGCTGCCATCACGCGTGCAAAGCAGAAGGAACCACCTGTCCAAAAAGAAAATAACCCTCCTGCCAGAACAGTGAAGTTCAATCTTCCACCAGATGAACAGAACAGAACAGAGCCTAACAGTGTCGTACAGAGCACTACAGTGCCACAGAGAGTTACAGAGATAGTTACAGAGACAGGACCAGAGGTCCAGGAGACAGAAGAGGAGGAAGTGCCACAAGTGGCAGAAGAAGTTCCTGTAATTCCTCTGTTAGAAGAAAGAGGGAAAATGAAAATGGGTGTTGCCCCATTCCCTAACCGGTTAGAGAAGCCAATGGATCCTATTAAGGAATACGATCTAGTCAGAGATCTAGATACCTTTAAACCAAACCTCACATTCCGACAATTATTGATGTTGTCTCCCAGTTGCCGGAAAAGGTTCAAAAGTATACTCACAAAAAGACGTGGTTTAAGGATTGCTCCCTCAACAGCAACAAAGTCCAACAAGGCTTCAGAGCCTGTAAAAGAAGTGAATGTGGCTAATGCTTTCCTAGATCCGGGTACTCCAGAGACTGGCGTGTGGATAGAAGGCTGCTTCATTTCAAATGCACTGATTGATGGTGGTTCATCAGTGAACATTATGACGGATGTGACAATGAAGGATCTAGGCCTACAAGGTGTGCAACCCACCCAATGGCTCATCAGACTGGCGGATCAGAGTAGAATCAAGCCTTTGGGCATTCTCCCATATGTGAAGACTACAGTGGCTGGAAAAGATTATTGGCTAACCTATTTGGTGGTGAAGCCAAACTCTTATGGTACATCCTATCCTATGTTATTGGGCAGACCATGGCTTTTTGAAGCCCGAGCAAGGACGGATTGGTTCAAAGGAACCTTGACCTTGGGTAGAGGACCCAACAAAGTGGTGCTGAAACTATATGGTTCTCAAAAAGGACATGGATCCACCTCCTTGGAATTATCTTTTGACTCCCCTAATGAGGCTACAGATGGAACATCAGCAGACGAAGATGCTGTCAAACAGATCCTTCCCAAGAAAATAGTGGCACATTCCTTAATAGTGGATACTGTAAGCCGACTTCCAAAAGATGCAAAGCCATTATCAATGGGTGAATACTTCCTGCCTGAACCAGGAATGACTTCTGAAATCACTTCTGATAGTGAGATAGAAGCATGGATGTATTGCTCTCCCTGTTACATGGCCATAGCAGAGCCAGAGACAGAGGTAGAAGATGAAATAGAGAATCTGTTCTTCTGTTACAGAGCGCCTACAGAGACAGAAGCAGAAGCAGAAGCAGTGACAGAAGCAGAAACAGAAGCAGAAGCAGAAACAGAGACAGAGACAGAAGAGGTTGGATATGATATGGATGAAGAAGTTATGAAAGTGAGTCAGAAGAATCTATCCCACTTGAAGAGGATACATTTGAGGGAGAAGTTCCAGAAGCATCAGAAGCCGACGAGCTCATGCTATGGGACAGAATGGTGATGGTACCATTTGGTCTAGTAAATGGATCTTCTCATATACAAAACCTTTATAAGAAATGGATTAAGAAGAACAAGCCGTCTGTTAGCAATGGCTCATGCCGTCCTAACCCATCTTTGCCAAAGAAAGATGATGATGATGCACTGTGCCAACAAGCACCAGTCCCACAAACCCAACCGGCATCAGAGGGTCCCTGTTATGTGACGTTTCTGGATGTATCATCAGAAGAGGAGTCTTCAAGCCAAGAGGTAATTAATCTTGAAACCAAACCCGAAACGGCTCTTATCCCATTCCAACATCTTAAGGAGCAACCTAAGTCTCCACCAAAAGAAGAAGTTGGTTCTAGTGGGACATCAGACGAGGACACCACTCCCTTGAAGGAGTCGGATCTCTACCCAGAAGCAGTCCGTGGGACCTTCATCCGTGAAGTAGAAGGTGAAAGGCAGTTAACCTTTGTGGATTCAGAAGGCACTGAACGCCACTTGAAGGTGGGTAGCAGCCTCCCAGAAGAGGAGTTGTCAACCTTGTACAACTTGTTGAAAGAGAATTTGGACGTGTTTGCATGGTCTTACAAAGACCTAAAGGGGATTGATCCCACAATATGTCAACATTATATTGACTTGGATCCTGATGCCAAGCCAGTACGGCAACGACAGAGGCGAATGAACCCGAATTATTCCACATTGGTGAAAGCGGAGCTGCTGAAGCTTCTAGAAGCCGAGTTCATTTATCCAGTGGCAAATAGTGAATGGGTTTCACCCATCGTGGTTGTACCCAAGAAGAATGGAAAATTGCGAATATGTGTGGATTTTCGAAAGCTTAATTCCAAGATGAAGAAGGATCATTTTCCTATCCCTTTCACAGACCAACTGTTGGACACAGTGGCAGGACATGAGCTTTATTCTCTTCTGGATGGATTCAGCGGATACAACCAAGTCCAAATCGCAGAAGAAGACCAGTCCAAAACAACCTTCACCACAGAATGGGGGACCTACGCTTACCGAGTGATGCCATTTGGGCTCTGCAATGCCCCGGCTACTTTCCAACGAGTCATGATGGCTGCATTTCAAAATCATTTGCATGACTTTATTGAGGTATATTTGGATGACTTCTGTGTTTATAGTTTGATCCGTGAACACTGGGAACACCTGGAACATTACTTTGACCGATGCTGGGAGTATGGGATTTCCCTCAACCCCGACAAATGCATCTTTGGGGTTTCTTCTGGAGTCCTGTTGGGCCACATTGTCTCTGCACAAGGGATATCAACAGACCCTGCAAAGATCGAAAAGATTGCAGCTCTGGCAGCACCCACCAACCTCAAACAGTTGAGGGGATTCCTAGGCCATGTGGCTTACTACAGAAGGTTTATAGCCCATTTTGCGACAAAGGCAACTTCCTTGCACAAGCTTCTGAGGAAAGATGCAGAGTTTACTTGGACGGAAGAATGTGACAAAGCCTTTCACACTCTGAAGCAGTGTCTGATTGAGGCACCCATTCTGCAACCTCCTGATTGGACGAAAGAGTTCCATGTACACACTGATGCATCAATTGAAGGTTTAGGTGCTGTCCTCTGCCAAAAGGGTTCCTCGAAGTTGGATCAACCAATCTATTATGCAAGCCGAAAAGTCACTGATAGGGAACGGAACTATACAGTGACAGAGCTGGAGTGCTTGGCAATGGTGTTTGCCCTGGAGAAGTTCCGCCATTACCTCCTATCTACCCACTTTAAATTTTATGTGGATCATGAGGCCCTATCCTTCCTGATGAACAAAGCAGATGTGAAAGGATGAATGATGAGATGGCTCCTTCTATTCCAGGAGTTCGACTTTGAGGTGATTACTAAGCCTGGTCGTTCCCATGTTCTGGCTGATCACCTGTCGCGTATCCCACAAACTGCAGACGAGGAACAGGATGACCCAGACCTCCCTGATGCTTCCCTTTTCTTGGTAGAAACTGTAACTCCCTGGTATGCAGACATTGCCAATCTGCTGGCAACCCAACAGTATCCTCCTGGCATTTCTAGTCGGGAAAGGAAGAAGCTTATGCTAGAATCAGCCCCCTACACCCTGCTAGGCAGTGCACTGTACAAGAAAGGCAAAGATGAAGTGCTCAAAAGATGTGTTGCAGGAGATGAGATTGGGATTGTTCTGAAGGCTTGCCATGACGAGCCATGTGGAGGTCACTTTGCAGGAGAAGCTACAGCCAGAAAGGCTCTGCTAGCAGGTTATTGGTGGCCTACCATTCACAAGGATGCCTATGATTACTGTAAAAGATGTGATGCTTGTCAAAGAATGGGGAAACCCACCAAGACAAGTGCCATGCCACTGCAACCTATCCTTCCTTTGAAGCCATTTGAGAAGTGGGGCATTGACTTCGTAGGTCCGATCGATCCTCCTACCAGAAGGAAACAGAACCGATACATCCTCGTATGTACCGATTATGTCACAAAGTGGTGTGAAGCTAAAGCCTTAAAGCGGGACGATGGTAACAGCGTGGCCCTGTTCATGTACGAGAATATCATCACCCGTTTTGGCAGTCCCTTAGAGCTGGTAAGTGATAGAGGCACTCATTTCCTCAACAAAGTCATGGAAGAGTTGACAGAGTTGTATAAGATCCGCCATCGCAAGTCCACTCCCTATTACCCCAGAGCCAATGGCCAAGTCGAAGTCACTAATCGCATCCTCTACTCGATTCTGACAAGAACAATCGCCGCACATCGTCGTGATTGGGACGATCAACTTATAAAGGCCCTCTGGGCATACAGAACCTCCCATAAAGCAGCAACAGGACAGACACCTTTCCAGTTGGTGTATGGTACAGAAGCAGTTTTTCCTGTTGAACTGGAACTACCCTCTTTGAGAGTGGCTATCAAAGAGCGTTTGGGGGATGATGATTCACTGCAACGCCGTCTCCTGCACTTGGAATGTTTGGACGAAATTCGTAGGATGGCTCTACAGTGCATGGAAGCCATGCAAGCTTGACGTAAGGCTTACCATGATAGCTTCATCAAGCACAAGGAGTTCAAAGAAGGTGATTTGGTCTTAGCCTATGATTCACGATTTGGCAAGTTTCCTGGCAAGCTCCAGCAGCGGTGGATGGGCCCCTATAAGGTACTTGCCGTCAACCCTAATGGTTCTGTCCAAGTACAGACCGTTGATGCCTCTGATGATCCCTTTCTGATCAATGGATATCGCCTGAAGAAGTACTTTCCTCCTTGGGGATCTTGACAATTACGGACACTTGATCCTTTCCCTCATTGGCGCGGCACTGTACTTGTTATGATGCTACTTCTGATAGCCGTTCTTCAGTCACTCCTGATGAAGTGGACGCAACCCTCTGTCCCCTCAAACCCCCCTTCCAGCCTTGATCTCTTATCCATTATTTTCCACCAGCGACAGTGGCAAGGTTGGTCTCGATACATGGCCTTTCTACCATTCCCTTGCTCAATTTGAAAAAAAAAACAAAAAAAAAACAAAACATATCGGTTATGGGAGAAAAGGACTTAGGTCCCTGTCATGCCGACCTATTCTTCGAGAAAAGGTGGAAACACCCTCGGGAATAGGGGAAAACAAGAAAAAGAAAAGAAAAAAAACAAAAAAATAAATCTGTTATGAGAGAAAAGGAAGCAATTCCCTGTCATAGCAGGCCTCGTTCCAAGAGAAGGTGGTAAACACCCTTGGGCAGGAAGCTGGCTATGGAAAAGGTGGCAACACCCAGCAGTCCAGAAAGTGGATTCATCAATTGATATCTCCAGGATCCAATTCCGAAGCTACCTCCCTTGGTATGCTGTGTCCTGGGTCTCTTTGCAAAGTGGCTACCTGTCCTCTAGCAGACGACATGTTCCTGTCCAATAAAATGTTCGATTTCATGGCTACCTCCCTGGGTACGCCTCTTCAACAACTGATGACGCGATCTTCATCGACAAACAATTGAGTGATGTGAGTTTTCATCCTAACCGGATGGGGAAGTGAGTATGGTTACCCTCTATATCTATCAACAACGAGTGAGACAGAGGGTGGGTCGAGAGACCAGTCTTTTCCCTTCAAATCAAATGAGAGGAGAGAAGTGTGAATGAAGTGTTGCACGCACGGGATGGGCCTCTCAATGCACAAAGCACAATTTGTTCTGTGCACTGCACTATAAGGCTCCCTTGCTTTCCTTCTTGCACCGTATGCCGGCACAGGGAGGGATGCACTGTTGCACCATCAAATGCGCACAAGGCATACAACCTTTGCACAAGTGACTTTGAGGATTACATCAATGGGTTTCAGGAACAGACTGCCCTTCTGTATTTATCAACAGAGCGTGAGACAGAGGGTGGGATGAGTGTGACTGGAGTTTCTTCAATCAAATATCGAGAGATGAGATTGAGGGACGTTACGACACTTGGAGTCAGGTATGTTCCCGTTTCCCTATGCACCCACGGGATGGGTCTTTGCTGTCATCACAAGACACATCACCCTGTTCTATACATTGCACTATAAGGCTCCCTTGCCTTCCTCCTTGCACCTATGCCAGACGGGTTGGACGCACTACAGCACCATCAACTGTGCACCCTGGCATACTCCCTTTGCACCATTCCTCCTTGTTGATTCCTCAACCGGGTATGAGATATGGGTTTCCATCATTATTCCTCGAGTGATATTAGTCATGGGGCGAGTGACTGTTCTTTCATTTCATTTGAGTGACTGCGAGTTGAGTGAAATATCCCTCATCATCGACGCATTTCCTACAATTCCTTCCATCAGCTACCTCCCTGGGTGCTGCCGCGTGGTCCCTACCATGAAGGACGTGTGCTGTAAAGATGCCTTGGTACCTCCTGCATCGACACTCAACCTTGCTTCTTGACAAAATGGGCCAAGTTTTTCTAACCCTCCCACTTTGGTTTCTCAGTGACGGTCATGTTTTAAGTGTGGGGACGTTAGTGGATGGTCTGTGGCGTGGTCCTAGGTCCCTGTTGCTCGGTTAACCCTATCCGTTAAGGTCTTAAGTGTGGGGACGCGTCTATGCACGTCTACAGTGCATACCTTTCTGCATATGCCTTACCCTGCTCATGCATGTATGCCATGACTTGCTTTTACCCTAATGGGGTCCCTTCCCACCCACCCGGTTATGTTCCACCCACCCTTGGGGTTGTTCCCTTATAGTTTTCCTTCATTCCTTGATTCTGAGGTCCTACTATGTGACTGCATCCTGCGTTCACCGAAGTCCAAATCCAACCTTATAGCCATGTTCCTCCCTTTGCGCTGACCATTTTTCCTTTTTACCTACCCTTGTTCCGGTGCACGGTTTTTGCGTTATTAATTTTTGAAGCATTTTGCGCAATTTAGCCGGTTTTCCATGTGAACGTGCTTTTCTTGCTTCGGAACCATGCTCTGATGTCATAGCCCTGCCAACCACTTTTCCCCTGACATTTTTCCTTTTTACCCCGAGTCATTCTGCTACACGGGTTGTCCATTATTAATTTTCCGGTTTTTTTACACCTTTTTCGTGCGTATTTTTGACATTTTTCCATGTGAACCTGTCCTGTTTGCATCGGAATTCCAATTTGATTTGACAGTCGTGTCCCCTGTTCCTTCCCCCACCTTTTTCCTTTTTTCTCCACCCTCTTTCGACTTTTGGATTTTTTATTATTAATTTTTAAATGTGTTTTCGGGAGTATTTTTGGTGTTTTTCGCATGTGAACCCCTCCTATTTCCACCGGAACTGCAGTTTAATGTGATAACCCTGTGCCACCCCTTCCTGCGGACATTTTTCCTTCTTACTGCATGTCATTCGGGTGAACGGTTTGTCCGATATTAATTTCCGATCCCATTTTCGGGTTTTTTTTTGGGTTTTTCCCATGTGAACGTGTCTTATCTCAGTCGGAATTATGTTTTGATGTGATAGGATTGTCGGGCACATCTTTCTGCACGGTTTTTCTTTTTTCTGCACCTCATTCCGATGCACGGATTTCCCGCTATTAATTTTTAATTGCGTCTTTTGGTTCATTTTTTGTGTTTTTTGCACGTGACCGCCCTTTACCCTTCCCGAACCCTCCGTCGTCTATTTTTCATGTCTTCCGCCTGTCGCCCTGCCCACTTTTTGTTTTTACGCTATTTCGTTTTGACGTCCGGATTGGGAGTTATTAATTTTTCTTTATTTTTACGTGTATTCGCGCGCCCATTTTGCGCGTGAACGCGCCCTTTTTCGATTTTACACGTCTCCACGCGCCCCGGTCGTGTCCGCATGACCCGTCTCGTCATCCCAACGCCATTTCAATCCCGTCACGGCAAATTTTTTTACCCCGCCCCGCGCACGTGCGCGGGACAGGGGTATGCGCCCCTTGGCCCACCCTCTACCCCCCTTGGGCCCTGCCCGCCAACCCTGCCCACCCCCCTTGGGCCCTGCCCGCCCACCCTGCTCACCCACCCTGCCCAACCCTTCCCCTCAACCACCCGACCCTTCCCTCCAACCACCTCCCTCTCCCTGCGTACCCCCCTCCCCTCCTCCTTCTGCATTCCCCCCCTCCTCCTACTCCTCCTTCCCCTTCTTCTTCTCCTTCTTTGCCCCTCTCCTTTCCTCCACCTCCCACCCTCCCCTTCTTCCTCCTTCCCGCCTGCCTGCCGCCCTCCCTCCTTCTCCTTCTTCCCTCCGCCAACCCATTCGCCTCCGCCCCGCCAGACGGTCGCCTCCGTCGCCTCCGTCGCAGGCCGCCCCGACAGCCCGTTCGCCTCCGCCCCGCCAGCCGGTTGCCCCGGTCGCCTCCGTCACAGGCCGCCCCGACAGCCCGTTCGCCCGCCCCTGAAGGCGCTCGCCGCCGATCTGCTGTCTATAGCCGACGCCGCCCGCCACCGTCTTCTCCTCCGCCCTCTCCTCCTCCCCCACCACCCACCTCCAACCACCTCCTCCTCCTCTAACCACACTTAGGTTAGTTACTAACCTTGGCTTAGTTAATACTAACCTAAGTTCAGTTAGGTTCACAACTCACTTAACTCAAGTTACAAATTAACCTTAACCTAGTTAACTCATACTAACCCTAACCCTAACCCTAACCCTAACCCTAACCTTAACCCACCTTAGGTTACCTAACCCCCTTTAGGTTAGTTTCTACTAACTGGACTAATCTGACTTATCTAACCTGACTAACCTAACCTAACATGACTTACCCACACTAACCAGACTTAACTGACTTACTTCTAATTGACTTATCTGATTAACATGATTTATGTGATTTCATTAATTTCTCCATTAATTTTTCCATCAAAAAACATTCAGAAACATTTCTAAAAATTCCCTTTGCTTTTTGCCAATTTTTGGGAGTTTGTCCGCTGGAAATTACCTACCCTACAATTTTTGAAAATTAAATATTTCCTAATTAATCCCCTAAATTGCCAATAAATGTAGAAAATTCATTTAAAAATAGTAAAAAATTCTAAAAAATTCTAAAAAATTCCCCTCACCTCCCTTGCTCATTTTCCATTTATTCAACCATAAATAATCACAACTTTAAAAAATAAAAAATAAAATAAAATAAAATAAAATACAAATAACAAACCAACACAAACCAAATCCACACATCCGCTAAGGTGTTGTCGTTGTTGTTTCATCAGTGGTCTTTACTTTTCCTTTACTGGATTCACTTCTTTTGGGAGACTCTTCCGTGCGCATTTCTGCATTACATACACACCCCTTCCAGGTATTTCTTTTATGTGTTTTATTTATTTTCATTTCCCCCTTAATCACAAATTAATTGTTAAAATGAACTCTTTATTCAGTCATAGTTTCCACGCGCATTTGCGCTCAACACACATACTTTTTAATTAAAATAAACCAGCCGTCACATGCGCAGGCGCTGGTAAAAAAGCGCTCCACATCACCTTAATTTGTAATCAATAAACTTGCATTTAAAGACCTAGTCGGGTATCGAAGTCCGGGATTCGAATAAAAGCACCAGTTTAACCCAATAATGGGTAATTTAATTTATAATAAGGAACCGTCGTTTTCTTGCTAAGGTTTATCACCTAATAAAACTTCACCCATTCCTAATAATTTATTAAAATCAACCCTTCATTCAAATACTCCCCCCTCACTGCACTTCATTCCCCTTTTTAATGAGCCGTTTCGTGGGGATGGGTATGCGCAGTCATTAGAGTTGTTTTCCTAGTCCAGTCCTGGTCTATCACCGATGTCGTCTTGATATGTGTCGGATATGGTATTGTTTTGGTTTATTGTCTTTGTTACGGTTACGGGTACGGTATGCAGTTTTTTTTCTTTTATTGCCTGATACGGGGTTCTGGGTATTTGTCTGATGCATCGCATGAAGCTTTCGGTCGCATTTGTCTCAAGGTCATGTCAAATTTTTTCTAGGATGTGGTTTGCTTGGGGCTCCATGTTTTTATGAATACAATGTGATGTATTTTCATTTCAAAGATGGTGTATTCCTTTGTTTTCTTTGTTCTATTGATGGATTTTGTGAAGATGTTGAAGAATATGGTTGATTCTATTAAAAACCGTGGGAGATTTACATGATGCTGCATGAAGATTTGTTGTGCCTGGTGTTCTTTTCTTCATTGTGATCATATAAAACATAATAAACAAGCTTGTTGATGTTACAAGATAGATTTTCTTGCAAGAGAATTCCCTTTTCTTTGGTGTTCCTCTTGGGGCTCCATAGGAGGCCGAGGAAACTTTAGAGGCAAGGCGAGCTCTAGAGGAAGAGGTGGATGGCAAAACAGAGGTTCTGGAAATTCTGCTATTGTTTGCTATTATTGTGGCAAAACAAGTCATATTGAAGCCTATTATTATGCTAAGAAGGATGATGTTCATAGTGGTAAATTGCGGCAAGGAAACTATGCATCGTCTTCACGACAGAATGAAGACAAAAATGAGTGTCTGTTTGTTATGCAGTACATGATGAATGCAGTTACAGGAAAGGGAATACATGATGATGTATGGTATGTGGATTCAAGTGCATCTAATCATATGACCAGTCATGTTGAATGGTTTGGAGAGATGCATGACTTACAAAATCCAGGTTATGTACAGACAGGTGATGATTCATGCCACCCAATTTCACATATTGGAAAGATTACCTTGTCCTTGCATGATGGCTAGACAATGTGTCTGAGAAATGTGTTACATGTGCCTTCAATCACAAATAATCTAGTATCTGTTGGCAAAATGGTAGAGCAAGGGTTATAGGTCTGATTCAATGCAAAAGGTTATTGTGTAGAAAACTTTAATGATAAGTGCAGGTTGGTCACAAAAGGAAGTAGAGTTGGCTACATATTCACTTTAGATGCTAGAATTCCTGCAATGGATGTTGCTATGTATGCTAAAGGAAAAGGAGTGGTTGCAAACATTGAAATATGGCATAAACATATTGGACATGCAAATGTACAAAGGCTGAAATTAATCCAGTCCAGGGGATTGGTTACCGGTTTTCCTTCTTTTAGAGTTGCAAAATTTCATAAAGTCTGTGAAGCATGCCAATTTGGCAAGTAAGCCAGACAACCCTTCTCGCATGATAGAGAAGTGAGCAAAAATATACATGATGTAGTGCATACAGATGTTTGCGGACCTACACAGAATGTATCTCTTGGTGGCAGAAAAATACTTTGTCACATTTATTGATGACTATTCAAGGAAGCTATGGGTATATTTTGTGAAGGAAAATAATGATGTATTTGAGTACTTCAAACCTTTCAAGGCAGCTATTGAAACAGAAATAGGCTTGAAAGTGAAGTGCTTGAGATCAGATGGAGGGGGAGAGTACCTCTCTAATGAGTTTAGTGGATTCTTGAGTACTCATGGGATAAAGAGGCAATTTACTTGCAGGTATACCCCACAACAAAATGGGGGTGCAAAAAGAAAAAGCAGGCATATTTCATAAGTTGCACGGGCGTTAATGGCTAAAAAGAATATGCCAAATCATTTTTGGTCTGAAGCTGTTCATACTGCTGTCTATATTATGAACAAAACCCCCACAACTATAGTTCATGGGATGACTCTCGAAGAATACTTTACTCACAAGAAGCCCGATGTATCACACTTGAAGGTATTTGGCTGTGTTGCATATGTTCATGTGCCAGATGAGCTATAGAAGAAGCTTGATCCAAGGCTGAAAAATGTATTTTTATCATATACTCTTTAGAGCAGAAAGGGTATCATTGTTATAACCCTGTCACAGGTGATTTTAGAGTGAGCAGGGATGTTATTTTTTATGAGATGAGTAGTTGGTATGCACCAGCTGGTGATGTATTAGATGATGATAATGATCATGATAGCTATGTGCAAAAAGAAAAGAAAGAATCATGGATTCTTAGTGGACCAAAAACAACATATGGTACTACACCTAAAGTGAGCCCTTGGTCTAGGAGACTAAGGAGTAGCCCCACATCTTCATGTGTATCTATAAGTGTTGCAGGAAAAGAAAAAGGAAAGAAAAAAGTGTTGGATGGTAATGATACATCTACTAGTCATTTGGGATTTGATGGATATTCTAGTGGTTCAAAGAGTTTGGATGATGAGCTTAGTATTCCTTCAACCAGGACACCAGATGTACAGAGAGCTCATAGTAATGTAAAGGTTCCATTGAGCGATCCAATGGTACACAGGTCTAGTAGGGTCAGATACCCTATTAAAATATTTGGCTTTGAAGGTTATGCAACTCACCATTATGCTTATATGGTGAAACTAGTTGAGGATGTTGAGCCCCCTTGTTTTGAGGATGTTGTTGGTCATGCTCATTGGGATGCAGCAATGGATGAGGAGATGGCTGCATTAGAAGCCAATAAGACTTGGGATTTTGTACCCTTGCCTAAGGGTAAGAAAGCTATTGGATATAAGTGGGTTTACAAATTCAACCATAATGCAGATGGTTCAATTAGTCAGTATAAGGCTAGGCTGGTTGCAAAAGGCTATGCTCAAACATATGGCATAGATTATGAAGAGATATTCAGTCTAGTTGCTAGGATGGCAACTATTAGGTGTATGATTGCCTTGGCAGCATCCAAAGGTTGGATTTTGTAGCAAATGGATATTAATAATGCCTTCTTACATGGTGAATTGCAAGAAGAAGTGTATATGGAGCAGCCAACAGGTTATGAGGATTTAGAGCATCCCACATATGTGTGCAAGTTAAAGAAGGCGTTCTATGGGCTAAAGCAAGCACCTAGAGCATGGTCTGACAAGATTGGAGAGTATCTTGTTAATATTGGATTTTGTATTTTTGATGCTGATCACTCACTTTATGTGAGAAAGGGAGATGAACGTTTGGTCATCATAGTCATCTATGTGGATGACTTGATTATTACAAGTGATAATGACAATGGGATTGCTAAAGTTAAGGACTTCTTGAAGAAGAAGTTTGAGATGAAGGATTTCTATGAGCTAAGATGCTTTCTTGGTATTGAGCTGATCATATGTGATGATGGTATATGGCTATCACAAAGGCAGTATGGCTTGGATATGTTATCCAAGTATGGTATGACAGCTTGTAACCCTCTTTCAATACCATTGGAGCAAAATGTGAAGTTGAGTGCTGACATTGGAGATGAGATAGAAGACCCTAATATGTTTAGGAGGATGGTAGGGAGTTTGATTTACATGACTATTACAAGGCTAGACTTGAGCTATGTTGTTGGCCTTGTCAATCAATTTATGTAGATGCCTAGAAAGCCTCATTTGAATGTAGTTAGACATATATTGAGATATGTGAAGTCTACTTTACATTATGGACTTTTTTATGAGGGAAGTAAGTATGTATAGGCCTTTGGATACATAGATGCAGATTGGGTTGATAGCATGTCAAATAGAAGATCTACTAGTGGATTCATGTTTTCCCTTGGCAGTGCAGTAGTTACATGGAGCAGCAAAAAGCAACCTACATTTGATTTATTGAGTATGGAGGCTGAGTATAGAGGTACTACTATGGCAGCATGTGAGGTGGTATGGCTACAAAAGTTATCAAGTAATTTGGATGTGCAGGAAGATGGTCCAGTTGTCATTCATTGTGACAACATGAGTAGCATACAGTTAGCTAGGAATCCAGTGTTCTATACTAGGACAAAACACATTGAGGTGCACTACCACTTTGTGAGAGAGAAGGTACTTGCAAGAGAGATTTCCTTGGTATATGTTAGCACACACGATTAGATAGCTGACATTTTCACAAAGGCATTGGATGCAGAGAAGCTTCGAATGTTCCAAATCTTACTTGGAGTTACAGAGATAGAGTTGAGCTTGAGGGGGAGCGTTGAGATGGGAAGCTCAACACATGCAGATATTGATGATGGACCGCCTAGCTAGATGGGTCCGCACATCTACACTTAGCACATTGGTAGTCATTATGATACTCACATGGCCATTGACTTATCACTTATTATATTTAGTTTGTTACACCTACCTGCAGCTAGCAAAGATATTGCACCAGTCAATTATTATAGTCTGTTATGCACTATTTGACTTAGTAGGTCACTTTTCTTTATGTTGTATCTTATCTATACTTTGTGTACATTGTATAGTGTGTGGAAGAAGAAGAAGAAATCAAGAAGAAAATGTTTTGGCCTCCATCTTTCTTCTTGTGTTCTTGAGTGAGCTTCCTCTTGTGTATACAGTGTGTGTTTGGCGCAGCAGCTCAAGCAAGTCCTCCCACCACATGATTCTTGACAAGGGAGCCTTATAGTGATGTGTAGAGGAACAATTTTGTACTTTGTGCATTGAGAGGCCCCTCACATGCATGCAACTCTCCATTCACAAATCTCACCTCTCTATTGGATATAAAGGGAAAGGAGTGGTCACTCACCCCACCCTCTATCTTACACTTTGTTGATGAATACAGAGGGAAACCTAGACTCACATCCCCATCCGATTAACATGCAAGCTCAAACCACTCTAGGTTTATCGATGAATATTAGCTTCGTCTGGTTGATGATGTTAACGTGGACTAGTTGATGAAGAGGCATACCCAGGGTGGTAACCAACAAGTTCGGTGCTTGGATTGCATATTGGAAACTTAGTCTTTTGTAGGAATCAGAAGCAATAATGGGGTTACAAGATCCAGCACACCAAGGGAGGTGGCTCAAAAACTTCTTCTACAAGAGTTATGCTAGAGATTTGGCGATCTTGGACTGCAGGGTGTTACCACCTTTTCCACAGTCAGCTTCCCGTCCAAGGGTGTGTGTCACCTTTTCTTGAAACGACGTTTGTTATGACAGAGAATTTCTTCCTTTTCTAACAGTTTTATTTTTATTTTTTAAAATTATTCTTTTCTTTTTTTTTAACATTTTTCCTACTCTCGAGGGTGTTTCCACCTTTTCTTGAAGAATAGGTCGGCATCATAGGGATTGAACTTCTTTTCTCCCATGATCGGTATATTTTTATTTTTTTAAAAAAAATATTGCTATTTTTGAAGAGTAGAATGGCAAGAATGCCATGTATCAGAACTATTCTCGCCACCTTTGATGCATCAGACAAAAAGGAAGCCAAGGAGGAGGGGAAGGTGGCACTGAGGGGCGAACAGAGCAAAACCACATCATTAGGATCAACAAGAGAGTTATCAGGAGCATTAGGTAAAAGTGTATCGACTGTCATGCAAGGAATGAGAAAGCTAGCAATGGTGATTATCAGGATCCCCAAGGAGGGTAATACTTCTTGAGGCGATAGCCATTAATCAAGAAGGGATCATCTGAAGCATCGACTATATAGACTTGGACAAAGCCATTAGGATTGACAGCAAGTACCTTATAAGGACCTATCCAATGTTGTTGAAGGTTGCCTGGAAACTTGTCAAATAATCAAGAATCATAAGCTAGGACTAAGTTGCCTTCCTTGAACTTCTTCTGCTTGATGAAGCTGTCATGATAGGCATTTCTACGAGCTTGTGTAGCTTCCATGCACTATAGGGCCATCTTGCGAATCTCATTGAGACATTGTAAGTGCAAGAGATGGAATTGCAATGACTCGCCATCTCCCAAGCATTCTTTGATAGCCATGCATAGAGAGGGAAGCTCGAGTTCAACACGGAAGACAACTTTTGTTCCATATACTAATTGGAAAGGGATCTCTCCTGTAGCAGCCTTATGTGAGGTTATGTACACCTAGAGAGCCTTTGTAAGTTGATCGTCCCAATGACGATGATGGGAAACAATACTCCTTGTCAAAATTGAGTAGAGGATGCAATTGGTAACTTTGACTTGGCCGTTGGCTCTAGGCGGACTACCAAAATGGGTGATGATGTTCTCTTATAGGAACAGGGCCATGCTGATGCCATTGTTTTGCTTCAGAGCTTTAGCTTCACACCACTTGGTTATGTAGTCTATATAGACCAATATATATTTATTCTATTTCCTTCTGGTTGGCGGATCAATAGGACCCATGAAAATAATTCTCCACTTTTCGAACAACTTTAGGGAAAGAATAGGTTGTAGCAGCATGGCATTGGATTTGGTAGGCTTTCCCATTCACTGACAAGCATCACAACATTTGCAGTAGTCATAGGCATCCTTGTGGAGGGTTGGCCACCAATATCCTGCAAGTAAGGCCTTTTTGGCTCTCAATTCTCCTGCGAAGTGTTCACCAGAAGGCTCGTCATGACATGATTTCAGCACGATTCCAATCTCATCTCCTAAAACACATCTTTGCAAGACCTCGTCTTTTTCTTTCTTGTACAGAGAAGCTCCTAACAGGGTGTAGGGGACTGATTCCGACAAAAGCATCTTCTTCTCACCGCTGAGACACTGGGGGATATTGTTGGGTTTCCAAGAGGTTGGATATGTCTCTGAAGCATGGGGTAACTATTTTGACTAGAAACAAGGAAGCATCAAGAAGGTTTGGATCATCTTGCTCTTCTTCATCTCATCACTTTGAGGGATTCGCAACAAATGATCAGCCACGACACATGAGAGCAACTGGGTTTGGTAACCACTTCAAAATCAAACTCCGGAAACAGAAGGAGCCATCTCATCATTCCTCCCTTCACATCAACCTTGTTCATCAAGAAGGACAGGCTTCATAATCGATGTAGAATTTGAATTGCATTGACAGCAGGTAGTGTCAGAACTTCTCCAAGGCAAACACCATTGCTAGGCACTCAATCTCCATCCATGTGTAGTTTCACTCTCTATCGATTAATTTTCAACTGGCATACTAGATAGGTTGATCTAACTTCAAGGGGCCCTTTTGGCATAAGAGTGTGTTAACCCTCAAACGAAAGAAGGTGAAAAATCCGAAAAAGCTAAAGCAGGAGACAAAGACAAAGCCTAAGGCAAAGAGAAACGGAAGACAAAGATGCATAAGGAGAAAAGTCCTAAATAAAGGAGAAAGGCGCACAAAGAAAAGCACAAGTCAATACTTTAGTAAAAGAGCGCAAGCGCATCATGGTTTGATTCAAGGAGTGTTGGGCTCTCACCCATGCAATTTATAAATGTAGATGAGCGGTGGAAAGGAAGTTAGGAAGATAGAAGGACAATGGAAAAAATGGCCTAGGCTACGGCCTAGGCTACGGCCGTCCATGTAAAAAAGGGGAAAAGGGGATGACCGCCCAAAAGGGATTTAGGATTTTGTATATAAAGTTGAAAAGTGAATGAGAAGCTCATTCTTATGTGTGGCCAAAAGTGGCTCTCCTCCTCTTCTTCTTCTTCTTCTTCTTGATTGCTTGAGCTTGTGCTTGAGAGAGGGAGTGTGAGAGTGTGAGGGAATGAGTCTGTGAGGGTGAGGGACCGGGGAGGAGAAGCTCTCCATCTTCTCCTCTCTTCTTCTCTTCTCTTCTCTTCTCTTGCTCGCGGCAATGGAGCTTGGAGCATGGAGCTTGGGGATGGAGCTTGCTTGAAGCTTGCACTTGGATCGTGAAGCCACCGGAGTGCGCGAGAGAGGAGGTAACTCAATCGGCATGGAGGTAAGCTCGCTACACCCGCAAGGTAGGCATTGCGCGTCGGCTATGTGAGAGGTAGCCGTTAGTGCTCAGCTTGGAATGCTTGAACAATAAGCGGTCCGTGGGTCTTGGCAGTTGAGCGAAAGCTCCCACATTTTGGTTCCGTTGCCGGGACAAACGGATTCAAGCCTTAAGCGCTTGCATGCTTCAAATCGACCATTGGAGTAGGGTTTTCCCCGAACCGCTGTTTAAGGTGGATAGGTAGGAAGCGAGGGAGTTTGAAGAGGTATTCGATCTCCTTAGCAAGTAGGTTTTTTATTTGTTGTTGAATATTAGAGTAGGGCAATCCATCTCCATCTCTGGTTTTGATTTTTGCTGCATTAGGTTAAGGTTGGGATAGGAAAAAAGAAGGAAAATAGTAGGGTTTTCTGTTGCTGTATAACAAGCTGAAACAGGGAAATAGGGGCACAGATTCAGATTTCTGGCTGGAAGATTATGAAGGACTATCCTCTGAGATCACAGCAGGCTGGGATGGGGCAATAAGAGGCCCAGGGAACCAGGAAAGGCCACATTTGACATCCTACCCTTTGAGAAGAGAGTGTGCTTGAGAGCCAAGGAGAGAGAGAAGAGAGAGAGAGCTATGGGGAGATCGTCAACGTGCTGATCAATTCGAGCGCCACACCATTTTCAGGTATGCCAGGTGTTTCCCTCTGTTGCTTTGCATCTAATTTGATGGCACGGCACGATTTGGTGAAGTAGATGTCAACCTAGAGGCGTCGCGTGTAATTCGCGGGCCATTGGCCACACAGTCGGGACCAGTTCGTCCGAGTCCTAGAATAGGATTTCCCTATCTCTGGAGTCGGACCGTCCGACTCCGAAAATCGGACTACCCTTTCGATTCAATTCCCAGAATCGAACCATCAGTCCAGAATCGAACCAATCCAGAATCGAACCAATCCAGAATCGGACCAGCCTAGAATCGGACCACCATTGTCCGACCGATCGGACCAACCCAAAATCGAACATCCGATTCTGATAATTGGACTCCTGAAAATCGGACATCTAAGAATCGGATAGAAAACTGTCAAAATCGAACAGGTATCTAGGACACAAATCTTGACGCATCAAAACCCCAAAATTGACCCCCAAAGGCTACGTAGAGCTAAAGGCACATCACTGATCTATCACTGCGCTGAAACTTAGAGCAAGTAGTTCAAAATTTGGCTATAAACGGTCCTCCAAATTGCGCATGGCGTTTACTATAACGGCCCTGCGAGTCGGGGGGACTGCCCCCCCGAACCTCGGCAGAGGGGGCTCTACCCCCTCCGCACCTCCCCCAAGTAGGTTGGAGAGAAAATGTGCACCGTGACAGATCCTCCAAATTAGACCCTAGTGTAGTGATGGCTCTACTGTTAGAAATCAAGCTCACCGTCAGTGTGTCTTCATCTATGGCCGACGTCTATGACAGCTAGTGTGTACAGCTGTCTACATGTGACTACATTAAATAAGTCGGGTTAGTAGTCAATCAGTGACCTGACTAGAGTTAGTCAGTCTAGTCTACATTTACACTAGGTCACTTTATCTTGTAGTGTGTATGTGCTTTTCAGTATAGTGTGTGGAGATGAAGGAATGAGCTTGAGAGCCTGAAGGCTCATGGATATGGAGTTTTTCCCTTTCTCTCTCTCTACTTTTTGAACATGGTATCAGAGCTTCATCCATGAGGCTGTGGGAGAATGGGCATGACAACCTGCAGTGCAAAGGAGATGGAAGTAAGGAATGAGGAAGAAGCTGGACACTTGCAAATGAAGCCATAGTCAAAGGAAGGAATCAGCGTGGACTGCCTTCTGAAAATCGTGGACTGCCTCCTGAGTCTGAAAATCGTGAACTGCCTCCTGAAACCTGTGTCTGAAAATCGTGGACTGCCTCCTGAAACCTGTGTCCTGAAATCGTGGATGCAACCTGTGTCTGAAAATCGTGGACTGCCTTCTGAAAATCAGCAACCTGTATCTGAAAATCTGCGCCTGCTGATCTGAATGGACAGCAACCTGTATCTGAAAATCTGCGCTTGCTGATCTGAATGGACAGCAACCTGTATCTGAAAGTCTGCGCCTGCTGATCTGAGTGGACAGCAACCTATCAATCTTCAGTGGGGCACCTGGACAAGGTTCATAAAGCATGTATGCTCACTATTAAAGGTATTTGAAGTGTGCAAGGAGTAAATGCTTGTGTGGGAGCTCTGTTATGAGCTGGAGTGACAGACACAGACCTGTAATCATTTCTGAACTGCTGTAAACATGAATGGACAGCATGCATTCAGTCATTACTGACACACAGGAGCCTTGTACTACACTCAGAAGGCATCTTTGGAGCACAAGAATGTGTCAAAGCATGTATACATTGGATCAAATGTCTTGGAGCTGAGATCTCTTGCTCAGAATACTCAGATCTGATGACAAGTACTGTGCATTACTGAAGCAATACAGGTCATCTTGGGGGTTCCATCATCTATATGAA
The DNA here is from genome assembly GCF_053477565.2 of Lygodium microphyllum. Taxonomy (NCBI): domain Eukaryota; kingdom Viridiplantae; phylum Streptophyta; class Polypodiopsida; order Schizaeales; family Lygodiaceae; genus Lygodium; species Lygodium microphyllum. Next base: position 66,068,776 of record NC_141163.1, read on the forward strand.
CTGGCCTATACATGCTGAATGCATGGAGAATTGAAGCAAGCAATGAGCATCATTGAAAACTGAATTTTGAAGCTGAAATAAATGCAATTACACTGTCCTGGTTAATTACAAATAGCTCATGAGGTTTATGCCATTGGTCAATGAAGACAGGTTGTCTATGCCTACTCAGATGCTCATGTATTGAACTCGCCACTACAAAGTAAATGTATGACATGGTCAAAAGACATTTTGGAGCTGCTTGGAGCTTGGTATGCTGAATTCTGGTTGACTGCAACCTGAAACTGAATTTGTTGACACACTCAGTTTTGGACTTGAAATTGCTGCTGGTTACTCACAGTTTATAGTTTTCAAACTGCATGTATGTACCCTGGCAGTGAGGTTACATAAGCTTAAGCTGAAGCAAACACATAGCTTATGTATTGATAGTTATATCTACAGTTGAGACCACTTGTTTGTGGGTTGTTTTGGGGTGTCAGTGGGCTGAAATACCCTGGATTTTTTTCTGCAATTTAGTGCAGAAAACTGTCATAAACTGTTACGGACTGAACTTAGTCAGTCATACTTATTGGACTGCAGGGAGTCAGGCACTTGATAGACAGTCTATTGCATCATGGCTAATGCACATGGGACTGACAATATCACTCAGATAGTTGGAGAGAAGTTGGATAATAAGAACTTTACATTATGGAAATTCAGAATGAAAAACTTTCTTGTTGGCAGAGGTTATTGGATTTATGTACAGGAGATGAAGTTGCTCCTGAGTTGCCTGCACACAATCCAACAAATGAACAGAAAAGAGCCTATAGGCTATGGAATGAAAGAGCATGCAAGGTGTTGCATTGGTTTTCCTTATGTATATCTGATGCTATGGTAATTCAAATCACTGGATGTGAGACTCCGAAGGATGCTTGGGACATACTGATGAAATTTTATGGAACCATGACACATGCAAGAAAGATCCAGTTGAAACAGCAGTTCAACAACATGTCTAGGAATGGCAAGAGCATCCAGACGTATACCACGGAGATTAAGACCATAGCTGATCAACTTGCTACTATTGGCTCAAGTGTATCAGAAGATGATATGATTGTTGTTGCTTTGAATGGCTTAGGCAAAGAGTACAAAGCTTTTGACACTTCCATTTCTGTCAGAGAAGAGCCCCCTAGCTGGGAAGAGCTAGTTGCTTTGTTGCTGCATGAGGAAGTCAAACTTGGTTTGAATACAGGTTCTAGTGCATCTCAGAGTAGAGACACTGTGTTGTACTCTAGCCAGTGTGGCAGAGAATCTAGAGGTCGTGGTTCGTTTCGAGGTCGTGGTGACACTCGTAATACTTATGGACAGCAGTAGCAACAGAGTAATTGGCATGGTGCAAATACACAAGGCCAGCGTGGATCTGGTGGTTTTAGAGGCAGGGGGAGATCACCCCAAGATAGAGGTGGTGGTTCTGGTTCATGGCAGTCGTCTGATCAGTCCAACAGGGACAAGGACTGCCATTATTGTGGCCGGTATGGGCATATTGCAAAGGATTGTTACAAGAAGCAAGGAGATATGAAGGCAAAGGGCAGACAGCATGGGCACTATGCATCTTCCAGTGGTGCTCATGATGAGTTAGTTGATAGACTCTTTGCCATGCAGCATGTATCTAAAAATGCATCGAGACATGATAGAGATGGCAGATGGTACATTGACTCTAGAGCGTCAAACCACATGACCCCGCATGGAGAGTGGTTTGATGAGATGGCTACAGGTACACATGGTCATGTATGTACTAGGGATGATACCCAACATGACATAAAGCATAAAGGGATTGTTCCATTGATGATGCTTGATGGCAAGAAGAAAGGCCTGCATGATGTCTTACATGTACCAACCATAACAAAGAATTTGTTGTCTGTGGGTCAAATGGCAGAACAGAATCTGCAAGTGAGGTTTAACAAGGATGGATGTTTCATTGAGGAGTATGGAAATGGCTGCAAGCTAATTGCCAAGGGCAAAAGGGATGGCAGGATGTTTACTTTGGAAGCGACCATTCCTGAACTTAAAGCAGCTATGTTTGCTCATGATGAGAGTGCCATCAGAGATGTAGAGATTTGGCACAAGCAGATTGGACATGTCAATGTACAAAAGCTGAAATCTATGCAGCAGAAAGAAGTAGTACTTGGATTACCTAAATTCAAGTATAATGATTTTGGTCATGTATGCTTTGCATGTCAGTTTGGGAAGCAGGCACGGTTTCCTTTCATGAGACATGTAAAAAACAGCACTAGGCCTTTACAGTTGGTACACTCTGATGTCTGGGGTCCTTCACATAATGCTTCTTTTGGTGGTGCACGATATTATGTCTCATTTATTGATGATTTTAGCAGGTACACTTGGCTTTATATCTTGAAACATAAGGATGATGTGTTTGATGCATTCAAAGACTTCAAGAAACATGCTGAAAATGAATTGGACTGTTACATATCATGTTTGAGATCAGATGGAGGAGGTGAATATGTCTCAAACTACTTTGACAGGTATCTTGCTAAACATGGGATCAGAAGACAACTCACATGCAGTTATACACCGCAGCAAAACGGTGTTGTAGAGAGGAAAAACAGGGTTTTGATGGAGTCAGCTAGAGCTATGCTGAATGAAAAATGTCTGCCAAATGGTTATTGGGCTGAAGCAGTGGTGACTGTTGTATATGTGCTGAATCAAACCCCTACAGCAGGGATTCATGAGGTCACTCCGCATGAACGGTTGTATGGTCATAAACCTGATATTTCACACTTGAAGGTATTTGGCAGCATTGCATATGTGCATATACCGGATGAGAAGAGGAAGAAATTGAATCCTAAGGCAGTGAAGAGTGTGTTTTTGGGATATGCACAGGAACGGAAACCATACAAGTGTTATGTACCTTCTATGCATGAGACACTCATCAGCAGAGATGTGGTATTTGATGAGCTAGCATCTTGGTATGGGAATCCTGTTGCAGTGCCTACTGATGGCTCACCCAGTATGAGTCATGCTGAAAATACTCCTGCAGAGAGTACTTCCATGACTGGTCAGACAGGTGATGTATCATCTACAGTGAGTCCTTGGACAGGACGATTACGGAGTCGCACTACTGCATCCACTGACACGGATATGTCAGTGAGGGGGAGAACAGATAAGGGAAAAGAAAAGGTTTTTGAAGATGTAAGAGGTCCACTCACTACAGGTTATGATTCATCTAGCAGTGACAGCTTAGACAGTGAATTGGGGATTCCGTATGTTATGACGCCAGGTGCTAGACAGAGCCGTTATGTGTTGCCTCATGAGAGGCAAGCTCACAGTGAGCCACAGCTCAGGAGATCAGAGAGGGTCAAATGACCTGTTGACAGGTATACTTACACTGGATATTCAGCCCGTCATTATGCTTATGACGAAAGTAACAGGTTTTAGAGAACCAAGTAAGTTTAATGAGGCAGTTTTAGATGAGAATTGGCGTGCTGCTATGGATGAGGAATATTCAGCTTTGGCTGAAAATTGTACATGGGATTTGGTACAGTTGCCTGAGGGAAAAACACCTATTGGATGCAAGTGGGTGTATAAGGTAAAATGTAAATCAGATGGATCATTGGAAAGATATAAGGCCAGGCTGGTTGCAAAAGGGTATGAGCAGCAGTATGGTCTTGATTATGAGGAGACTTTCAGTCCTGTAGCAAAGATGGCTACAGTTAGAACTGTGATTGCTTTGGCAGCAGCTAGAGACTGGAAACTATGACAGATGGATGTAAAGAATGCATTTCTCAATGGAGAATTACAGGAAGAGGTTTACATGGAACAGCCTGAAGGCTATGTACATCCAGAATTTCCAGCACATGTATGTTAGCTGAAAAAGGCATTATATGGGTTGAAACAGGCACCCAGAGCATGGAATGCTCGCATCAGCGGTTATTTACAGCAACATGGTTTCCAATTGGGAGATGCTGATCATAGTCTGTTTGTGAAAAAGACAGATAATGGCTATGTTTTTCTAGTTGTCTATGTTGATGACTTAATCATTACAGGAGATGATGAAAATGGGATTGCTGAAATAAAGACATGTTTACAGACTGAATTTAAGGTCAAGGATCTTGGAGAGCTGAAATATTTTTTGGGGATTGAGGTTGTCTCTACACCTCGAGACATATGGCTGCTACAGAAGCAGTATGCTCATGACATGTTACAGAAATATGGTATGGCTGATTGCAAGCCTATGGATACGCCTTTGGAGCAGAATGTCAAGCTACAGATTGATGTTGGGACAGAGATTGAGAATGTTAGTATGTACAGACAGATGGTAGGCAGCTTGATCTATCTCATGATCACTAGACCTGACTTGAGTTATGCTGTGGGGCTGATCAGTCAATTCATGCAGAAGCCTCGCAAACCACACTTGGATGCAGTCAGAAGAATTCTAAGATATGTAAAGGGTACCACAGATCATGGGTTGTTTTATGCATATGGGAAAACCCTTGACTTGATGGGGTACACTGATGCTGACTGGGCTGGTTGCACATATGACAGGAGGTCAACCAGTGGCTATGCATTTGGATTGGGTAGTAGCATGATCAGTTGGCAGAGTAAGAAACAGCCTACAGTTGCATTGTCCAGTACGGAAGCAGAGTATCGTGGTGCGGCCTTAGCGGCCTGTGAAGCTAAGTGGTTACAGAAGTTACTGAATGACTTGGGAGTACACTTGGACAGCAAAGTCAAGCTGTACTGTGACAATTTGAGCAATGTTATGTTAGCAAGCAATCCTGTTTATCATGCAAGATCAAAACACATTGAGGTTCACTACCATTTCATCAGGGAAATGGTTTTAGCAGATCAGATTGACTTGGAGCATGTGAAGACTGAAGACCAGGTAGCAGACATCTTTACCAAATTCCTTGGTAAAGATAAGTTCATTCACTCTAGATAGCTACTTGGAGTGATGCAGATGATTTGAGTTTTGTTTTTGAGCTTGAGGGGGAGTGTTAGAAATCAAGCTCACCGTCAGTGTGTCTTCATCTATGACCGACGTCTATGACAGCTAGTGTGTACAGCTGTCTACATGTGACTACATTAAATAAGTCAGGTTAATAGTCAGTCAGTGACCTGACTAGAGTTAGTCAGTCTAGTCTACATTTACACTAGGTCGCTTTATCTTGTAGTGTGTGTGTGCTTTTCAGTATAGTGTGTGGAGATGAAGGAATGAGCTTGAGAACCTGAAGACTCATGGATATGGAGTTTTTCCCTTTCTCTCTCTCTACTCTTTGAAAATCTACACGAGCATGGATTCTCACTTGCAAAAGAGCAACCAAAAGCCCATACCCGAACAAAGATAAATAGAGACCCTAGAATATCAATGGGACAATCTAGACAACAAGGGCAAAAAGGCCACACTGTAAAAACACATATGTATCTAGTCAAAGCAAAAATCAACAACATCAAGCTGCAATAGCGAGAATGACTAGATATGACAGTCCTGACGATAGATGCTCCTTGAATAGCACTTCACTGATGATCCAAGACATCAGTGGAGAATCCACATCTGGTTATGCAGTTGGGGACTTGAGGGCATTTGTCAGAAGGCTTAAATTTACAAACCAAGACCCAGAAGACGAAGACATAGTACCACTTGCTTATCTTAGGGTCAAACTCACCGCGAAAAGAGAGCACACTATCGATGCTTTGATTGATGAAGGAGCAGATTTTAATATCTTGACCTATGAATCATGGACCCTATTGGACCAACCAAAGCAACCACCGACTAATGCAACTCTTAGCCCTTACGAGGGACACCCATAAGCACTCATAGGGAAGTGAAAAATCATTGCGACAATTGAAACTGAAAGCTTGCCTATCCTATTTTATGTTCCTCCAAGTAGTGCTAATTATGGGAAGGAAACCCTCCTAGGAAGACCCTTCAAAAGGGCGACCAAGTGTGAAGCCGACTATGTAGCACAGAGGATACACCTGACACTACCGGGTGTGAGGATAGTCACAATCTTTAGCAAGGGTGACCTCATCAAACCTCGAGGAAAAGGCAAGGAGGGTGCTGACATAATAGTCAAGCCTGCTAATGAGAGCAAGGACTTGGTGGAAGAGTTGATACAAGCAAAGGTTGAACAACGAGAACTAGTGAGTGACACCATGCCTGAAACAAGAAGGTCAAGAGACAAGGCCAAGGACGGCGGGCTTTGGACTTACAAATATCATAGAAGACCCCAAAAGAAGCCCAAGCCTTATAGACATAGGCATCGATGGAGGGTCAGCACAATGTCGCAATGGATATCCAAAGCATTGCTACGTGCTCAAGGGTATTACGCAGGTAATCGATGGATTTGGATACCAAAACCCCCTGCTAAACCACCTCTATCAGCTAAAGGCCAGATTGCACCAAAAGCAACGAGGCACAGGAGGAAACCTAAGGGAAACTCCAGGTCTTGAGGCAAGAAACCAAACATGAGTGTTCAAAGGAAAGAGCCTCAGCCTAGCATGCTTAATAAGCAGATGTCATATGTAACCATTGAGCATGCACAAAATCCATTAGTGCCCGAAGAGCCTTTGATTTCCCAAGAGGATAATAGGCATCATAGGCACAACACTGCTCATGGCAAGTTGATCATTCAACAAAGCAAATGGTGCAATCGTCTAATAGCCTCGAGCAAATCATTCAGCTAATGCCAGGTCCACCTAAGAGTCCTAGATCTCCTACACCCTCTTTTTCCAAATGGACACAGGAAGCACAACAGCGGTCGTCAATGGCAGCTACTCACTCCCAATCTCTACCTCCATCAAAGCTTCCAAATGTCCAAGAGGTGGGACATGACACTAGCCTTAGCTCTCGGCCCAAGGATATGCCTATGCAACCTAATGCAACTAAATCGATCTACACAAATGAATGCTCAAAGGGTAACAAAAGACACGACCACTTTCGATCGCCCTAGGGACTTGACACCGCAATCCACCACCCACTGGACTAGCCGCTACTACTTCCAATCAGGGATCACAGTAGTCACAGCCCTTGGCCGTGACAATGCCCCTTGTGGAATGTGTCCTTAGTAGTTTACATGTGGAGGAGGTGTCACAGCCAACTTCCTTGACAACTCTAGCAAAGTGCCTAAAGCCTAGGCTGGAGGAGTTAAACACAAGGGAATTGGCTGAAGAGCTAGACTCTCCAAAAAGGGAGGCAGTTATACCCTCACAACCTAGTGAGGCTATTCTACAGGCCGCGGCTATGTCCCGTGAGGACACACTAGAGAGAGACAATGCTGAGACCCAACCAAGCCCATCAACGGTCGACCTAGTCCAAGGTCTTGAGTCGTTGAGAGATGCACCTTCACTAACCAAGAAAAAGAGGAGAAAACAACGAAGACAACAACAGTCACAGGTGGTTGGGGGTCCCAAGAACATTAACACCAAGAGCGCTGGAGACCTCAGGAATAAAGCATCGAGTCCATCCACCAATGACCCCATTGATGCCTCTCCTAATAGCGGTGAAACCTCAGACACATCCGTGTGCTCTGAAAAATCAAAGCAGTCGTTACCATCAATGGTTGCTTACAACACTCAATCCAGCGACAACAGAACTCGCATTGACCAATCAAGAGTGGATACAACGCTGTCACAATAGGGTGACAAATCTATACCAGTCATGTCCAAAGAGAACCATGATGCAATAAGAAGCCTCAAGAGAAACATGGAAGCCTAGAGAGCATAAGAAATCCTATTGTTGGCCAAACCTGCTCGTCTAGGCCAGAGCCCCCAGCTATGCTAAATCCCAGGCAAACTCCTAGAACCTTGCATGAGATAGCAATCGAGCAAGCCCTCGTTGAACATAGAAGTGTCACAAAATGCTTAACCGAGTTAGATGCTAAGCTCAAAGTGTTTGCACATGTCTATGTCCTGGCAGACATGGGTGCATTTCCTAAAGAGCAGCTTAAAGAGTACTTGCCATTTCCCTTATCTTGGGAAGAGCAAGAACATATTGACGAGCACTATAACAGGCTCCTGTATGAACACATGCGACTCATCTCTGACGAGGAAGCCAACGAACTACGCTTATCTATCACATTCAATGATGTGCTCTGCCAACCAAATCTCTTAGAGATAGAGCAACTAAAGCGACTATCAGAGGGTTGAAGTCAATTTGACCAATGTTGCTGTGAAAACCGTGTTGCAATGGCCGAACTAGGAGCCCAGATCATGAGTCTTAGAGGAGTGATTGGCCAAATGGCAGTCTCAAAGAGACCCAACCTATGTGGCACCAACTTCCTTTCAAGTGTTGATTGCCACTCAAGGTACGGACTTAGCTAAACCTAGCCAAGAGAACTATTTGATTGATAAGGTTCTCACTGAGGAGGAGTTACATGTTTCCAGTAGACTCAAACAAGGTTCCATGCTACTCAATGTTGCAAAATATCTATCGGTATTGAGTAAGCTGCCACGAGTACTAGATGCATGTGCCACACTAGTACAATCCGGAGTTCTACAATTGACTTTTATCCTCGTGAAGTGACATGGATTCATAGATATGTATATAAATAAACAATGACTTTTGTGACCCTGTATAGACACTATCAACACACACAAGCAATAATAGTCAAGCGCAGGGAGAAGAGTTGGGTTCAACAGGCTAAGCTCCTCAGGTCCTCTTCTCACCACACATTTAGAAGTTGTGTGACCATTTCCACCTCCTGGCGAGGGGCATGCAACCCTCATTACCACTATAGGAAGCCCTGACCAACATCTCTAATGGTGTAGATAGGGTACTATCCCTTTCTATACACCTTTCCCCCTTCCCAATCTATCCTTTCGAGGATGAGCCCTGCCCCACTCCATGACCACCAGTCTGCATAACTTAGCATATGCCAAGTTCTGCTAATGGCTGGATGAACATCATCATGGGGGCCATCCCTCTACAACAAACACTGCATGCCTCACCCCTCTCCTTCTCGTCATATGCACTTGATAACCCACACTATAATCCCTTCTATACAAATGGTTTTATCCTATATCAAGGCCTAATCCTTGGTTTGCATTTTGTAGGTCCCCCTATGAGGAAGACATGGAGCACCTAGGGCAGCTGGCTTGCAAAGACACTCTCCGCTGTCGAAGGTAACATGCAGCACAAGCTCCTTTGTCGGTGCGCTACGTGCCTATCCTCAAAAGGTATGCAAAGAAACGAGGTACCGAGTGACACCACCTTGGACATAGGCCAAAGAATCCCCATGCTAGGGAGTAGAAGCTCAAAGAAGCACACAAGGTGTGGCAACACCGATTGTGCAAACCCCCAATAGACACTTAGGCACCAGGTGCTCAAAGGCAGAAAGAGCAACTCGAGATAAGGAAGAATTTGATGCATTGTTCAAAAGCATTTTGGAAATGGTTGCAGCCAGAGACTAAACCATTCAGGTCCCGCCCAACATCTTCCTTGCCCAACCTCACAGGAGCCCCTCACCAATAGAGCCTCAGTCACTTGACCACCCGGACTCACCCCACCTCGTGCAAATCGAGTAGCCCCTATGATATACAAGCAACTTAACAAGCCATCTTGCCATAACTTTTTGTCTTTCAATGATTAAAGGGGCAAGCTCTCCACTTGTACACACTTCCCTTACCTACCGCTAATATATGCCACGTCTTTAACAAGAACTAGAATAAGCATCGCAATCAGCATCATAGGATTTTGAAAAAGTTATATCTTGATATGATTGCATTTTTTCGTTGTACTTGACGCATGTGACTTACATATACTCTCATGAAGTGACAAGTGGATGCAGGATGACGCAAGTCTTCTTGCAAACGTGTTCAATGTCCAAGCCACCACAAGACCACCAACCTCACAAAGAACCATGACAAATCCACGCTGCTGAACTCAAAAAAACACCCTTGTGACCACATCACACAAACCAAAGCATAATCATGGGCTACGCTCTCTTCCTGGGTCAAGCTCTACAGTGGGCTCACAACAGTTGTTACCTCAATTGTACCAACATCGCGTGTCGCAAAGAGGTTTGCAATATCTCAAGTGTATCTCCCCATCTCAACAACTACCTCTCTAACAATGAGGGTAGGGCACAATCATCACTGTAATATCCATTTCCTGAGCCTTCGAAGCTTAACATTTCCCAACCCATTGAAAGGCTGATAGCCTCAACATATTGCAATGGTTGTACTCAGGCAAAGTCAAAAAAAAAAACAAAAAACAAAAAAAAATGAGAAAAGAAAAGAATGAAACGATAAGAAGCACCCACAATCACAGCACAGCACCTAAGGGTCCTCAAATTAGGTGTGTCCAGTGACCTTGGTTGACTGGCTCCATCCCTAGTCCCCTAGCCCCCTAGCATCACCCACAATAGTTCAGGGCACATCAAGGGTAGGACATACCTAGGGAGCTTGTCTCACCTTTGGCTAGACTTGTCACCCTGACCCACTCACACGATTCCCTCTTGCACTCTGCCTTAATACCATTGCAATCAATTGTGGTAAGCACTGCACGAATGGCCATAAAAAGTACACTGTCCTCATCACGCATGTCCAATAGCTACCAGCTACCAATAGTGCAGTGTCCCTATGTTCAATTATGTTACCTCGTACAATCACAATGCAAAGGATATTGCATACACCTTCACGTGTACTTCTTCTCAACATTGACAACTTTGTGTCATCCACATTGTTATGAGAAACCAGCCCGCGGTCTTCTAACTATGTAATATCTAAGTATGCATGAGCACTCACATAATATCTGTACCAAAATATATACACAGTTTGGGTTCTCAAGTGCAGGACAATACTCTCAGCTTGCTTAGAGTTTGACCTGTCTCCCAAACTAATTAAACTATGTCTTGTGTACGATAGAGAAAACTAGCACTACCCCTAGGGAGAGACCACCTATGAGAGGTTTTCAATTGCAGCCATTGAAGACTCCAACGAAGGTGTCATTCGCTCTTCATGGACACTCAACGCTAAATTCCTATCCTTTATCATCCTGCAAGCCCACCAAGAATCGTCATGTGAAGAACCCCCAACAAACCACCACTTATACTCCATCAGTGCAATCCCCACAAAGAATAGCCCTATCACCACCCACCTAAACCACCAATGTGCCCCCAATGACCTTCCTCCCCACCACTACCAACACTCTGCCATGGCAACCACAGACGTCCTTGCCACCCATGTCCTCAGTGCATGCTAAAGCCTACTACCTACGACGATGAGTGTCATGGGACTAGCACTTGTCTAGGAGGGGGTAAGATTAACCCTCAAATGAACGAAGGTGGAAAATCCGGAAAAGCTAAAGCAGAAGACAACGACAAAGGCCAAGGCAAAGAAGCTAAAGCAGAAGACAAAGACAAAGCCCAAGGCAAAGAGAAACGGAAGACAAAGATGCACAAGGAGAAAATTCCTAAATAAGGGGGAAAGGTGCACAAAGAAAAGCGCAAGTCAATACTTTATTAAAAGAGCGTAAGTGCATCATGGTTTAATTCAAGGAGCGTCGGGCTCTCACCCGTGCAATTTGTAAATGTAGACGGGCGGTGGAAAGGAAGTTAGGAAGATAGAAGGACAATGGGAAAAAGGGCCTAGGCTACGGCCAGCCATGTAAAAAAGGGGAAAAGGGGATGACCGCCCAAAAGGGATTTAGGGTTTTGTATATAAAGTTGAAAAGTGAGTGAGAAGCTCATTCTTGTGTGTGGCCAAAAGTGGCTCTCCTCTTATTCTTCTTCTTCTTCTTGTTCTTGCTTGCTTGAGCTTGTGCTTGAGAGAGGGAGTATGAGAGTGTGAGGGAGTGAGTGTGTGAGTGTGTGAGGGTGAGGGACCGGGGAGGAGAAGCTCTCCATCTTCTCCTCTCTTCTTCTCTTCTCTTCTCTTCTCTTGTCTTGCTCGCGGTAATGGAGCTTGGAGCGTGGAGCTTGAGGATGGAGCTTGCTTGAAGCTTGCACTTGGATCGTGGAGCCACCAAAGTGCGCGGGAGAGGAGGTAACTCGATCGGCATGGAGGTAAGCTCACTACACCCGTAAGGTAGGCATTGCATGTCGGCTATGTGAGAGGTAGCCGTTAGTGCTCAGCTTGGAACGCTTGAACAATAAGCGGTCCATGGGTCTTGGCGATTGAGCGAAAGCTCCCACAAAGTGTACCTAGACCTTCAAGTGATGCATCAATGTGCACATTGAACTCCTTCGTCCAATCACGATGTTGGAGGATTGGTGCTTCAATCAAGCACTACTTCAAGGTGTTGAATGCCTCGTCACAATCATTGGTCTAGGTAAACTCTGCATCAACCACCTAATTTTTCATGATTTAGGAGATGTGTAGACTCCCTTTAACGCTCCACATAGCCAAATATAAGGTGCATTCTTGGCATTGTTTTCTACTAACTTTGGCCTCTTGATACTATTTTTGTTGGGGGTAAATGTGCCTCCGCCTCACTGCCCATGTATTACTACACTGACAGTACTCATTCTTGCACACTACAGGCGGTGAGCACCCATCACCGTCACTTTATTCTTTATTCTTTTAGTGACAAATGAATAAAAGGAAGGCCGGTCACACATTGTTACCATTGGAGTTCCCACATTGTGAGTCTCTCTCTCTCTTACTCTTGCTCTCTCGCCATAGCTCTCCCGTGCAAGCTTCGATCCATCTCACCTTTCAACTGGTATTAGAGCATGGTTTCTTGAGCATTTGAGCTTGG